>NC_086380.1:12992596-13346346 GCF_036588685.1 Mytilus trossulus
AATGATAGCAATTATAAGTATAATTTCTTAAGCGATCTTTTAAGTAATAGCTGTCAATTGATGAGTAGCAATTAAAGCAAACTAATTAAACTAAAATAATCAAAAGTTTCCTTGATTTAATAACTAATGAATATATATATATATGTGATAATTAATTCTAATCAATAAGATAAAACTACAATATTCAAAGTAGTCAGACCTGTTTTAATAATCAAATAAAATATATCCGTTTATAGTTGAATAAAATTTGATATCCATCTTGTATTATAAAGACACTTTGTTTTGTCACTGTAAACACATAATTCCACTGAAATACGTAAGAATATTATTGTACTTGTCTTAGTAATAATTATTACGGAAATTTCTGCGGCCTCTTCCACGGTTCCCACGACCGTATCTGTTACCCAGAACATTCTTTAGGTCATCAATTTCCTTTTTCATCAAGTCCATTTCACTTACTGGTTTAGTTTTGTCAGTTTGTTGTTTAAGTACCTCAAGTTCTTGCTTAATCTTGTCAAGATCTGACAGTTCTTTTGGATCCTTGGTTGCACTTTGTCTATAATTATCGGCCCATTTATCCTTCAGGCTCCTCACTCTGTCGTTCAAACGGACAACGCTTGATCCGTTGGTTATTGCCGCTGATGTCTCTAGCCAGTATTTTTCAACTTCAGCTGTCAGGTTGTCAGCATATTCTTTAACTGCTTCCGTAAGGAATTCCCGGAAATTAGATTTAACATTACTGTTGAACTCCTGCACCTTCAATTTAAAGAAGGTGCTTGCGTCATCTGATCCGAATCTTGGTGAGAATGTCGCATTATTTATATTTGCGTAAACAGGTAAGGTGTCCCTATCGAACCTTCTAATGTCCCTAAGTAGGGTCAGTATTGGGTGCCTTTTAGCTAATGCACTGTCCATATTGTCAATACATTTGTCAATATTGATCCCATCCGTTATGGTACCACTGGTAGACACAAAAACTTGAAGGATCTACTTACATCCTCCAAGTTATAGGATAAACCAAGTTATAGGATAAATCACAACAAAAAAGACAATAGTTATATCAAATCATAAACTGATTTAATTTAGAATACAATACATCAATACAAAGTTACCAGGTGTCGTATCCCGGTATGCAGAATTTTTAAATTCTATGCGTATGGATGCTTTGAACTTTACTTTGAAACTGATTATTTTATTAGTTAGAGGCTTGGGATACCTGATGAGGAAAAGCCTTGGTAGTTAAACCTTAACCGAAACACCTTAAAAAACAACAAATATTTATGATAAAATATTGAATTGAACAAAATAGATTATGAAATAAAGTCAAATACTAAGAATATGTATTGGTATATATAGGATTGGTTCTGGACTCGTTATATCTCATTCAAACGGATACGGACATTGCTGACACAATTAATGAAGGCATTAAAGATGAAATACCGTGTGGGCAAATACCGAGTAACATCAAAATCATACCAATGAACTTTAACTTTGATCAGTTAGTAAATGAGAGCTGCAGCAGTGGTACCATAACGGATGGGATCAATATTGACAAATGTATTGACAATATGGACAGTGCATTAGCTAAAAGGCACCCAATACTGACCCTACTTAGGGACATTAGAAGGTTCGATAGGGACACCTTACCTGTTTACGCAAATATAAATAATGCGACATTCTCACCAAGATTCGGATCAGATGACGCAAGCACCTTCTTTAAATTGAAGGTGCAGGAGTTCAACAGTAATGTTAAATCTAATTTCCGGGAATTCCTTACGGAAGCAGTTAAAGAATATGCTGACAACCTGACAGCTGAAGTTGAAAAATACTGGCTAGAGACATCAGCGGCAATAACCAACGGATCAAGCGTTGTCCGTTTGAACGACAGAGTGAGGAGCCTGAAGGATAAATGGGCCGATAATTATAGACAAAGTGCAACCAAGGATCCAAAAGAACTGTCAGATCTTGACAAGATTAAGCAAGAACTTGAGGTACTTAAACAACAAACTGACAAAACTAAACCAGTAAGTGAAATGGACTTGATGAAAAAGGAAATTGATGACCTAAAGAATGTTCTGGGTAACAGATACGGTCGTGGGAACCGTGGAAGAGGCCGCAGAAATTTCCGTAATAATTATTACTAAGACAAGTACAATAATATTCTTACGTATTTCAGTGGAATTATGTGTTTACAGTGACAAAACAAAGTGTCTTTATAATACAAGATGGATATCAAATTTTATTCAACTATAAACGGATATATTTTATTTGATTATTAAAACAGGTCTGACTACTTTGAATATTGTAGTTTTATCTTATTGATTAGAATTAATTATCACATATATATATATATTCATTAGTTATTAAATCAAGGAAACTTTTGATTATTTTAGTTTAATTAGTTTGCTTTAATTGCTACTCATCAATTGACAGCTATTACTTAAAAGATCGCTTAAGAAATTATACTTATAATTGCTATCATTTTATTTCATATGGTTTTAGCAATGAGCATTATAATCGTACTATCTAGGTACAAATATTCTATAAATTATAGTTCGTTCGTATATGGATTATCTACAACATCTTCAAATAAAATCACATAACTTTACAGGTATCATACACACGTAGCAGGATTGTTATCAATAAATTATACACATGACTACGCAAGGGCAAACAGTGCAATTTCATCAACAACCCTTATCTTTACATGAATAGATTATATCTGTCTCATAATTACCTCTATTTATTTTTAGAATGATAATATTAATATCGTAATTTAATAGTATTGTGTAAAGCATTACTTATTTATATAAAGGAATTTAATTAGCATTATATTTTATCTTACTAGTTTAATAACAATTAAGTGTTAAATCATTATCTAATAAAATACACACATATGACCAGAGTTAGATGGCTCGATGACGTAGTAACTGATCTACACTAATTACGGAACAACCAATCAGATTGAGAATACAAATGACGAACTTTGTTGCTTGTTACGAGTGACGTGGGAACATTGGAATATCCAATCAGAATCTAAGTCTTAGACTAATGTATGCACGTGGTAATTCTTGGTGTATATTTGCAGTACACATTGATTGCCGCAGAAGTGAACGAACACTTCAACAGAGTTTACATATACAATGTATAATTTTTGAAATAGATTTAAACAAAATACAAATCAATTCATCTCTCAAATAGAGTAGAATTAATAAAATACATTTCATCTCTCAAATAGAGTTGAATTTCAAATATATTCATTTCATCTCTCAATTAGAGTTGGAATAATTATACAAACAAACAAAATAGTTTTGTCACAAAAAAATTTTTTTATACAAATAAATTACTATGAGTAATAGAAAAAGATCTCTCAGAAAAAGGGATAAGAAAAAACGATTAATAAAATACAAAAGTAAACTCCGTATACATAATAATAACAAAGGCCATCTTAAACGCACAAAAAACTTTCATGAAAATGTAAAAAAAGCTTTAAACTATATAGAAGTGTTTTCACGTGAGAATCTCACAAACTATGAAATATTAGTTCTTGCAAAGGGATTAAAATTTATTCCCAGTCCAGATGTAAAATACATTAAACAAAATCTCTTACGAGATTTTGACGAACTAGGTAGAAAAATGCGATGCAAATATCACTTTAGTGATAAAACTAATGCGGACACCAATCATCCTTTTAGAATCAAATCGGGATTTAAACCCTCTTTAGCAAACAACACAATAGAAAATTATCTATTTGCCACAAAGATGGAAATATGCAGACTTAAAATAAACAAAGTTAGAAATAATCTTTCTAAACATGAGAGAGCGGCACTCAAAACCTTACGTTCAAATAATAATATAATTATTAAGAAAGCTGACAAAAATTCATCTACTGTTGTTCTGGATAAAAATCTATATATTAAACAAACACTGAATTTCCTGAACAACAGTATATGCTATGAGCAAATTCATGAATTTAATACGAACAAAATATCCGAAACTATTCAAAAAATGATCAAACAACTACACAAGAAAGAATATATCGACGATATAACATATAAATACCTAGCCAATAATGCCAATATACGAGTGGGACGACTCTATATGTTGCCAAAAATTCACAAAATTAACCATGAAGATAGAGAAAAAATCAAAACTAACAAAGATTTCCTTAAAAATATAGATATTCCTGGGAGACCAATTGTATCATTATGCAATAGTCCAATTGAAAAAATTGGTCAATTTATAGACCACTTCCTAAAACCGGTAGTTAGCCAATTATGGACTTATACACAGGACACGACCTCATTTATCAACAAAATAGAACAAATAAGGGCACCGGATGACATAATTATGTGCACTTTTGATATTACTAGTATGTACAATTCCTTAACTCACGATGAAATACTGCAAGCAGTTGACAGAGCATGGTACAAAATATGTCGTAATAAACATGAAATACCTCTACCACCAAAAAAGGACTTCTTACGAATACTTCAATTCATTCTATGCAATAATGAATTTGAATTTAATAACTTGATATTCAGACAGACATGTGGAATCCCAATGGGAGCCCCAATGAGCCCATCCCTGGCTGATTTAAGAATGTTCGAGATTATAACGAATATTCTTGATATATTTCCTTTTAAAGATAACTTAGCACTGTTATCTATATACAGAGATGATGGATTCATTCTTTTTAATTCTAGTCAAGATAATCTTACTGAATTATTTAACATTGCTAATAATATACACCCGTTGATAAAATTTACGCATGAAATATCACAATCTAGCATTCAATTCCTTGACGTCACAATTTTTAAAGGAAACAGATTCCTTAATCATAATATATTAGACGTAAAACTATACCGTAAACCTACTGATAACTTTCAGTATCTTGAACGAACGTCAGCTCACCCATCATCGGTGTTCAATGGATTTATTACTGCGGAAATATTGCGTTTTATGAGATCATCAAATAACAAAAAAGATACACTAAAAGAAATTGAAACTTTTAAAACAAAACTTCTCCAAAGGGGATACTCGGAAAAAGATATCAACCCCATTATAACAAATGCACTTCATAAGGAAAGAAAAGATTGTCTAAGGTACAAGCTTAAAAACAAAAGAGCAATGCCTCCATTAGTTTTAGCCACCAAATTTAATCCTTCCTTCAATGGACTAAATAAAGCAATTAAAAAACATTGGCACCTAATTGAACAAAATGATAGCACAAAAACCATGTTTCCAAAACCTCCGATCATAGCATATAAAAGACACAAAAACTTGAAGGATCTACTTACATCCTCCAAGTTATAGGATAAACCAAGTTATAGGATAAATCACAACAAAAAAGACAATAGTTATATCAAATCATAAACTGATTTAATTTAGAATACAATACATCAATACAAAGTTACCAGGTGTCGTATCCCGGTATGCAGAATTTTTAAATTCTATGCGTATGGATGCTTTGAACTTTACTTTGAAACTGATTATTTTATTAGTTAGAGGCTTGGGATACCTGATGAGGAAAAGCCTTGGTAGTTAAACCTTAACCGAAACACCTTAAAAAACAACAAATATTTATGATAAAATATTGAATTGAACAAAATAGATTATGAAATAAAGTCAAATACTAAGAATATGTATTGGTATATATAGGATTGGTTCTGGACTCGTTATATCTCATTCAAGTTTATACGAGGCCTCCGCCTCAATCACGTTGTTCCAAACCTTCGTATTATCTTGTCTCTGGACATGCGTAATCTCCATATATGTATTTAGTACATATTTCTTAAAACATTATATGAAATAAATGCATTAATAAATGCTATTATTGTATAACAAGGTATTTACAAATATGCCATTATTAAAGTCTGTGGAATTTGTTTCGGAATATATAATCTTCAAATTCATTACGTACAGACAATTTACATCCAAATTTATCATTCTTACAACCATTATCACAGGAAACTAACATTCGACATGGGTAACTATTATTCAGTTTCTAATAGCATCACACCTTTACTTCATACAAAATAATACGAAGCGCATCGAATTTGATTATCTGTAGGGACAGACCACCTGAACATTGTAACAAATGTATAGTATTGTTTATAACTATAACGATCTTCATTACTTCAAATCAAAATAGTTAGACCAACCCCAATAATGGGGCATTGAAAGTTACAATCTAAGTATTAACCAATGAAAATTAATATTTTTAGGAAAGCTTTTCTAAAAATTTAACATATAAAATTGCTATAAACACTTATTTCTTCACAAACCTCGATAACGAACTACAAATGCACAAATCTAAATTAAGTCTTGGTAAAAAGAAGATGAACAACAATTCTGAATCGGATACGGACATTGCTGACACAATTAATGAAGGCATTAAAGATGAAATACCGTGTGGGCAAATACCGAGTAACATCAAAATCATACCAATGAACTTTAACTTTGATCAGTTAGTAAATGAGAGCTGCAGCAGTGGTACCATAACGGATGGGATCAATATTGACAAATGTATTGACAATATGGACAGTGCATTAGCTAAAAGGCACCCAATACTGACCCTACTTAGGGACATTAGAAGGTTCGATAGGGACACCTTACCTGTTTACGCAAATATAAATAATGCGACATTCTCACCAAGATTCGGATCAGATGACGCAAGCACCTTCTTTAAATTGAAGGTGCAGGAGTTCAACAGTAATGTTAAATCTAATTTCCGGGAATTCCTTACGGAAGCAGTTAAAGAATATGCTGACAACCTGACAGCTGAAGTTGAAAAATACTGGCTAGAGACATCAGCGGCAATAACCAACGGATCAAGCGTTGTCCGTTTGAACGACAGAGTGAGGAGCCTGAAGGATAAATGGGCCGATAATTATAGACAAAGTGCAACCAAGGATCCAAAAGAACTGTCAGATCTTGACAAGATTAAGCAAGAACTTGAGGTACTTAAACAACAAACTGACAAAACTAAACCAGTAAGTGAAATGGACTTGATGAAAAAGGAAATTGATGACCTAAAGAATGTTCTGGGTAACAGATACGGTCGTGGGAACCGTGGAAGAGGCCGCAGAAATTTCCGTAATAATTATTACTAAGACAAGTACAATAATATTCTTACGTATTTCAGTGGAATTATGTGTTTACAGTGACAAAACAAAGTGTCTTTATAATACAAGATGGATATCAAATTTTATTCAACTATAAACGGATATATTTTATTTGATTATTAAAACAGGTCTGACTACTTTGAATATTGTAGTTTTATCTTATTGATTAGAATTAATTATCACATATATATATATATTCATTAGTTATTAAATCAAGGAAACTTTTGATTATTTTAGTTTAATTAGTTTGCTTTAATTGCTACTCATCAATTGACAGCTATTACTTAAAAGATCGCTTAAGAAATTATACTTATAATTGCTATCATTTTATTTCATATGGTTTTAGCAATGAGCATTATAATCGTACTATCTAGGTACAAATATTCTATAAATTATAGTTCGTTCGTATATGGATTATCTACAACATCTTCAAATAAAATCACATAACTTTACAGGTATCATACACACGTAGCAGGATTGTTATCAATAAATTATACACATGACTACGCAAGGGCAAACAGTGCAATTTCATCAACAACCCTTATCTTTACATGAATAGATTATATCTGTCTCATAATTACCTCTATTTATTTTTAGAATGATAATATTAATATCGTAATTTAATAGTATTGTGTAAAGCATTACTTATTTATATAAAGGAATTTAATTAGCATTATATTTTATCTTACTAGTTTAATAACAATTAAGTGTTAAATCATTATCTAATAAAATACACACATATGACCAGAGTTAGATGGCTCGATGACGTAGTAACTGATCTACACTAATTACGGAACAACCAATCAGATTGAGAATACAAATGACGAACTTTGTTGCTTGTTACGAGTGACGTGGGAACATTGGAATATCCAATCAGAATCTAAGTCTTAGACTAATGTATGCACGTGGTAATTCTTGGTGTATATTTGCAGTACACATTGATTGCCGCAGAAGTGAACGAACACTTCAACAGAGTTTACATATACAATGTATAATTTTTGAAATAGATTTAAACAAAATACAAATCAATTCATCTCTCAAATAGAGTAGAATTAATAAAATACATTTCATCTCTCAAATAGAGTTGAATTTCAAATATATTCATTTCATCTCTCAATTAGAGTTGGAATAATTATACAAACAAACAAAATAGTTTTGTCACAAAAAAATTTTTTTATACAAATAAATTACTATGAGTAATAGAAAAAGATCTCTCAGAAAAAGGGATAAGAAAAAACGATTAATAAAATACAAAAGTAAACTCCGTATACATAATAATAACAAAGGCCATCTTAAACGCACAAAAAACTTTCATGAAAATGTAAAAAAAGCTTTAAACTATATAGAAGTGTTTTCACGTGAGAATCTCACAAACTATGAAATATTAGTTCTTGCAAAGGGATTAAAATTTATTCCCAGTCCAGATGTAAAATACATTAAACAAAATCTCTTACGAGATTTTGACGAACTAGGTAGAAAAATGCGATGCAAATATCACTTTAGTGATAAAACTAATGCGGACACCAATCATCCTTTTAGAATCAAATCGGGATTTAAACCCTCTTTAGCAAACAACACAATAGAAAATTATCTATTTGCCACAAAGATGGAAATATGCAGACTTAAAATAAACAAAGTTAGAAATAATCTTTCTAAACATGAGAGAGCGGCACTCAAAACCTTACGTTCAAATAATAATATAATTATTAAGAAAGCTGACAAAAATTCATCTACTGTTGTTCTGGATAAAAATCTATATATTAAACAAACACTGAATTTCCTGAACAACAGTATATGCTATGAGCAAATTCATGAATTTAATACGAACAAAATATCCGAAACTATTCAAAAAATGATCAAACAACTACACAAGAAAGAATATATCGACGATATAACATATAAATACCTAGCCAATAATGCCAATATACGAGTGGGACGACTCTATATGTTGCCAAAAATTCACAAAATTAACCATGAAGATAGAGAAAAAATCAAAACTAACAAAGATTTCCTTAAAAATATAGATATTCCTGGGAGACCAATTGTATCATTATGCAATAGTCCAATTGAAAAAATTGGTCAATTTATAGACCACTTCCTAAAACCGGTAGTTAGCCAATTATGGACTTATACACAGGACACGACCTCATTTATCAACAAAATAGAACAAATAAGGGCACCGGATGACATAATTATGTGCACTTTTGATATTACTAGTATGTACAATTCCTTAACTCACGATGAAATACTGCAAGCAGTTGACAGAGCATGGTACAAAATATGTCGTAATAAACATGAAATACCTCTACCACCAAAAAAGGACTTCTTACGAATACTTCAATTCATTCTATGCAATAATGAATTTGAATTTAATAACTTGATATTCAGACAGACATGTGGAATCCCAATGGGAGCCCCAATGAGCCCATCCCTGGCTGATTTAAGAATGTTCGAGATTATAACGAATATTCTTGATATATTTCCTTTTAAAGATAACTTAGCACTGTTATCTATATACAGAGATGATGGATTCATTCTTTTTAATTCTAGTCAAGATAATCTTACTGAATTATTTAACATTGCTAATAATATACACCCGTTGATAAAATTTACGCATGAAATATCACAATCTAGCATTCAATTCCTTGACGTCACAATTTTTAAAGGAAACAGATTCCTTAATCATAATATATTAGACGTAAAACTATACCGTAAACCTACTGATAACTTTCAGTATCTTGAACGAACGTCAGCTCACCCATCATCGGTGTTCAATGGATTTATTACTGCGGAAATATTGCGTTTTATGAGATCATCAAATAACAAAAAAGATACACTAAAAGAAATTGAAACTTTTAAAACAAAACTTCTCCAAAGGGGATACTCGGAAAAAGATATCAACCCCATTATAACAAATGCACTTCATAAGGAAAGAAAAGATTGTCTAAGGTACAAGCTTAAAAACAAAAGAGCAATGCCTCCATTAGTTTTAGCCACCAAATTTAATCCTTCCTTCAATGGACTAAATAAAGCAATTAAAAAACATTGGCACCTAATTGAACAAAATGATAGCACAAAAACCATGTTTCCAAAACCTCCGATCATAGCATATAAAAGACACAAAAACTTGAAGGATCTACTTACATCCTCCAAGTTATAGGATAAACCAAGTTATAGGATAAATCACAACAAAAAAGACAATAGTTATATCAAATCATAAACTGATTTAATTTAGAATACAATACATCAATACAAAGTTACCAGGTGTCGTATCCCGGTATGCAGAATTTTTAAATTCTATGCGTATGGATGCTTTGAACTTTACTTTGAAACTGATTATTTTATTAGTTAGAGGCTTGGGATACCTGATGAGGAAAAGCCTTGGTAGTTAAACCTTAACCGAAACACCTTAAAAAACAACAAATATTTATGATAAAATATTGAATTGAACAAAATAGATTATGAAATAAAGTCAAATACTAAGAATATGTATTGGTATATATAGGATTGGTTCTGGACTCGTTATATCTCATTCTAGTCATCTTGTTGGATGGGCGGGGTCATCGAATTCATGTTTTAGGCTGATTAGGGCCAAGTTTTGTTTTATTTGGCCCAGCACTTTCAGAGGAGAAGTTTGTATTGTTCATCATTTGTCATTTTGGGTCCTTTAATAACAGACTATGCTGTACGAGCTTTACTCATAGTTGAAGGTCGTATGTAGATAGACATTAGACATTATTGTAG
Organism: Mytilus trossulus; assembly: GCF_036588685.1. Classification (NCBI taxonomy): domain Eukaryota; kingdom Metazoa; phylum Mollusca; class Bivalvia; order Mytilida; family Mytilidae; genus Mytilus; species Mytilus trossulus. The sequence continues at coordinate 13,003,468 of NC_086380.1, forward strand.
ATATAAGAAGATGACGTACAGAATGAGTGACATTGAGAAAACTCTCCATTAAAAGCACTAGGTCAAAGTATAGCCTTCAACACGGAGCCAAGGCTCACACCGAACAGCAAGCTTTAAAGAGCCAGAAAAACAACTAGCCTAAAATAATTCCAATCGGAAAACAAACGGTCTTATTTATATAAAGAACGAAAGCACTTTTACGAATGTGACCTATCAAATTATACTATTTACCAGATTTGTAATAACATAAGCAACAACGGGTGTCACATGTGGAGCAGGATCTTCTTACCCTTCCGGAGTACCTGAGATCACCCCTGTTTTTAGTGGGGTTCGTGTTGCTTTGTCTTAAGTTTTCTATATACGTTGTGTGTTCTGTACTATTATTTGTCTATTTGTCGTTATATTTTTGCCATGGTGTTGTCAGTTTATTTTCAATCTGTTAGTTTGACTGTGACTTTGGTATCTTCCACCCCCCCCCCACCCCCCACTAACGAACAAACGACAACCACCGAACAATATTGTCCTGGCTTAGGACAGGTGTAAATAAGTGCAGCGTGTTTTAACGTTTTTATGCGTTTTAATGTTATAGTTGTTAGCTGCTGTAGCATTTGATCGCTTGTAGATTTGTCTAATTGGCAATAAAACCACATCATTTGGATAAGAACATTTTATTATATAGTGTACTCAATTTTAATTCATATTCGACACCTCTTACATCACTGCCGCTTCAATATTTAAAGGATATCTCAAATTTTCGGAATACAACTGCATGCAAACCTTAATTATCATTTAAGAGATGTGAAAAATAAATATAAACAAATTGTATCTACGTAGTGTATAGATTTTTAGGTAATTAATGTAATAATTCAAATCAATGCAACGTCTTTACGGGAACGAATATATAACTAAGATTTAGATTACAGTTATAAATATAGATGGTGAATGTTATTATTTTGTTTTTTGGCTTTAAGGAGGCAGCAACCAAGAAAATAGGGTCAATTAGTAAAGTTATCGATTAATCGATCTGTCAGAAAAAATACAGGTCTCATTTGGTTAATGAAAACGCTTTTTATAAATGCTCATTTGTATTTTGTCCATCTTATGAGTTAAGCGTTTATCAACTGATTTTAATGGTTCGTTCTTATGTTGTACTGTTTACCACTGTCCCAGGTAAAAAGGGGGTTGGATTACGCTAACATGTTTAACCCCGTCAGATTATGTATTTATGTGACTGTCCCAAATCAAGAGTCTGTATTTCAGTGGTTGACGTTTGTTTATATGTTACATACTAGTTGTTTTAGTTCATTTTTTTCATATAAATAAGGCTGTTAGTTTTCTCGTTTGAATTGTTTTACATTGTCATTTCGGAGCCTTTTATAGCTGACTATGTGGTATTGGCTTTGCTAATTGCTGAAGGCCGTACGGTGACATATAGTTGTTAATTTCTGTGTCATTTTGTTCTCTTTTGGAGAGTTGTCTCATTGGCATTCAAACCACATCTTCTTTTTAATATCATATACCGTATTTTTTCCTCTATATTGTAATAGTTCGTATTGGCGGTACACATGTACATGTAATAGCTCTTTGAAGGCCAACAATTTGAAACTATAAAATTGGAGAATTTCTGACAGTTTCTTGACATTTTATTTATCAAAACATGATTTCATTAACGGTTGCATTTGTGAAAATTTTATAATAATAAGGCATATTTTGTTTTTTTCTAATTCATGAGCTGTAAATGCAAAATGTTAGTTGCTTACGGAATACACTCTTGCATCAAAGACAGAGAAACACATCAAAATGATGTTGGAATTAGCATTTGCATCACTAAGAAAATACCATGAATACAAATTAAACTGTCATTTCAATAAAAATGTGTTAGTTGACAGAAACCACATGTTTTATTAACCTGATTCTGATTTGATCATTGGTGGATACATAAATTAATCTTATCAAATCAAATACTTTTATTGCCATAAAAATCATCAACATGAGCTTTGACAAAAATTACATATATATCAAAATAAACAATAACATTTTAAAAAACAAAATGTATCAGTTCAATTTATTGTTTTAGGTCTCCCGTCCTCGGTTCTAATGACTGTCTTATAAAGGAGTTTAAGCATGTCGTTTTTATTTCGTAATAATCACGTGTAGATATCGATCTCAAATTAGACAACGCCAGTTTTTTTCCATAATGGTGTATTAAAAACGCCATTTAATGAGATAGAATTGACAGCAATGGGGCCAACATTTAGTACTTAATATTTAACAGAGCAGCTCCCCATCTATTGAGTAAAATACTTGTTCTGAAATGCAATATATATATTTTTTATATAGTCAGTTCCAGGTAGAACATACATGTTTTCTCCTTCCGGGCAGGCACAAGGAGGTAAACAGACAAAAATTACAAACTTCCTCTCAACGTCTATTCTGTCTTCTTTAACCGGCCATTTAAACTTGTTTTTGCCACTCGGATGCATGAACGTTATTGTTATACTGTCCTTCTCCTTGTCAATGTGTTTGACCAATCCGGGATACCAGGTCTGCTCAAACGCCACGATTACCCATATACCTTGAACAATATATTCAGACGTGCATGACTCCTGAAAATATGGATAGATATATGAGATGATTATATAAATCGTCTAAACATCAGTCCAACAATGTTAGATGAAAATGTTTTGTTCTTCCCTCTTCGGAATTCAAACTGGTGCTTTATATATACATAAGGGATGGTTTAAATTAATGATAACAAATTAGTTTTATAAAATAAAACTGTTCATGACAAAATGACAAAATCTAATAACTATTTGCATACTTTTTAACCAAAGGGTTGCAATTTCAATTTTGAACGGTTTTTTTTTGGATATGTTTGCCATGCTGTTTAGAGCTAAATCTTGGAAACCAAGGAAATATACGCACTTGTTTCCAAATTCAAAGATACATTAAGACCTTTACCACGGTGCTAGCTTAACATTCTCACCGCAAAACAAGTTTAATACAATTCCTAGCACTGATTTTCGGTAGTTTTCAAACGACAATTTATTGATGTTTACAAACCTGAGGTATATGGTGAAATGCCAAGCCACTCAGAAATTTTCTGTTTTTCTCTATACTGTCCATCCTCATTTGTTCATAGCTTGACATCTAAAACAATATAACATTCCTATTACATATTTATAGATAACCAATAAGTATCTGCATATAAGATTAAAAATAAGTTATTATCGAAACATGTACAGTTGACATGAAAACTGTTTTAGCTGGTCAGTGTTGGTCATTATATGTGTGACATTCATAACCGTAGCGGTGTCTGGCTTTAGTACATTCAATAACTATTAAAGGGATCTAACACAGGCAAGTGTGTCTGATTTATGTCAAAACACCATGGTTTATGATCTAATCGCTCTTTTGTGTAAGCTGTCGCTTCGTTAATACAAATTGAAATTATTACAGTACACTAACATTAACTGTACCAATTGTCCTGCACTGGATGCAAATTTCGACAATACATGTCTCTTCAGTGATGCTCGTGGCCAAAATATTTTAAACCCAAAGCCTATATAAAAGGTGAAAAGCTATAATCCAAAAGGTCCAAAAAGTATAGCCAAATCGTGAAAGGCATCAGAGCTCTGCATGAGGGAGATACATCCCTTAATTTTTTTTTTATAATTTCTAACATTTTGTAACAGCAAATTTTAATAACACAAAACAAAATGTTATATTGATGTTTGTAGTGATTTGTACTTTATTTTGTACGAACATGTAATTGCAGTTTTATGTATAAAAAGAATGTAATTGCTTACTCGAGGTCGAGTTGGGCTGGCATCGCTAAAGTCATCTTTATTTCCAACTTCTACCTCTGTCTGCTCTGGTAAAGGTTCAATACCATCCATTAATTCAATTTCTAAAATCACAAGAAACAATATAATTTCTTTACCTAAAAGTATTTGATTGTCCATTAAAAATGAAAATATCAGGTTGTGTTAACTTACTTGTAGAACATACACAAACACTAAAGAATTAAGCTTGTTTTTATACTGAACTGTTCATTACTGTCTAAGGTTAGGGGAGGGTTTGGCGCCAGAAAAATAGTTTAACCCCGCATCATACTGTATATTCCTTTCCTTAACTGTGACTCTACGATACTTGTAATGTCAAAATATCAAACTCAAAACAAAATATCAAACTTAAGTAACAAATGAAGATTTCATAGTGTAGTCATATTGTAAGGCTTACCCGACATCTGAGGCAACTTATCTTTTCTGCTCTTTCCTTTAGAACTACCTTTTACTCCTATGAATTCAAATTGTAGAATAGTTATGAAAAAAACAAGGTAAGCAATAATCTTTAAAAATCTCCTACTCCAAAAGTTTAAACAATCATGTTTCACTTTTCTGTCAGGGTTCATGTTAAACCTATTACTTTCTTGATAATTTGCACAAAAAAAAACAAAGGTTTGAGTGATAAACCCTTTTGGCAAATAACGTCGACTTTTATAAGAATGGATGTGGATAAACATGGCGGTTTATTCTTGCATAGAAAACGACGTTCTTTTCTGCTGACGCTCCAGTTCTTACAATCATAACATTTTCGAGCAGAATAATCGCACTCATAATCATATATCAACAACCAAAGTGCTAGACTTAGTGTTTTGAGCACACATTTTGTAATCCGATCGAGCACCAAGTAATGTTTTTTGACACAGGTACTATTGAAATCATTTAACAATCACTTTTCCAATGTGACAGCAAATGTTTTTTGTTGTGACGTCAATATTGTATGGGAACCTTTGTTTACGATGTCTTGTAATGGCGGAGAAATTGCGATAAGGTGTATTATGATTTAAATATTATGTCATTCAATTTAAAAACAAAATTAATTTAATAAGAATTAAATACCTGTTTTTTCAATTGTTTTCTTCTGTTTGTTCTTTACGGATGGTGATTTAGTACCTTAAAAATACAAAAAAATATCGAATATTATTCACTGACCAATTTTCCTCTTTTTTTCTGAACAAACCAACTTTTTGTTATAATAAAACACCCATGCAACCACGCATCCCATATTGCTGATAGGACCCGACACAAATATCAATTTCGTGTTTCGGTAGTTAAGCTTGGGATGGTCAATTTAAGATGCATTATTTGAATATAATCAAATATGAAAATTATTCATATTTATATTGATATATTTATATTTTTATTCTTCTTCTTTATATCTAGTTATTATGACAGATCTACCATCATCAGGGGTCCAACTGTCAATTTAATGTTAAAGTCTTTAACTTTGATCTACTAAGCATATCTCCAATACTTTTATGTTTGCTATACGCAACTATTGGTGCTGCATTGAATATTTGTGCACAGTCTTCATCGAACTGTAATAACTGTCAGTGTTTCATTATACGTTTCTTTATTTTACGTATATATGGATTATATTTAGTTATTAAAACTAACGGAATACTTTGCTTCTCTTTAGATTTGTTTTGTTGTAATAAATCAGTACGGTCAATTGCTAAAGCATCAGTAATACTATCATCTATTTCCACGTTATCATAACCCCTATCTAATAATTTCACTTTGAAATTAGTTAGATTGTTTATTAATTTGTTATGGTCACTTGTATTTCTAATTTGCCGTATTGCTTCACCTTTAATAAATCCTCTGAATACATGCTGTGAGTGACAGCTATTTCTGTGCAGAAACAGATAAGAATTTGTTTCTTTAAAATGTATTTCGAGGTCAAGAATGCCATATGTTGTAAATCTTTGACCTTTAATTACATCAACATCCAAGAACGACATTTTATCGTTTTTGATTTCATAGGTGAACTTTAATAAGGGGTTATAATCATTTGCTAGACGAAAAAAATCTGTAATTTCATCTGATGTTCCATCATATATTATGAATCCATCGTCTCTATATCTGCCATGATAGAATATTTTGTCTTTATATTGAAATGCAGAAATAATTTCATTCATTATTTCAAACATAAGAATGTCACAGATTTCCGGTGACGGAACTGCACCAATTGCCGTACCTATTATTTGTTTGTAAATTTTCCCATCAAATTCAAATACATTGTTTTCTAAAATGATTCTCAACAAATGTATTAATACATTGACTGGCGGAGCATTGACCTTGAAGTTCGATTTGTCAAAACTGTCATATGCTCGTTCAACTGCACGCAATAATGCTTCTTGAGGTAGATTTGTAAACATCTGTGTTATATCATACGAAACTAACAGGCTGTTTGCCATAGGTTTTAATTTCTCAATGATATTAATGAACGATGTAGTATCTTTTATATATGTGGACTGATTTTGAACTATTGGTATAAGAAAATAGTCAACGTAATGACCTATAAGTTCAGTTACAGAACCACACTGTGATATAATTGGTCTGCCAGGTGGAATTATATTTAATTCATTTAATCCATCTTGTTGTATTTGTTTAAACGTCTCTATTTCAAGGCGGTGAATTTTTGGAAGAATATAAATTCTCCCTAATCGTGCATCTCTTAATTTTTGACCATTTGTTAAAAATCTAAATGATATTTTGTCGATTATGCCTTGATCGTATAATGATTTAACATACTCAATGACTTGGATTTTCAGTTCTGCCATGTTAAATGAATCTAATTGGCAGTAATGTTGAGTATTTAGTTGTCTTGTGACTTCTGTTATATAGTCTAGCCTGTCTAAAATAACACAATTTGAATTTTTATCTGCCTTTTTTATTACTATTGTTTCATCATTTTTCAAATTGCTTAGCGCTATTCTTTCGCCCTTAGTAAGATTGTTTTTTACATTTCTTTCTATTGGTAGAAAAGACAATTCAAGCTTGGTTAACTCTATATAATTTTCCAACGTATGGCACGTAGAGGCAGGTTTATATCCTGTATTGTTACGAAATGGATGAAGGTCAGTTTTTTCTTGACTGAACATATACCTACATCGTAATTTTCTAGCAAATTCATTGTAGTCTTTTAGTATAGACATTTTTGCATTTTTGCTTGATGGCGTTGGTATAAATTTCAAGCCTTTCGCCAACAGGATATATTCCTGATTTGATAATCTGCGTTTCGATAGATTAATTACATGCTTTTTGGCATGTGCAGTTCTTTGCTGCATATTGTATTTATTCCGTTCTTTTTTATTGTAGAATCGGAATTTTTGCTTTTTAGCATTTCTATTAAAACGACGTGCCATTTTTGAGTTCACATTGGGTGATTCTCTTAGCTACGTGCCTTTGTTGAGCTCACATCGGGTGGCTGAAGAATTTTTAGGTTTACACATGTTATAAACCTTGAAAGAAGATCCGCCCATTTTGACGTGGGTTGATAGGCTGGGATAAGATAGCAGTGAGAAATTGTCTGTGTTGATGATGTATAAATGAGTCACATTGTTGTGTGGAATTTTTCAAAGTAAATCATGTCATGAAGTATTTTCAACTCAAGGCTAAAAGCTTTGTACACCGGAACAATAAATTAACACACACCGTATCCCATCAATCAGGCAATGCGGATCGTTCTCAATGCAGAAAACGATTCTCGGTAAGGTGCAGAAGGACAGCCGTCCATGAATACATTTTGTTATAATAAAACATCCATGCAACCACGCATCCCATATTGCTGATAGGACCCGACACAAATATCAATTTCGTGTTTCGGTAGTTAAGCTTGGGATGGTCAATTTAAGATGCATTATTTGAATATAATCAAATATGAAAATTATTCATATTTATATTGATATATTTATATTTTTATTCTTCTTCTTTATATCTAGTTATTATGACAGATCTACCATCATCAGGGGTCCAACTGTCAATTTAATGTTAAAGTCTTTAACTTTGATCTACTAAGCATATCTCCAATACTTTTATGTTTGCTATACGCAACTATTGGTGCTGCATTGAATATTTGTGCACAGTCTTCATCGAACTGTAATAACTGTCAGTGTTTCATTATACGTTTCTTTATTTTACGTATATATGGATTATATTTAGTTATTAAAACTAACGGAATACTTTGCTTCTCTTTAGATTTGTTTTGTTGTAATAAATCAGTACGGTCAATTGCTAAAGCATCAGTAATACTATCATCTATTTCCACGTTATCATAACCCCTATCTAATAATTTCACTTTGAAATTAGTTAGATTGTTTATTAATTTGTTATGGTCACTTGTATTTCTAATTTGCCGTATTGCTTCACCTTTAATAAATCCTCTGAATACATGCTGTGAGTGACAGCTATTTCTGTGCAGAAACAGATAAGAATTTGTTTCTTTAAAATGTATTTCGAGGTCAAGAATGCCATATGTTGTAAATCTTTGACCTTTAATTACATCAACATCCAAGAACGACATTTTATCGTTTTTGATTTCATAGGTGAACTTTAATAAGGGGTTATAATCATTTGCTAGACGAAAAAAATCTGTAATTTCATCTGATGTTCCATCATATATTATGAATCCATCGTCTCTATATCTGCCATGATAGAATATTTTGTCTTTATTTTGAAATGCAGAAATAATTTCATTCATTATTTCAAACATAAGAATGTCACAGATTTCCGGTGACGGAACTGCACCAATTGCCGTACCTATTATTTGTTTGTAAATTTTCCCATCAAATTCAAATACATTGTTTTCTAAAATGATTCTCAACAAATGTATTAATACATTGACTGCCGGAGCATTGACCTTGAAGTTCGATTTGTCAAAACTGTCATATGCTCGTTCAACTGCACGCAATAATGCTTCTTGAGGTAGATTTGTAAACATCTGTGTTATATCATACGAAACTAACAGGCTGTTTGCCATAGGTTTTAATTTCTCAATGATATTAATGAACGATGTAGTATCTTTTATATATGTGGACTGATTTTGAACTATTGGTATAAGAAAATAGTCAACGTAATGACCTATAAGTTCAGTTACAGAACCACACTGTGATATAATTGGTCTGCCAGGTGGAATTATATTTAATTCATTTAATCCATCTTGTTGTATTTGTTTAAACGTCTCTATTTCAAGGCGGTGAATTTTTGGAAGAATATAAATTCTCCCTAATCGTGCATCTCTTAATTTTTGACCATTTGTTAAAAATCTAAATGATATTTTGTCGATTATGCCTTGATCGTATAATGATTTAACATACTCAATGACTTGGATTTTCAGTTCTGCCATGTTAAATGAATCTAATTGGCAGTAATGTTGAGTATTTAGTTGTCTTGTGACTTCTGTTATATAGTCTAGCCTGTCTAAAATAACACAATTTGAATTTTTATCTGCCTTTTTTATTACTATTGTTTCATCATTTTTCAAATTGCTTAGCGCTATTCTTTCGCCCTTAGTAAGATTGTTTTTTACATTTCTTTCTATTGGTAGAAAAGACAATTCAAGCTTGGTTAACTCTATATAATTTTCCAACGTATGGCACGTAGAGGCAGGTTTATATCCTGTATTGTTACGAAATGGATGAAGGTCAGTTTTTTCTTGACTGAACATATACCTACATCGTAATTTTCTAGCAAATTCATTGTAGTCTTTTAGTATAGACATTTTTGCATTTTTGCTTGATGGCGTTGGTATAAATTTCAAGCCTTTCGCCAACAGGATATATTCCTGATTTGATAATCTGCGTTTCGATAGATTAATTACATGCTTTTTGGCATGTGCAGTTCTTTGCTGCATATTGTATTTATTCCGTTCTTTTTTATTGTAGAATCGGAATTTTTGCTTTTTAGCATTTCTATTAAAACGACGTGCCATTTTTGAGTTCACATTGGGTGATTCTCTTAGCTACGTGCCTTTGTTGAGCTCACATCGGGTGGCTGAAGAATTTTTAGGTTTACACATGTTATAAACCTTGAAAGAAGATCCGCCCATTTTGACGTGGGTTGATAGGCTGGGATAAGATAGCAGTGAGAAATTGTCTGTGTTGATGATGTATAAATGAGTCACATTGTTGTGTGGAATTTTTCAAAGTAAATCATGTCATGAAGTATTTTCAACTCAAGGCTAAAAGCTTTGTCCACCGGAACAATAAATTAACACACACCGTATCCCATCAATTAGGCAATGCGGATCGTTCTCAATGCAGAAAACGATTCTCGGTAAGGTGCAGAAGGACAGCCGTCCATGAATACATTTTGTTATAATAAAACACCCATGCAACCACGCATCCCATATTGCTGATAGGACCCGACACAAATATCAATTTCGTGTTTCGGTAGTTAAGCTTGGGATGGTCAATTTAAGATGCATTATTTGAATATAATCAAATATGAAAATTATTCATATTTATATTGATATATTTATATTTTTATTCTTCTTTAGTTATTATGACAGATCTACCATCATCAGGGGTCCAACTGTCAATTTAATGTTAAAGTCTTTAACTTTGATCTACTAAGCATATCTCCAATACTTTTATGTTTGCTATACGCAACTATTGGTGCTGCATTGAATATTTGTGCACAGTCTTCATCGAACTGTAAAAACTGTCAGTGTTTCATTATACGTTTCTTTATTTTACGTATATATGGATTATATTTAGTTATTAAAACTAACGGAATACTTTGCTTCTCTTTAGATTTGTTTTGTTGTAATAAATCAGTACGGTCAATTGCTAAAGCATCAGTAATACTATCATCTATTTCCACGTTATCATAACCCCTATCTAATAATTTCACTTTGAAATTAGTTAGATTGTTTATTAATTTGTTATGGTCACTTGTATTTCTAATTTGCCGTATTGCTTCACCTTTAATAAATCCTCTGAATACATGCTGTGAGTGACAGCTATTTCTGTGCAGAAACAGATAAGAATTTGTTTTGTTATAATAAAACACCCATGCAACCACGCATCCCATATTGCTGATAGGACCCGACACAAATATCATTATACGATCAAGGCATAATCGACAAAATATCATTTAGATTTTTAACAAATGGTCAAAAATTAAGAGATGCACGATTAGGGAGAATTTATATTCTTCCAAAAATTCACCGCCTTGAAATAGAGACGTTTAAACAAATACAACAAGATGGATTAAATGAATTAAATATAATTCCACCTGGCAGACCAATTATATCACAGTGTGGTTCTGTAACTGAACTTATAGGTCATTACGTTGACTATTTTCTTATACCAATAGTTCAAAATCAGTCCACATATATAAAAGATACTACATCGTTCATTAATATCATTGAGAAATTAAAACCTATGGCAAACAGCCTGTTAGTTTCGTATGATATAACACAGATGTTTACAAATCTACCTCAAGAAGCATTATTGCGTGCAGTTGAACGAGCATATGACAGTTTTGACAAATCGAACTTCAAGGTCAATGCTCCGCCAGTCAATGTATTAATACATTTGTTGAGAATCATTTTAGAAAACAATGTATTTGAATTTGATGGGAAAATTTACAAACAAATAATAGGTACGGCAATTGGTGCAGTTCCGTCACCGGAAATCTGTGACATTCTTATGTTTGAAATAATGAATGAAATTATTTCTGCATTTCAATATAAAGACAAAATATTCTATCATGGCAGATATAGAGACGATGGATTCATAATATATGATGGAACATCAGATGAAATTACAGATTTTTTTCGTCTAGCAAATGATTATAACCCCTTATTAAAGTTCACCTATGAAATCAAAAACGATAAAATGTCGTTCTTGGATGTTGATGTAATTAAAGGTCAAAGATTTACAACATATGGCATTCTTGACCTCGAAATACATTTTAAAGAAACAAATTCTTATCTGTTTCTGCACAGAAATAGCTGTCACTCACAGCATGTATTCAGAGGATTTATTAAAGGTGAAGCAATACGGCAAATTAGAAATACAAGTGACCATAACAAATTAATAAACAATCTAACTAATTTCAAAGTGAAATTATTAGATAGGGGTTATGATAACGTGGAAATAGATGATAGTATTACTGATGCTTTAGCAATTGACCGTACTGATTTATTACAACAAAACAAATCTAAAGAGAAGCAAAGTATTCCGTTAGTTTTAATAACTAAATATAATCCATATATACGTAAAATAAAGAAACGTATAATGAAACACTGACAGTTATTACAGTTCGATGAAGACTGTGCACAAATATTCAATGCAGCACCAATAGTTGCGTATAGCAAACATAAAAGTATTGGAGATATGCTTAGTAGATCAAAGTTAAAGACTTTAACATTAAATTGACAGTTGGACCCCTGATGATGGTAGATCTGTCATAATAACTAGATATAAAGAAGAAGAATAAAAATATAAATATATCAATATAAATATGAATAATTTTCATATTTGATTATATTCAAATAATGCATCTTAAATTGACCATCCCAAGCTTAACTACCGAAACACGAAATTGATATTTGTGTCGGGTCCTATCAGCAATATGGGATGCGTGGTTGCATGGGTGTTTTATTATAACAAAATGTATTCATGGACGGCTGTCCTTCTGCACCTTACCGAGAATCGTTTTCTGCATTGAGAACGATCCGCATTGCCTGTTTGATGGGATACGGTGTGTGTTAATTTAGGCATACTGTAAAACATGGTATGGTACGATGGTATGGTATGTGTTATGGTATGATGGTATGGTACGAATACCATCATACCATGGTATGCATGAATGGTACCATGGTATGGTATGATGGTATGGTACAAATTACTATACCATGGTACGAATTACTATACCATGGTACAAATTTTTATATCATGGTATAACTTGATGATATGAAGCATGGTGTGGTTTTTTGAAGTAGGAAATTTAGAAAAATCTAAAATATGATTTTTTTTAATTTGTTGACATTATGTACATATATCTGTTTTATTTATGAAAATAAAATTTTACAAAATAAATAGCTATAGATGTAGACAAACCAGATAGACTATCACTTACGGAATGCTGTGAACAGAAAACAAGAAAAAACTCAATTTAAACATATCAGATAACTATAAGGTAAGATAGATAGATATAATGTCCCGTTCTGACAGGTTGAAATGGCTGTCAATTATTCTTAGAAATTTTGGGAAGTACTGCATATCTCATGATTATAATCTAGATAATGTAGTTACAGTTTTAATGCATAATCTTCTGTCAATGGTCAACTTTTATATTGTTTTAAATATGACACTTTAAACAGTTGCATATTCTGTCTACATCTATGGCCAATAAATCCAACTAAAAATGTGAATAAAAGGTGAATGCATCTCCTGTGTGGATTAGAAACCACCATACTTTCAAATTAAACTGTCACTAATATAATACTATGCTATGCTAGTTGATACATGGATAGATAGCACATGTTATAGATTGTATTTTGTTTTCTTCATTTATATATAACAAATGTGCATTAAGGAAGTGAATACACACTATCAACCAAGGAATGTGTCTTTTTTATTATGTGAGATTTTATTAAACAACTTTATTTCATTCTTTTTAAAAATTCATTGCAAAATTTGAATATTTTGTATACTACATGTATATGTAATAATAATAATATAATCATATCCAGTTATGTTTTGAAATTCAGGATAAACAACATAAAAAAAAATTGTGTTATTATAAAACACCCATGCATCAATGCATCCCATAGGATCCAACACTATTAGGCTTGAGATTGTCATTTTAAGATGCATTAAATGATTTATGTGTATATTGATATATTGATATTTCAATTCTCCATCAACAGTCTAGTTATTTTTTTTATTAATTTGTTATGGTCACTTGTGTTTCTAATTTGCTGTATTGCTTCACCGTTAATAATACTCGAAATGCATGATGTGAGTGACAGCTATTTCTGTGCAGATATATAGATAAAAATAGGTTTCTTAATGTATTTCAAGGTCAATAATGCTATGTATTGTAAATCTTTGACCTTTAATTACATCAACATCTAAGAACAATATTTTTTGGTTTGAGATTTCTTAGTTGAGACTTAAATAAAGGGTTATAATCATTTGCTAGACGAAAAAAATCTAAAGTTTCATCTGATGTTCCATCGAATATTATGAATACAGATTGTCCCTATATCTGCCATGATACAATATTTTTTTATACAGACTTGCTCATTTTATAGTTTATGCATAGATGTAATAACAACTATGGTTTATGGAAATTAGGGTTTTAATTTTTTTTTTCTTTTTTTTTTTCATAGTTTTCATTTAGTACTACGATTGTTATATGGACCCCCCATGTTTAAAATGATTTTGCCTTCAAACAAAACCCCTAGAATGATTTTCTTGACATTTTCAGAAGTGGCACAATTTGCTGGCAAGGCCATGGCGGTCAACATAAAGCTTTCAGGTCAGGCCTGGTACTTTGAAATAACAGACAATTAACGACCAATAATCCAATGCTGTCTAGTCATGTTAAAAATAATATCCAAGTAAATTGACTATAATCTATGAATTATTAAAAACTTCATTTCAGGAATATTTACATAATATACAGTTTACAAAATTTACATTCAAAGATTCATCGGTACATCACTTTCACACATCACAAATGGATTTCATTACATTCCGCATCAAAATAAGCAACAGTGTCCAATACTGTGCATACACAAAAAAAACATTGCATAGTGTCCAATACTATGTGGACAAAACCACGCAACAGTCTGAGCGGACAAAAATATCAAAACTAAATACAGTTGAATAGTCATGTAACACAACTTCTATGAATCTACAAGTTCTCCCAAGATGTGCTAAAATCTGTCCAGAATAACAAAATCCTTTTTAAAGTTTCATAGTGAATGGGTCTTTTCTCGCCTTCAATTCTCCTTAACACTTAAACAGAGGGCTTTTATATACCTCTATTCCACAACTGACCTAAATAATCTCCAAATATTCTCCAACTCTTCGTTTACAAAAATAAAACATATAAATCATATAAAAGTATTTACTACATGACCTAGAAAACATGATATGTTAATATTATAGCAGGATAGCCATTTGACTTAATGACTTTAACAGACGATAACCAAAATTAATTACAGTGGACAAAATAACACTTGTACAGCAATAAAAAAATAGCAATAAAAAAGTCCTTTAATTGAACAAAAATTTTAGTCACGGTAGATTATATTCTCACTAACTGCAACTAATCACCAACCACACTTTAGCTGTTTTTCTTCAACATGATTGTTTTACTATGTGGCAAGGATAGGACAAGAATAAATCAAGATTTCCACAATTTTATTTTTTTCTTACAACTTTATGAAGTTCTTAACTTGCTTAACATATGTCAATATCCTAACTAAAAAGAATTGACTCCGCTTTTGAATTTTTGTGGGCAATTCTTTTCTAAATTAATTTTGATTCTAAATGTCTTGAAAAAATTGAACCAATGAATATTTTGTTTACATCGTTTTTTCAACAAATACTCTTGTTCCTGTTTCTTATTGAAAAAAAGAGTTTGTTTTGGAATAGGTAAAAAAAGAAAGATAAGAAAACAGATAATTAATAAAATCCTGTTTAAGAAAAGGTTTATAGACTTTTCTAAATTTCCTATTTCGAAAAACCATACCATGCTTCATACCATCAAGTTATACCATGGTATAAAAATTTGTACCATGGTATAGTAATTTGTACCATACCATCATACCATACCATGGTACCATTCATGCATACCATGGTATGATGGTATTCGTACCATACCACCATACCATACCACATACCATACCATCGTACCATACCATGTTTTACAGTATGCCGTTAATTTATTGTTCCGGTGGACAAAGCTTTTAGCCTTGATTTGAAAATACTTCATGACATGATTTACTTTGAAAAATTCCACACAACAATGTGACTCATTTATACATCATCAACACAGACAATTTCTCACTGCTATCTTATCCCCGCCTATCAACCCACGTCAAAATGGGCGGATCTTCTTTCAAGGTTTATAACATGTGTTAACCTAAAAATTCTTCAGCCACCCAATGTGAGCTCAACAAAGGCACGTAGCTAAGAGAATCACCCAATGTGAACTCAAAAATGGCACGTCGTTTTAATAGAAATGCTAAAAAGCAAAAATTCCGATTCTACAATAAAAAAGAACGGAATAAATACAATATGCAGCAAAGAACTGCACATGCCAAAAAGCATGTAATTAATCTATCGAAACGCAGATTATCAAATCAGGAATATATCCTGTTGGCGAAAGGCTTGAAATTTATACCAACGCCATCAAGCAAAAATGCAAAAATGTCTATACTAAAAGACTACAATGAATTTGCTAGAAAATTACGATGTAGGTATATGTTCAGTCAAGAAAAAACTGACCTTCATCCATTTCGTAACAATACAGGATATAAACCTGCCTCTACGTGCCATACGTTGGAAAATTATATAGAGTTAACCAAGCTTGAATTGTCTTTTCTACCAATAGAAAGAAATGTAAAAAACAATCTTACTAAGGGCGAAAGAATAGCGCTAAGCAATTTGAAAAATGATGAAACAATAGTAATAAAAAAGGCAGATAAAAATTCAAATTGTGTTATTTTAGACAGGCTAGACTATATAACAGAAGTCACAAGACAACTAAATACTCAACATTACTGCCAATTAGATTCATTTAATATGGCAGAACTGAAAATCCAAGTCATTGAGTATGTTAAATCATTATACGATCAAGGCATAATCGACAAAATATCATTTAGATTTTTAACAAATGGTCAAAAATTAAGAGATGCACGATTAGGGAGAATTTATATTCTTCCAAAAATTCACCGCCTTGAAATAGAGACGTTTAAACAAATACAACAAGATGGATTAAATGAATTAAATATAATTCCACCTGGCAGACCAATTATATCACAGTGTGGTTCTGTAACTGAACTTATAGGTCATTACGTTGACTATTTTCTTATACCAATAGTTCAAAATCAGTCCACATATATAAAAGATACTACATCGTTCATTAATATCATTGAGAAATTAAAACCTATGGCAAACAGCCTGTTAGTTTCGTATGATATAACACAGATGTTTACAAATCTACCTCAAGAAGCATTATTGCGTGCAGTTGAACGAGCATATGACAGTTTTGACAAATCGAACTTCAAGGTCAATGCTCCGCCAGTCAATGTATTAATACATTTGTTGAGAATCATTTTAGAAAACAATGTATTTGAATTTGATGGGAAAATTTACAAACAAATAATAGGTACGGCAATTGGTGCAGTTCCGTCACCGGAAATCTGTGACATTCTTATGTTTGAAATAATGAATGAAATTATTTCTGCATTTCAATATAAAGACAAAATATTCTATCATGGCAGATATAGAGACGATGGATTCATAATATATGATGGAACATCAGATGAAATTACAGATTTTTTTCGTCTAGCAAATGATTATAACCCCTTATTAAAGTTCACCTATGAAATCAAAAACGATAAAATGTCGTTCTTGGATGTTGATGTAATTAAAGGTCAAAGATTTACAACATATGGCATTCTTGACCTCGAAATACATTTTAAAGAAACAAATTCTTATCTGTTTCTGCACAGAAATAGCTGTCACTCACAGCATGTATTCAGAGGATTTATTAAAGGTGAAGCAATACGGCAAATTAGAAATACAAGTGACCATAACAAATTAATAAACAATCTAACTAATTTCAAAGTGAAATTATTAGATAGGGGTTATGATAACTTGGAAATAGATGATAGTATTACTGATGCTTTAGCAATTGACCGTACTGATTTATTACAACAAAACAAATCTAAAGAGAAGCAAAGTATTCCGTTAGTTTTAATAACTAAATATAATCCATATATACGTAAAATAAAGAAACGTATAATGAAACACTGGCAGTTATTACAGTTCGATGAAGACTGTGCACAAATATTCAATGCAGCACCAATAGTTGCGTATAGCAAACATAAAAGTATTGGAGATATGCTTAGTAGATCAAAGTTAAAGACTTTAACATTAAATTGACAGTTGGACCCCTGATGATGGTAGATCTGTCATAATAACTAGATATAAAGAAGAATAATAAAAATATAAATATATCAATATAAATATGAATAATGTTCATATTTGATTATATTCAAATAATGCATCTTAAATTGACCATCCCAAGCTTAACTACCGAAACACGAAATTGATATTTGTGTCGGGTCCTATCAGCAATATGGGATGCGTGGTTGCATGGGTGTTTTATTATAACAAAATGTATTCATGGACGGCTGTCCTTCTGCACCTTACCGAGAATCGTTTTCTGCATTGAGAACGATCCGCATTGCCTGTTTGATGGGATACGGTGTGTGTTAATTTATTGTTCCGGTGGACAAAGCTTTTAGCCTTGATTTGAAAATACTTCATGACATGATTTACTTTGAAAAATTCCACACAACAATGTGACTCATTTATACATCATCAACACAGACAATTTCTCACTGCTATCTTATCCCCGCCTATCAACCCACGTCAAAATGGGCGGATCTTCTTTCAAGGTTTATAACATGTGTTAACCTAAAAATTCTTCAGCCACCCAATGTGAGCTCAACAAAGGCACGTAGCTAAGAGAATCACCCAATGTGAACTCAAAAATGGCACGTCGTTTTAATAGAAATGCTAAAAAGCAAAAATTCCGATTCTACAATAAAAAAGAACGGAATAAATACAACATGCAGCAAAGAACTGCACATGCCAAAAAGCATGTAATTAATCTATCGAAACGCAGATTATCAAATCAGGAATATATCCTGTTGGCGAAAGGCTTGAAATTTATACCAACGCCATCAAGCAAAAATGCAAAAATGTCTATACTAAAAGACTACAATGAATTTGCTAGAAAATTACGATGTAGGTATATGTTCAGTCAAGAAAAAACTGACCTTCATCCATTTCGTAACAATACAGGATATAAACCTGCCTCTACGTGCCATACGTTGGAAAATTATATAGAGTTAACCAAGCTTGAATTGTCTTTTCTACCAATAGAAAGAAATGTAAAAAACAATCTTACTAAGGGCGAAAGAATAGCGCTAAGCAATTTGAAAAATGATGAAACAATAGTAATAAAAAAGGCAGATAAAAATTCAAATTGTGTTATTTTAGACAGGCTAGACTATATAACAGAAGTCACAAGACAACTAAATACTCAACATTACTGCCAATTAGATTCATTTAATATGGCAGAACTGAAAATCCAAGTCATTGAGTATGTTAAATCATTATACGATCAAGGCATAATCGACAAAATATCATTTAGATTTTTAACAAATGGTCAAAAATTAAGAGATGCACGATTAGGGAGAATTTATATTCTTCCAAAAATTCACCGCCTTGAAATAGAGACGTTTAAACAAATACAACAAGATGGATTAAATGAATTAAATATAATTCCACCTGGCAGACCAATTATATCACAGTGTGGTTCTGTAACTGAACTTATAGGTCATTACGTTGACTATTTTCTTATACCAATAGTTCAAAATCAGTCCACATATATAAAAGATACTACATCGTTCATTAATATCATTGAGAAATTAAAACCTATGGCAAACAGCCTGTTAGTTTCGTATGATATAACACAGATGTTTACAAATCTACCTCAAGAAGCATTATTGCGTGCAGTTGAACGAGCATATGACAGTTTTGACAAATCGAACTTCAAGGTCAATGCTCCGCCAGTCAATGTATTAATACATTTGTTGAGAATCATTTTAGAAAACAATGTATTTGAATTTGATGGGAAAATTTACAAACAAATAATAGGTACGGCAATTGGTGCAGTTCCGTCACCGGAAATCTGTGACATTCTTATGTTTGAAATAATGAATGAAATTATTTCTGCATTTCAATATAAAGACAAAATATTCTATCATGGCAGATATAGAGACGATGGATTCATAATATATGATGGAACATCAGATGAAATTACAGATTTTTTTCGTCTAGCAAATGATTATAACCCCTTATTAAAGTTCACCTATGAAATCAAAAACGATAAAATGTCGTTCTTGGATGTTGATGTAATTAAAGGTCAAAGATTTACAACATATGGCATTCTTGACCTCGAAATACATTTTAAAGAAACAAATTCTTATCTGTTTCTGCACAGAAATAGCTGTCACTCACAGCATGTATTCAGAGGATTTATTAAAGGTGAAGCAATACGGCAAATTAGAAATACAAGTGACCATAACAAATTAATAAACAATCTAACTAATTTCAAAGTGAAATTATTAGATAGGGGTTATGATAACTTGGAAATAGATGATAGTATTACTGATGCTTTAGCAATTGACCGTACTGATTTATTACAACAAAACAAATCTAAAGAGAAGCAAAGTATTCCGTTAGTTTTAATAACTAAATATAATCCATATATACGTAAAATAAAGAAACGTATAATGAAACACTGGCAGTTATTACAGTTCGATGAAGACTGTGCACAAATATTCAATGCAGCACCAATAGTTGCGTATAGCAAACATAAAAGTATTGGAGATATGCTTAGTAGATCAAAGTTAAAGACTTTAACATTAAATTGACAGTTGGACCCCTGATGATGGTAGATCTGTCATAATAACTAGATATAAAGAAGAATAATAAAAATATAAATATATCAATATAAATATGAATAATGTTCATATTTGATTATATTCAAATAATGCATCTTAAATTGACCATCCCAAGCTTAACTACCGAAACACGAAATTGATATTTGTGTCGGGTCCTATCAGCAATATGGGATGCGTGGTTGCATGGGTGTTTTATTATAACAAAACTCAATATATTTATTTATATTATTCTATATTATATTTTGACTTACAAACTTCGTGTTTTGGCTAGTATGATGTGCAAAGAAGTCAACGAATAAATTTGGATAAATAAAAATAGAATATTATTATTTTTAATTTAAATATTATATATTAACAAACAAAAATAAAAGTCTATTATACATGTCTTCATGTATAAGTCATCATCCCCATTTCATCTCAGCATTTCATACTTATATCTTTATTGCAAAAAAGATAATTTTGACAGGTTGCACTCCCATCAGTACGTTGTGATATAATTTCAACTAGGCATTAATATTTTGAGTTCATTCTGCAATGTGTATACGTTTTCACTTCAAACGTAAATTATGTCATCTGTTTCTTACCAATTAATCATACTGCTGAACTGAATAATATTGTATTACATGGCCTTGCTTCGCATTGAAATAGTTTAATATTTACAATTTATTTCTTCTGCTATTTTTATACTTGTATATAAATTAAGTTTGTGGTTCTCGAGAACCAATATGTTATCTTAATTTTTTTAAGAATTTTGTTCAGCAGATATATAGAAGTCAAATTGACAATAACTTAATTTTGATATTCAACGTGTTATGTAGAGAAACAACAATCATAGTGCTGTTTTGAATACTCAGGTGTATCTATCATCAAATATTGACCGACGTCGTAATACGCCAAAATGGATATCTAATTTCTACCTGCCTATGTTTGTAGATAGTGATTTTTTTTAAACTTCTGTCGTGGTGTCTCGATTTTTATACTAATATGTAATTTTGATTGACATGTAAGACAACAAAAGAGACATTTCAATTACAGACAAAATTTTAATTTTAAAGGATTTGAAAGTGTATTCGAATTAATGTACCCACCTTACCCAATATACACAAACACACATGAGTAGCATTGAAACGGTCTGCAAAATAAACTGAATTATAAACAATAACAATTGCATGTAATGAGTTTTTGTGGATCTGACCATTAATTAAATTTCGTCATATCAAGACGTATAAACACGCGCAAGTAATGTGTTTCTATACCTATTGTGTATATAGTTATTTATAATTTTAAAAGACGTCTGAATGATGTGTACTATTTTTTTTTTATAACAATTCCCCCTAATAAAACTAATATATTGTAAACGAGGTCAACTGACACACTTATTTTCTACATTTATTTTCTACAACACGATATATCCATAGTTTAAGGAACGATAATACATTTAACAAAAATATGGCTTATAAGACGGCACGATTTGTCTCCCTTGTACAAAAACTGTCCTCGATAAAAGACATTGAAGACGGAAGCATTTATAAATATGACGCGAGAAAGGCGACGATTGTCGAATGAATATAAACAATAGATGATAATAAAAATAGCATTTTAAGATTAATAAATTACGGAACTTGTTAGCAGTACCCAAAACATTGTTTTTCGGACACATCAAATTTTATTTTTCCATGCATAATTATGAAATTCAATAATAATCAAAATTATGGACACGCATAATATTACTGGAAATATTATTTAATCTCATAATATTATGGCTTTTCATAAAGCAGTCAAATTTAGCCAATTCCATAATATTATGGAGTTCGCTAAGTGCCCCGTGTTGCCTCTATCACCAAAAAGGCACTTATGGTCGAATAAAGTTAACGGTACCAATTTTCTTGCACCAGATGCGCATTTCGACAATACATGTCTCTTCAGTGATGCTCGTGGCCAAAATATCTGTCAATTTTGAACACCGTGTAGCGTGAAAATAAGCACGATAACCCATTCTTTTTATTATTATTTTTAAAAAAACATTATAAAAACTACATTTTGGCAAATTATTAAAAAAAATGTATGGACTATAATTTAGACACCCCATCTACCTTAAATATTTTCGTTCTTCTTAGAAAATAAATTAAATTTTGTAAAACAAAAAAGTCAAAAACATTACATTAGTTATAATATGATCTGATTCATATTTTAAAATTGAAATTAAAAAAAAAACCAAAACATTTGTATGGCGTAGTGTACTATGTTATTAATGTTTTTGTTTAAATAAATATATAGCTATAATTAGTTAGTGTCACTTACTTCTTTTGTAGGCACGGAATATACAAAACAATCAATGTTTAGACAATCATAGTTATCTATATCCAGCACCAGAAGCACTTTATCTGGAAATATGTCATTACAAACTGGAAACTCAGGTAATCATGTTGATATTTTCCTAATTCATCCTTTAACTTGCAGAGATATTCCTGAATCGTGTTTTATCAGAACAAACTATTATATGCAGTAAATGCAGGTTATCAATAATTTGGTTCCAATGTAATGTTTTCTTTACGTTTTGATTTGACAATACCAGATCAAAAAAAAAAATCAACTTATATGAAGTTCTGAATGGGTTTTATAGAATAGAGAATTACAGGCATGAACTATAACGAATAGAGGAAAATAGGACAATAACATTAAGAATATAGAGAATAATTGGATGCTAAAATAAAAAGAATAGAGAATGATTGGCAACAAATATAAAGAAAAGAGAAAATGACTTAGGGAGCTACCATTTGATTTTTAGGGGTGAGGGGGGGGGGGAGGGGGGGGGTGAGGAGTATTTAGCAAAAAAAAAGTCAAGATGAGTCAGGACGACAATTTAGGTAAAAAAAAATCAGGATAAACTAAAAAATAAGAAGGCCGAACAGAGTGAAAAATAAAACGACAGGACAGAGATTACAGCTAAAAAAAATGCAGGACAACATTTTTCATCCTAGTCCCCCCCCCCCTTAAAATCAAATGGTAGCTCCCTTATAGTCCAAGAATACAGAAATGAAGGACCTCCATTCAGACCTTCGAACATAGGCTGGGATACGATACAAACAATGCCATTCAGACCATCGAACATAGGCTGACCTCCATCAGACCATCGAACATAGACTGGGATACGATACAAATAATGCTTATAAGAATTTGAAAATACATTTGTACTACATATGTCTCAACAGTGTGCATCCCACCATGTTATATATGAGATGTTTTAACAGAAAAGTGAAGTTAGATAACTTTCTTTAATGAATGTTCCTTGCCATTAGTTGTGCGTGCTTGCAGAGAAAAAGTTCAATTTAATTTTGAACACTCCCTCCAGAAAAACAAAATCGGCATATAAAAATATTCTCAGTTTTATCCGTCATTGATAATTACATATTTATTGAATGACTATTTATTCTCAAATTCTTATACTTGACGTGAAATACCGTTAGAGGTGAGTGTGGTCAATCACAGACGCCGTCCGTTTGATTGACATTTATGGAATATCTATATATTATATGTCACATATGGCTACGGGATATATATATTTTTTACTTATATGTCAAGTGTTAAAATTGTTAACATTTTACATATATGAACCTTTCCTATTATTTAAACCCATACATTGACCTCCTGAGTTAATTTTATTTTTGCCGTTAGGTTACTGTTTCATTGAGTTATACAAGATATATATTTAATACGTCCTCCTCTTTAAATTAAGGGTTTTTCATGGACCAAAGAGAAGCTACTTCGAACAACTTTACAGTGTGTGGTTGTGAAAGACATGCAAGAAGGTACCAGACCGGTGTTAGAAGGCTGTATTATAGGTCCTCGTGATAAATGGGACCATAAAAAGGTCTGTATTTTAATGTTAAAAGACTGTGCTATATGTATAATCATGATTTGCCTGGTTTCCACAGCTCGAGACACCTATCAGGCTAAAGGTTATATATAAAAATCAGAAGATGTGGTATGATTGCCAATAATACAACTCTCCACAAGAGACCAAATGACAAAGAAATATATAGTTTGATCATTACATTGAACTTGTTGATGCATTTTGCTCTGCTTTGTCATTCTGGCATTATATTTGATGCATGATGGTGTGAATGGGCTTTACCGAATAGAGAATAATGGTCAAAAATGTAAAGAAAAGGGAAAAATGAGGTGCTAAAAATAAATAAATAATTATCTACATATGGTATGCATCACTTGCTTTACCTTGTTCGTAATTAACAGGACTAACTGCAATGTAAAATATGTAATTTAGAAACGTCCTTTGAGATACATTTCCCAAAATGACGACGATTACAAGGTCTTAAATTGTATAGTATAAAAATGAATTAACTGGTTTCTTTGTTGGATAAGACGAAAATGCCAAACTTGTGTGTTTATGAGCAAATGTTAAATATAAAAGTATGATTGCTGATTAGTCAACTATCGAGTAGAGACCGAATGACGTAGATGTAAGCACCTACCTCGGAAAAGGTCACCATACACTCTTTAGCATTGCCAGGTGTATACGATAGTTAATACGGTTATGTATCATATACAATATCTATTAGCATTATTTAAGCTTAACGAATAAAACGGAAACAAGTATGACAAACGGCAGCAAGCGACAACCCCTGGACTACATGCTCCTGGCTACGGACAGCCATACAAATAATGTGGCGTGTTATGTATGTTTTTTAGAGCTCAAACAGTCCTTATATTTGTATCTCAATATGTATGCCTAGCTTCGAAGAAAGGAGTGGTTATACTGATTTGACACCATCACGTGACCGATACGATGTTTCGGTGTATGGACTTGTGCACAAGCGTCATGTTAATACGGTCTAGGCCCTTTAGATAGAACTGCAGTCCTTTTCTAAGGTTTGGCGATAGTATCCTGTTCCTGATTGTGATATTTTGTCTGACTGTGATTGCGCATGGCGTTTTTACATCCATCGCTTATAAGCTTCGTGTTTACTGAATATTTTAGTACAGCGGGAAAGAGGGGGGTATCATTAGTACGAATTGTTCGCTGGCATCGAATTTAAAAAAAAATAAGCAATCAAAATGCTTATTTTGTCGAACAGTCATTCTTCTTAAATTTGAATATATAAGAGTACACATTATAAAGCTATAAATCCTACTTTTATGTTTGTTTTTTTTTAGAGTGGATATCTCAAACATATCAAAAGTGGATTGTGTCTAGATCATGATGGTCAAGGTCCAATAATGCGAGCATGTAACAACCAGGTGGTCAC
Organism: Mytilus trossulus; assembly: GCF_036588685.1. Classification (NCBI taxonomy): domain Eukaryota; kingdom Metazoa; phylum Mollusca; class Bivalvia; order Mytilida; family Mytilidae; genus Mytilus; species Mytilus trossulus. The sequence goes on from NC_086380.1 coordinate 13,029,315, forward strand.
ACAAAATTGGCAGTTTAACCATTATAATTATTGATAGTCTCCAATTAACAGTGTTGTCTACTTTTAACAGTTATTTGTCTTACGTGTTTTTGTCCATTTTTGATCTATGCATATATTATTTATGCAACATTAACATTTGATAAAAAGTTTTCAAGATAGTTGTTCATTCATATTTCATGACAATCAAATATCACTTCATGTTTGTATGTATCAAGTATCAGAATTTATCTGGCAACTGTGATCTTTTGTATTCTATGATGAAACTGAAACTTGTATTTATTGTCCCCGTGCAACGTAATGTGGACATATAAATACCGGGCACCCGTCTTTCTTATCTTGTAATCCTCTCACGTGTGCAATTCTTGTCAAATGTTTAACAATATGTTAGGCAAGTTTGCAAATCAATGCCGATGAATTATTTTTAAAGGATATATACCGCTTAATACTATCAATCATATGTAAAATTCCTTTGTAATCGTCCATTTCTCGCTCGAATGATGGCTTTGTCATTCGTATCAAAGGTTTATTTTAACAATGTCTCGAACAAGTTCGAAAGTCAGAGATGGTCAATTTTGTTTACAAGAAAAATCCCCCGCGGAATCGTCAATTATATAGAAATTTGCATTGTAAGTGGTCTCAATGCTTGGTGTAGGAATACTTCAACAGATGGGAGGATGCTTGTAGTGCGGATTCATTGATACCTAATAACTGTTAAGCTTCTCCCAACAAAGTGTTTGGATTTTCTTTTAACCAATGAGTTAAATAATTTTCTTCTTTAACCAGTTGTGAACCTTGAAGGGAATCCTGACATTGTCTGACATTATTGAGATGATAGTGATAAAGTAAATCGAGGACATCAGCATACGCAGTAGATGGAAACCAAAGTGATTAATTCGAAATCTAATCTACCATTTGAAGTTAACTGGGTGTTAAACAAGAATTTCTCATGAAATGTATATCATATCTGCTAGCATTATTTTTTCAAAATGAACAAAATTCTTCTTCTGAAATGGTAATCCAACATAGTCATGAAGTGGCACAATCTTTTCTGGAGTACATTTCGATATAGAATACCTTACGATGTATACAACTTCACTGTATTGTTCTGTCTGATAGAAAAGCGATGCTACCATCAGCCATCTCGTTACAGCGTCAAGATACACATTCTGTCGCAAGGTACTAAGACAGGATTTGTACTGTTTTGTATCGGTATCTATTATTATTCTTTGTACTTTCCAGTGATATAAGTTGCGAAAATGTCTTTTATTGAAGATTGCTGACACAACACGGTCTGTAATAATCAATTGTTGAGCATCGATTCCATGTCTATAGAACGAGATGTAAAGAAAACAAAAAAAACTTGAGTTTAGTATTTTCTTAACGTCATCTGCATATACAGTATGTGGTTCGATGTAGAAATTCCACATTGATACACAAACGTTAGATATTTGATCTGAAAACAGAAAACATCCATAGCTATACAAATAAACTCATCATATATACCAGGACTAAATTTAGTATATACGCCAGACGCGCGTTTTGTGTACAAAAGACTCATCAGTGACGCTCGGATCCAAAAAAGTTAAAAAGGCAAAATAAAGAACGAAGTTGAAGAGCATTGAGAACCAATTCCTAAAAGTTTTGCCAAATACAGCTAAGGTAAAAAGTGTATTTAGTTTTTTCAAAGGTATTTTACGTGCACGACCCTCTATTTTGTTCTCACACATGTTATTCTCTGGAATGAAGTAATGCGAACAAACTGAGTGCTGAACACAATACATAAGCCGTTTATTACATCTCATGAAACAAGGTATAATATTATCAGGTTTCCATATGAATTGTGGCAGTTCTTCAAATATCTGCAAACTTTCTCTTTTGGGGAAATATGAACAGAGTAAATCTTTACATTCGGAATAAGGAGATATTACATCTTTCAAAATAATCTTAAATAGAACATAGCAAACTAATCGAGTGTGTGTAAAGGTATTAATCAGAAGTTTTTCCCCAACTGAAAAAGATACTCGCCGTTCCATATCTTCGTTTTGTGATCCTTTAACTACTCCGATCGGTACAAAAGGTACTCCATGATTTAGAATACTTTGTTTGACATCATGACTCGGCCACGAGTTACTTGATCTTGTTATCCACTGAAGTGCACGTTTTACAAATAGCAAATAGTCAAATTGTCCATCTTTGTCTGATATACACGGACCATGAATAGTCTTAATGTCATCATTCAAAACCAATTGTTTCTGCAATGCACTTAACAAATATTGTTTAACACTCTGCTCTTCACAGTAGTTAAAATCTTCCGGAATGCTGCTATATTCAAGTCTAACCAGAGCATAACAAGGTTTTACATAGTCTCTTTCCATTACCATTTTGGGATTTTAGGTGGTATGGGAGTCTAAAATAAAATTAATAGAATTTGTTGAAACTTTGCCAAAACGTAGTTGATATATGTTGAAAAATATAATAAAAATGATAGGTCACCGCGCATTTTCCAAAGCTACACGACGAGACAAAATGACACATTTTGTATGGATTATACAGGAAAAAAAACACTATTTTGTGATTAGAAGCTTAACAAAATGATAGAATTGTTAAATACTTCAGGAAAAGATAGTTTTCAGACACTGCTTTGAGAATATCAAAAGAAAAGATAGGGTCACCGTACGTTTTTTCCGGCTAAAATATAAAAAAAATTTAAAACACCCAAAAATGATTAACATTTGCAAAAAAAAATAATATTTATAAGTTATATTCTTATAAATTGGTTCTTATAAATGAACATTCAAATTAAACATCTGCATTCCTGCATCAAATTTTGCTAACTTGATGGAAAATCTGGACCTTTGATTCTCTGGTTTTTTTACAATCCAAGATGGAGGAAGACACCCATACCACCTTAAATGGGTGTTCAAATCTTTAAAAACCTCTAAATGTGTATATGCAATCAGTATATCTAAGTCCCTGCCTCGCATCTCAAGTACTTCCTCAACGCTACCCCTTGTTATAATTGTTTCATCACTGTTACTTGCTATATTGTACCTGACAGGGTTCATATATCAGATTTGTTTTACGTAATGTTCTGTTCCTACTATATTTTGACATAGATAACCATACAATGTTATTAATATGTTTGGATTTATAGTGCCTGCACTATTGAATTCATATAACAAATATAAAAATATAAAATTTTCAGATAAATTATTGTGATCAAATATCAAACCAGTCCTATAAATATCGCAATCAGAGAAAGTTTCGTACCGACAGTACAATATTTCGGACCTAATTACTATTTAAAAAAACAACGGAAAACATTATCTGTTAATCAATCTCTGTTCCTTGTTCCTGTAGTGTTGAAGGCTGTACGGTTGCCTTTCTATGATTTCTTACATACACTGCATTTAAACTCTGGTGGATATTTTTCTCATTGGCAATCCCACCACATCTTACTATATTTCAACTCCTATGTTCCGTTTTGTATTCTGCGACATTGGTTATTTAGTACGCATATCCCGGATCCCTCTTTTCTGAAGCCCGAGCAAAAGCCCTTGTTCCGCTAAAGAAAAACTTAATTACAAATTCAAAAAGACATATGAAATAACTCGAATTTCAACTTGAAGTCTAAATAAATCTAAATACGACTTATATTCGAGTCTTACTCAAACTTTACCCTAAGAAGTGACTCAAATACAAAGTTGTTACTAGAACTTTGCCTTTAAATGTGACTCAAACTCGAAGTCCAACTCAAAAATCCATTCTAACTCGAACTTTGATTATAAGTATGACTTTCATTCGAAAACTTACTCCCAGTTTAACTTAAACAGTAACCCGAACTTTAATTTAAAAATTGACTAGATCATGGATGGCCAATCGCATTAGAGGCACATATAACATGGAAATCTATCTAAAAATAGAACAATGTTTTCCGAATAGGTCACGTGGTTTAACCTCATCAAGTTATGGTATTACCAAATCCAAGAATGACAGGACCACATCAAAGAATGAAAAGACCACATCAAATTATGAAACAAATACATCAAGTAATGAAAAATGGTCAAATTTTGAAACATGATTACGTAATTTTAAAACCATTTGTCATATGTTAAGTAGTAAATACAGTAGTTTTGCATATGTGATAAATAGCCTGCTGTTTAATCCATATCGCGCAACTTTGATGCGCACGCTTTATAGCATACCCTTCATCACACCCCTACCCTTTATCGCATACCCTTTATCGCACCCCTACCCTTTATCACACCCCTACTTTTTTTTTTTTTTTATACATAAAATCAGTTTTTTGGGTATTTTTATACATAAAGTCAGTTTTATTTTTTTTGCTCAAGAAAAATTTTCCTTAAAACAGGTCATTTTTTTTAATGACGTCATTGTTTGGTATGTGACGTCACCAACGTCATTTTTTCTATATTGTATGTGACGTCACGAACGTCAAGGTTTCATATTTTTGGCACACTAAATGCAACTATAAAAGTACAAAACACACAAATAAATACAATAATAAACAAAATATTTTTTTTAAAACAACAGCACGCAAATTGTAAGGTATTCTTTATATAGAGAATAATACATGGCAAAATCCGTATCACATGCCGTATCACCCTCGACCAATATCATCCCTCGGGCCTAAAGGCCCTTTGGCTGATATTGATGTCTCGGGATGATACGACATATGATACGGATTTTGCCATGTATTATTCTCTATATAAAGAAAAGGCATATCATCATTACGAATTTACAAAATCACATCATGTAATGAAACAACTACATAACGTTAAGTCACATACACATAATACATAATGGTGAAACAACATCGAGTAATGACAAAACTATTTCAAGTCAATACGAAACCATATCGTGTAATATCGAAATATCGTTTAGTAATGACTATTCCATATTGAGTTATATTAAAACATCATTGGGTAATATCAAACCATATCAAATAAAGACAAACTATTATTAAGAAATGATAAAACAACATAAAGTTATATCAGAGTTCCACATAAGACAGCTGTGGCGTTCCATAGTAGATTTTTATAATTAGTGTAGTTGTTAGAATGTTTGTTATGCGGATTCATTGTTTCCAAATAACTGTAAAGCAATTTCCAACAAAGCGTATGATTCGGTGTTATATATAGTTATTAAATAATTTTCTTCTATAACAAGTTTTAAACCTTGAACGGCATCCTGACATTTTCTGGCATTTTTTAGATGATACTGACAAAGAAATTCAAGGAAATAAGCATATGCGGTGGCTGGAAACAAATGTAAACTTTTTAAATATGATTGAAGTTCATCTGGTGCTAATAAAGAATCACTTGTGAAATGTATATCATCTACAAACATTAATTTTTCCATATTAACAAAACTCGTCTTCTGGCAGGAATTAAGGTTTAACAATTGGTAATCTGATATAGTCGAATAGTGACACAATTTGTCAGGAGTACATTTCGATATGGAATACCTGATAACGTATAAAGCTTTACTGTATTGTTTTGTCTTGTAGAAAAACGATGCTAGTAGTAACCATCCAGACACAGCATCATGATACACATTTTGTAGCAGGGTACTAAGACAGGATTTGTACTGTTTGTATTGGTTTTTATTGTAACTGGGTGTACTGTCCAGTGATATACGATGTGCCAGTCTACTAGAACACATTGAAATAAAGTATTTATATACATCTTTTATTGAATGTTGCCGACAGCGCAAGGTCTGACATATTCCATTCTCGAACGTCTTTTGTACATATTGAGTTTTAAAGAGTGTATTTTGCCCTTTCGTAAACATTGACATTAGTATTTTGTTAACGTCATCTACGTAAAATATATGAGGTTCGATTAGGAAATTACGCATTGATACATGAAAGTTAGATATTTGATCTGAAAATAAGATGCATCGCCATCCATAACTATATAACGTATAGAGTTTTTCCAAAAGTATTTCATGACCGCGACCCTCTATTTTGTTCTCAAACATGTTGTTTTCTGGAATGAAGTAATGCAAACAAACTGAATGTTCAACACAATAAATCAGCCTGCTGAAACATCGCATAAAACAAGGTATCATATTGTTAGGTTTCCATACGGATTGTGGCAGTTCTTCAGATAACCAAAACATAATTGTTTTCAGGAAATAAGAACAGAGTAAATCTTTACATTCGGAATAAGTTGCTATGACATCTTTCAAAATAATTTTTAAGAGAGCATAGCACAGTAATTGAGTGTGTGTAAATGTATTAATTAGAAATTTTTCCCCGACTGAAAAAGATACTCGCCATTCTATATCCTCCTTTGGTGATCCTTTAACTCCGATAGGTACAAAAAGTACTCCGTAATCTATAATACTTTGTTTGACTTCATGACTGGGCCATGAGTTACTTGATCTTGATATCCACTGAATTGCAGGTGATATCCACGTTTTACAATGTAAACAAGCTGCAATGTCATTTTCTCCTTGTTTGTCAGAAAAACACGGACCATGAATTATACTAGTTTCATCAAGTAATAAACTTTGTTTAAACAATGCACTTGAAAGATATTGTTTACCATTATGTTCTTCCCAGTCTCTCATAACTTCCGAACTTCTACTATATACTAGTCTCAGCAGAGTATAACACGGTTTTACATCATCTCTTTCCATTAACAAATGTATTTTGTTGGGGTCATGATAAAGGGATTTTAATTCTTCACAAACGTCAACCTCCTTTTTTACAAACATTATATCAAAGTCACTGCCTCGCATCTCAAGTCCTTCTCCAAAACTTCCGCTTGTTATAATTGTTATATTCTTGCTATTTTGCATATTGTCCCTGACCGCGTTCATCAATCTGATTTGTTTAACATGATCTTCTGTTCCTACTATATGTTTACACAGATAACGATACAGTGCTATTGATGTGTTTGGATTTATACTGTCTGAAATAAAGAATATGGAATGTAAAAAGGTAAATATGAATTTAAAAAATAATTATAAGCATATGAATACATTTATATTATTATAGGAAATGAGTTTGAAAGATTGTACATTCAGTGTTTACTGCTGAACCCCTTTTTGACATTCATATCAATTAGGTCTCTTTGTTTTGATCACACGTACATCGCTGTCAATATAACGATCATAGACGGAGATTTCGGGTGGTTTTAGTAATGTGTAATAAAGTGCATATTAAATGAATAGATAAAAGGAAGTATCTAGTTCGTTTTTCTTTTTGCAAAATAAGACAATAAATATTTTTATTAAACTTTGAAAAAGATAAAAAATTACATATTCGAAAACAAAAATTATATTGCATTTGATAACTATCCATTCTTCAATTCAGACCATTTTTTTTAACCAGAACTCAATCAATAAAAAAAGATTGATACCAGAGGGATATTCAAACTCATAAATCGAAAATAAACTGACAACGCCATGTCTAAAAAAAACAGACAAATAATAGTAAATAAAACTCAACAAAGAAAATTCAAATCTAAGCAACACAAAGCCTACCTAAAACAAGGGGTGAATTCCGGTGCTTCGGAAAGGTAAGCAGATTCTGCTTCACATGTGGCTACCTTAGTGTTACTCATATTACTTAAAACACGGTAATCAGTCTAACTCAGTAGGTCACATTCGAGAAAAGGACACGGATAATATTTACGACATTAGTAACACATCCAACAACATCTGTGAAACGGATATTCCATAACGGTTAACTAACTCGTGATGGCGTCCATAAAAAAATGAGAAGGAATGATTTCAACTTCAACATTTAGAACGTTTGGTTTAATAGCTTTCTGATGAGCAGCAACTCTATATCAAGGAAATCATGATTGTAAATGCAAGCTCGGGAATATCGTATCAACTGGAAGATATATACTCCGTATACAGGAGTAAGTATATACATCGGCTTTTGAAAAAGAACAACGATCAATTTGTTGGTGTAATTAAAAGAGACAATCATTCAAATGAACATTCAAACTTTCAACATCCAAAATAAGTCGAACAAAATTCACACTGTTATTTAAAAAGACGAAGAAACGAAATAAAATTGCAAATAACAAATTACAAAACACAAAGTAGAAAGCTAGGCTCGATACTAGATACATGCAAAGGGGGAACATGATGTCAATGGATGTTCAACTTTCTGTCCCCTCGCAGTACGGATTATATTGCCACGTAAAGGAAAGAAAGAAAAAAATATTCATGAAAATAATTGAACCCTATCGCAATATAAATCATGAATTTAAAAAAAGGAAATTATCATGGTTACTTAAAACGAACCGCGCATCTGGCGTATTAAATCATAAGCCTGGTACATTTGATAACTATTAACTGCCTTGAAATTAAATAAAAATGAGAGAAAGATTGAGTGTCCCACGCTCAGTATGTTATTTAGTTGACTATTTGATCCTGTACATGTATGTCCTACGCCATGTGATTTTTCATAAACATGACAATTTAAATCGTATTCCACTGTCTGAACATATCTAACTTTATTTGTGTACATTCTGTATTGTGTTGTACTTTTTGTTTTATTATGCAAAGTGGAGGAAAAATCTCTGCAATTCAATATTTTACTTTACAAAATTCTGGATAGTTGCGTCCCGTCCATGATTTGGCTGAATACATAGTTTTGCTGTAATATTTTGTACTTTATATTACTTGTTTCTGTTGATGTTTTATTGTTCCGTTGAATTATTCGGATGTCCTTAATTCTTTTTTAATCTTGTGTTAATATGATTTTATTATAAACATGATACATGAGGCAAAAGAAGTGTTTCAGTTGTTTATTTAAGAAATAGGGATCCGACAAAATCACAAAAAGATAACAAAACTAGAAAGTCCGTTGAAACTTGTCTTTAATATTTTCAAAGAAGCTAACATTCCATTCTATCCCTTAAATAGTGTTATTTCCTTAAATGCGGAAGTGGAATATTGATTTTTTATTTACCACTTACAGTTATTTTGACACATTGTAATGGTGCAATGATGAAAATTTCCCGATATTGCGCGGATAATTGTGACTTTAGTTCATTCATAGATGGACATATATGGTTTATTCTATTCGTTTGAAAATTGGTTATAATAAAAGTGGATACGAATGATAAATAAGTCTACATAACATAATGGTATTTACAGTTCGCACTGCAATTTGAAAATGCAGAACCTTTTCAAAGACCTAAAGAAATCCATTTTGCTTAAATTAGTTCTTTGATTTCAAATTCAGATATATTGAAGTTTTCATGTCTCTCATTTACCCACACATCAGTCCGTCAGTAATTGTATTTCCCATTTAGCTTGTTGTAAAGGATACTACAGAAACTAGAATGTTTACTGCATATCTTGACCTTTTCTTTGATACTGAGACAGATTGACGACTTCCAACAAAAATCTATGAAAAACTTTGGAGTGCGATTTAAACTTTCCAATTGTCAATTCCCCATGTCACAATGTACTACACGCCGCTGCGCCATCGTATAATATGCACATATCTGGAATGATGCCTTCCACTCGTGCATGTTGAGTCAACACATACTTTATTAACAGTGGTGTACCCTGACTTATTAAAAAAGGCCGCAGATTTCAAAGGGATATTCAAACCTATTAGTCGACGATAATATCAAAACCGTATGGCAAAAGTCGACGAACGACGTTAATGACCAATAAAATTCTACAAAACTCGATATAGACCACCAAAGATCAACACAAAACATACTAAAAACCAGAGATTATCTCGTGTTTCCCCGGAAGGTGTAGCAGATTCTGTTTCAATTGTGACACCTGAGTGTTGAATGATGAAATTTGAATTTGGTGACATGAAGTTAATTATGAGATTTACTGGTGACTGAAATAGACATGAATTTTTTTTTTATATCACCGTATCAATAATAATGTTACCTTTAAGCTCTGTCGTGACCCAACTCACTAGCAACATTTTTTTTGCAGTTTAAGATTTTTAGATACTAAGTATCAGATCAGATCTGAAAATTTGCAATTAATTTGTGTTCTATTCCTGTCTGAAACATATTGATACTTTTGATTCGCATGACACGGGTTACATGTTGACACAACCGAACTGAACCCTTTTTGATTTTTTTTGTATTTTCATTGCTTTTTTTTAAAAACATAATCATCGGTAAACTCCTATTACCTCTAATGTTTCTTTGAGACATACAGATACAATAGCAGCCGGCTCAAGTCAGGAAATAGAAGTTACGGCTTTCAAAGGTTGTGCTATGTTTATTATTGTTTGCCTGTGGATGTTTCCTTTTTTTGGTCATTGCGTTGTCATTTTATTTCCGCCGGATGTTTTTAATGTCCCTCTGGTATATTTCGTCTCTCTTACATATGCTTGCATCTATTGTAAAATAAACTACAACCAAAGACAAGGAATTTCATTCTCTAAAACAGAACATAAAGGTATAGGCTGTCTTGTCTAATGCTAACTTGTTTTACAGCAGCCACTACAATTCTTTACTTGGGGTCAAACTTTATTCTGAACGACAAGAACATTCACAGAAGTAAGGTTTATTTTACCATCAGCAGTTCGATATAAATGCTAGCCCTAGTTCAAATATCAAGTGAATTATACAGACCAGACTGTAGGGCATAACGACCTCGACAATCGGAAATATTCCGCAGACTACATTTATGTGATCTTGGCTAGTGTAAACAGTCGATCAGAGATGGGTTTTTTCTTGACTTTTATTTAGAGATATTTTAAGTTGCAAGCAGCAGGACAAGAAGTTTTGTTTCAATACAGAGTTCTTTTGACATTTGTCCTAGTGGACCTCCGACTTTTCAGACATGTGTGTCCCTTATTTATAGAATGATTTGGCCAAAGTGTATTTTGCAATGACGAAATGTTTTAAAATTGATGTCCAATGATGCTGGGTAAAAGCTCGAAATATGTAGTACACAAACATTTGACCATTACTCCATTGGGTCTGTTTAGTTAACGCATCAATGTAAATATAACGGAATTTGATGAGACTGTCATCAAAGTGAGAGGGTTAGCGCTATAAAACCAGGTTTAATCCACCATTTTCTACATTAGAAAATGCCTGTACCAAATCAGGAATTTGACAGTTCTTGTCCATTCATTTTTGATGCGTTTTGTTATTTGATTTTGCCATGTGATTATGGACTTTCCGAATTGATTTTCCTCTAAATTCAGTATTTTTGTGATTTTACTTTTTGCAATATACAACACGTTTAATATCCGAAATTTAACATTCATATTCGCAATAATATTATAGGACTCGTGGCTTGAGAATGTTGTCGTGTTCTGTAAGCACTATGGACCAATACTTACATTCAAGATTAGCTAAACCTTCCACGTACGCACATATGTATTCCAGCCAAGGATCAGAACATCGTAAAAACGTTCCCACATTACAAAAGTCATTTGAGGTCTATATACCTGATTAAAGTTAAATATATTTGGTGCTATGTTAAACTATCCTGAATAGGAAAAGAAATATTATCTTGCGTCGCTTAGTTTGGGATTGAATAACCGAAACTTTCTCCATTTTCAAACAAATGAAAGGTTGTTCTATAATAAAACATATGTTTCGAAAGTTGTTAGTTTATCTTAAAATTGTCTTTATTCCTATCAATACACATTTATTTTATAGAAATTGTCATAACATTATAAAAACTCAATTAAAAGTATGTTTTGAAATAATTTTTGTTGTCTGTTTGCATGTAACGAGTTTACATATATGGCAAAAACTTTTAAGTTTTCACTCTCATTGAGGTATAATAGATAGTTACATAAAACTAAAACATATTTGTTCATAATTTTCTATATATTTTTGTTTTTGACGGACGTTGTTCTTATTACTTGAAAAAACTATATAACTTAAAACTATAAAATACCCCCCCCCCCCTTGTAAAGTCGCATACGAGTATTCAGAAATTTCATATAATGATGGGTTTGCACTGTTTTGATGTAAAATTGATTAAGGAAGGAAATAGATTCAAGTGTTCAATACTTCTACAATAAAAAGGGTATTAAAATTGGAATTAGATATTCAATTTAGGTTTTCCTTGAAAATGACAAGTGACCTTTGATCATGATTTCTAAAAAAATGCACCATATTTTCTTTTGACGACCAGAAAAATCTCCAAGTACACATATTTCCGAATCCAATGATATATGATATAGCCGTATACCATTTTTGACGATTAATATTTCATAATTCCGACTTTGGTCACCAGCCTATACAGTGCGGTTGATATGTTTTGATATATTGTTTCTGCAATACCGAAAATCAAAAGAAAAATGTAAATATACTTGTTTTCAGATATATCAAACCAGTCCTATAAATGTATACACACACTAGTACGCACTCTAATAATTCTAGGTTGTGCGGTATCAGTTATGTTTTTCACATTATATAGTTTTATTTTCGTGCCATAAATAATATTTTTTAGTAACAGGTATCTCGTTGCATGGAACTTATGGGTTTATATCTTGAGTGAATTGGTCTTTTAAAGTGACTACATGTAACTTAGACTCCATTTTTACTGAATTCTTGTTTATTCCCTCGAACAGCATTTTAACTTTTATCGTACAAGAAAAAAACTAAAACTTCAGCTAAAACTGTTTCATACCTTGTTTCTGGTTTATGGAGGTATTGTCCCTCTCATTTCTAATGTTAACGGATCGTGATAAAAACAGTGCCAAATCATTTTCGTGAAAATGGAACGTGATTGTAGTGACAACATAAGGATCATATCTGATATCTTCTGTGAAACGAATATTCCATAGACATCAACCAATCGTGATGGCGTCCGAAAAAATTACGAACTGATGATTTCAACTGCACCATTTGAAACTTTTGGTTTCAAAATGATAGTCCCAATTGTGAAGCTTAAATCATCTCTTTTGTCCTAAAGTTAGGATTTCAACTTCACCATTTGGAGCTGTAGGTTTAATAGCTTCTTTGTGAGCAACAACCATCTATCCAGAAAATCATGATAGGAAATGCAAGCACGGGAATATCATATTAATTGGGAGATATATACCCCGTATGCAGCTGCTGCTGGAATGTTGCTACTTAAATATGGAAAGTTGACAATTGGAAAGTTGAAATCATCTCTTATGTCGAAAAATTTTGTTTTTAATCGACCCTCATTGTCAATTTCTAGATGAGAGTCAAGATATGAGGCCGACTGTATCTGTTGTATCCTTTATCTGAAGTGCGATGGGATAGATGCGTCCAACATAGAAACCAAATTTTGAATTATTTAGTGAAAAACATCATCTATATAGCGGAAAGAAGAGTTAAAGAATAGTGCTAACTTTTTATCTTTCCTCCAAAGAAGTTCCTGCATAAAGTCAGTCTCATAATAATAAAGAAACAAGTCGGAAAGAAAAGGGGCATATTTTTGGTTCCCATTGGAACGCCGACAGTCTGTTAAAAAACACGTCCTCCGAACGTAACAAACTATCCACATCAGATTCACGCCACCTCTAGAATAGACAGTTTCACAATAACTTGGAAGCCCGCCTTTGATTGCTGATCAAATAGATGTTAATAATTTAGAGAGATGTTTCGTGGAGCACCTGGAAGACTAAACAATATACCGTTTATAATGACACTTATGTAGTTATGTATCCAATACAGTGATGGAAGATCCATTTCTTTAACTTTGGTTGAAATTCCAACGGAAAACAGAACATACCTATGATTATCCAGGAGTTCCTCTTTGGTAAGTGTTGTGAGGGTATATGTTTAGTTTCCAAGTGAATTGTTAATACTTAATTCGTTTATCAAGAGTTTTTAACACAAAAACGATGTTGTTTGGCTTTATTTGCGGGGATATCAACATTTTTCTCAAAAAGGTAGGATTAGTGTTTTGCAACATTTGGGTCTTTAAAGATTGGAGTAGCATGGGCGTTGATAGACCCATTTAGATTCTTAATTCTGATTTGTATCAACGACCTCGCTGTCTTTATCCATTCGGAAATAGTGTGTATGTCTTCCATCTTGAGCTTATCCCATTGCCTTGCATAATCCTCGACTGAATCCATCAAAATTTTGAAGTAGTATTTCCAATTGATGGATTTAGGCTCACGATATTTCGGACCTTTCGATAACATATTTCGAAGGGATGTGTTATTGACAATGTTGAAGTAACCGGTAATAACGTGACAAGCCGGATTATATGTGAATTGGAAACTAGCACAAGTGCAATCAGGGGATTTAGACGTGAAGTCATCAATATTGAGATCCTGCAAATCGTGTTTGTAATTGTACATTTTAGTTTGGTACAGGTATCAGAAACGATTGATACATACTGATCTTTGAAATAAGGAGGTATTTTCGATTGAACTAGTTCATGATGACGGATGTTGCCTAAGCTGACGCCAAAAAGATCTTTTTCTCTTTTTCATCTTTTCCAATGCGGACGGGTTTGAAAAGTCTGTGACTTGCAATATCCGATATTAGATCAAGCGGCACAACGGTGAATTATAGTGATTTTGGACATGTATATTAAAAAGCTTATTGTTTGAATATGACGTAGAAGATAGAATCTAACTTGCTTTATACAAAATAAGACAATTATGCTTATATTAGTTGAAAACCAAAAAACAAACAGCAGTATACAAATACCATATAGTTAATGCAAGACTGAGCAACATCAATCCCAATCCATCAAAACTGGAGGTTAACGCATTTGCTCTGAAAGGGTAAGCAGATTCTGCTCTACGACTGCATGTTGAACTTATCGTGTTGCTTATGTAAATAAAAACCCGGTGATAAGTGTAGTTCGTAAGCGGGAGTAAATCGTAATTGTCGGGTTTTTTTTTCTCATTTCAACAACAGTTCAACTTTTTTTCCCATTGGATTAGGAACTATATTGCCACGTCAAGGAGATACCGGAAATCATTCATGAACATATTTGAACCTTTCGAAATTGAAAATTTGGCTTAGCAATTATGAATATAAGGAAATAAAACCTCTCTTGTTTCAGGTCTTACAATAGACAAAGTATAACAGAAAGATCAAATATTACACTCTCATTATATTGACTGCAGAAAAGTAGTTCTGCAATACCTTTTAACGTCATCACCATAGTATTATTATTTATTAAAATGAGTTGTTTCTTTAGGGACCGTTCAATATTTATCAGATGGATGGGCCGTTGCATTCTTACTATTGATTCATTAAAAAAGTAAATGCCCATTATAAAAATTATATAAAAAAGTCCTCGCCCCTCTAAAGCTTAAAACACACAATCAAAAAATATTTAAGTTTTTTTTCTATTTTAAAGTTTGCAAGTTTATGTCTTGAAATCAAAGAAAAGACTTCGGTGTAAATACAAAATTTAAAATGTGCTAGTTAGTTCCATTAATATGTAAAAATGTATGTGTGTATCAGAACCATACATTTTATTGTTTTTTTCAAAACCAGTATGAATATCAATGTATATATTTGATTTTATATGTGCAACCTCAGATACAATATTGATTAAAAATACAGGAAATAATTTAAACTAAGGAACAATAACTTTTGGACTGGTAAGAATATTATCATATGCTGAGTTACTGATTATTGTCCTAATAACACAACATGTTAAATATTATATACCAATGCCCCTTTATCTAATCAACTTTTCAAAAAAGAAATTATGGTCTTTTTACGCAATTTAGGCAGACATATTTTTTACTTTGATGTACCAATTTTTCACTGGTAATTCCGTAAATTTGACAGTTAAACACCAAACAACCTGGCATTCTGTAAGATCAATATATAAATGAGAAAGCTGTAGAGTTATATGAAGATCTAAATTTAGTTGAAACAGTTATAAAAAAGTATCTAATGATTTAATCTAAACTGAAAACTTTAGCTTTTTTTTAACCTATTCATTACAACCATAGAATGACAGCAAAACACCAAACTACCTAACAACTTGGTATTCTGTAAGATCTATATATAAATGAAAACATTATAGAGTTTTATGAAAATGTCAGTTGATTTGAAAAAGTTATGAATAAAATTAAAGATGCCTATCTGGATTTATCCAAAACTGAAACTTAAGCTTTTTTAACCTATTTATTACAACCATAGAATGACAGCAATACACCAACCTACCTTACAACTTGGTAGTCTGTAAGATCAATATATAAATGAAATATTTATAGAGTTTTATGAAAATGTCAGTTGATTTGAAAAAGTTATAAACAAATTTAAAGATGACTATCTGGATTTTGCCTTAACTGAAAATTATTGTTGATACCATGATATGTTTTTTGTGTCTGCAAAAGGAATTTCCTGCACATCGATAAAATTGATAGCAGATTTTTTTCCAATAAAAAAAGTTCTAGCCCATCCAATATATATATTAAAAAAAGTTCTAGCCAATCCAATATATATATTAAAAAAAATTCCTGCCGATCCAATTATTTTCACCAAAAAAGTGCTTGCCCCGCCCCATTTTGCACCGGCCCATCCATCTGATAAATATTGAACGGTCCCTTACAGGGATTGTCGAAATAGAAATAACTAAGCTATGTGCTTTCGTTTTCAGTGTTAAAGTAAATTCATGTTGCTCACTTAATCTTTAGTTTTCTATTATGTGGTTTAAAGGTCGTCTATTTTTAGTTATTTTTTTGTTTACCATAGTAATGTCAACTAGTTTTCATTTTGTGATTCTGAATATCTCTTGTCCGCTTCTATTTTATCTACATTCATTGATAATGTTGCGATGGATTTAATTGAATTATTTAATATCGATGTCACGGCCAAATAATGTTAATAACGAAATATTAAATTGTCTCATGCCACGTGTAATGCTGTTAAATGATATATATATAAGTTAAAATTTATTTAATAGTCTTGCTTACCTGCCATCTTGTTAGCCAGATAAGGAGTATATAAGTGCGTAATGTGTTTTCCGAAGAACACACTGGTTTTGTTTCCCTTTAAAATCTTTAGTAACATGAACCCAATACAAGGTAGTATTCATATTCGTATCTTTATATGTTTTCAATTGTCATAAAGTACACAATTTCCGGATGTCATTTCCCTTTGTCGTCATTGTAAAGGAATATATTACTAGGGAATCCCAATCGCATATGACTATTTTAACAATGAAAATAATCGTATGTTGCTCATCATTGCTTTACCGGATTCATTTAATAGAGTGACATTAGATTATCATTCCTAATATATCAAAATAGATGGCAATGACCAAGGTCACATCCCATGTTATAGTCCGGTTTAGATTGTGGTTTTTTTTTAATTCTAGAGAAATAATCAGGTTTTTATTTGCCGTCAAAGACGTCCCGTATTAGGGTATACCAAAGTCCAGCTTTCGTCAAAGTCTGGCTTTCCGTCCACCCGACCGTCAAATCTTTGTACGATAACTCAAATGTGCTTTACTAATTCTCATGAATTGTAACGTAACATAATGATTGACCAAAGAAAGTTCCTTTTCGATATTGAACGTATTTTTGTCATCCATTCTCGAGTTATGGGATGCTTATTTCAACACAAATATGTCAAACATCTGCTAAAAAAAGCATTCAGACAACTAAATGTCTTAAAAAGACTTGGAAAACTAGCAATATATCAATCCTTCATTCTGTCAAATTTAAAGTTCTGCTCATTGTCCTGACATTTTTTATTTTTGAAGCGAGACAAAACAAAAATTGAAAAAGTACAATAAATGAGGCAACTCTCCATCCAAGTCACAATTTGTAAAAGTAAACCTTTATAGGTCAAAGTACGGTCGCCAACACGGAGCCTTGGCTCACACCGAACAGAAAGCTATAAAGGGCCCCAAAAATGACTAATGTTAAACCGTTCAAACGGGGAAACTCACGTTCTAATGTATATAAAAAAAAGAGAAACGAGAAACACTTATGGACCACATCAACAAACGACAACCACTGAACATCAGGTTCCTGACTTAGGACAGGTGCAAACAAATGCAGCGGGTTTGAATGCACGGAGGTGTGGATGGGAATTTACAGAAAAGGAAATAAAGGGCAAAAAATATAAGGAATAGAGAAAAATGGACCCGAAAATAAAAGAATAGAAAATAACGGATTGAAAGTGTTAAGAATACAGAAGGGCCCCCATCCAGACCCTCATTAATGTATTTCTTTATCAATAATGTTCTGCATCTAAAACAAAAGTGAAGTAAAATAATCAATCTGATTGCCACAAATCACGAATCCGCATAAATGGATTTTTACATCAATATATATCATTACCAATGTGTTTCTTTATTCATTTATGTCTTCCAATTTTGAAAATGAAACTGATGATAATTAAGTAATGTACTCTATCCAATAAAGGTGTGGATAGGTATGTACGTGTGTATTGTCTGTTCTGTCACCGATACCGATGCAAACAATTTGTACAAACTAGCGAGAAGGGGACATCGAAATAAATTCGTTAGTAAATTCCTCTTTAGTGTAGATTTACAGCTCCTTCGTTTACATTGTTTATCATGAACGATGTGCTTCTACATTATAGTGTTGATACACAATACAATAACAAGTGAATGAATTAAGTTTGAAACGTTCATTTTATTTTAACAACTTCAAGAAAGTCTAAACCGAAAAGTTTCAAGTTTTATCGAGGTTTTAGCTATTTTTCAGATTACTTCTTATTTACAAGATTCAGTATATATGTTCCGGACCATATGAGTATTTGGACCATACGCGTATGGTCATGACCATATGCGTATACTCATATGGTCCGACCATACGCGTATGGTCCGACCGTACGCGTATGGTCGGACCATATGAGTATAATACTCGATTGGTTATGAACGGGCCGGACCATATGAGTATTTGGACCGTCTAAGTATTTTTTTTTAAATTACATGATAAAAGTTTCAAAAGTACATAAACTTTATCTGAAAAAAACCAATGATGGTTACATGACTATGTATTATTTTTTTAATTCAAATACTTCGTAAAAAAAAATTAATTTTGATGCAACAGTTTTTATCGCTAATTACATTCTTGCATGTAGGCTTGGGTGATGTTTACTTTCACATGGTCTCATATTTTTTTGGCGTTTGCAAGTCTTGGTTGTGCATGATCCTTTTCATATTTCTACGGTGTTTTTAATGAGCTCTAGATCTAAAATATCGTAACATGATCGAAAAACACCATATTCACAAGACAACTATGTAAACTATGTTTCTTTCCATCGACTTCTTGTGTAACAGTTCATTAAGATTTTTTTTAATTATTTTTTTAAGTCGCCATTCACTCGTAAATGTTAACAAATCGGTAATGACCATCGGTATAAAATGTGTTTATTATTGTTTTGACAAGTAAGTAAAATTAACTATGTGAAACTTAATTTTTATATATAAAATTTACTAATCTGGTTATCATAATATAAATTAATAAAATTACTTATATGATAGCGTCTTTTAAAAGAACGGTCATATTATATGACGAGTTTAGAGGTATTAAAAGTAAACTGTAACAGAGTGTTAATTACCCGACCATACGCGTACGGTCGGACCATACGCGTATGGTCGGACCATATGAGTATATACCCATATGGTCATGACCATACGCGTATGGTCCAAATACTCATATGGTCCGGAACATATATACATATATATATAACTCGTCTAAACATCAACCAAACAATGTTAGATCTGTAAATTTGCTTTCGCAAAATTTTGGTTCGAACCCATGCTACTGTGATATTGTGACACCAAATTGCCTGCACTGCAGCCGTCCCGCTAGACCATACGACCATACGACCACCTGGGCTCTCAAAAAAAAGAGCTATCGCTGCCCATGTGTTACCTTTCCACGTCAGAGTTAATCTAGCGGCGTACTACAGTACATGACATATAAGGCATGAAGATGTTATTGTTACAGATCAGCTAAATTATCTATAGTAAAGGATCCTACAAATCCTACAAATTAATGTAAGATACAGTCACAGAAAATAATTATATTTATAAGTACGTCTGAGTCAGTGACAACAGATGATCCATGATCCATGATGGTGATACATGGCTGTATATACAACTCGTCTAAACATCAACCCAACAATGTTAGATCTGTATATTTGCTTTCGCAAATTTTTGGTTATATATTATTGAGAAAACTACCCCTTTACATCGGGGGCATCAGTCATCAGTGTAAAAGTGATAGTGAGTCTATACTATATTGTTTACAATTATATACATTATAGTTAATAGTTTCATTATAGAATGTCTTTTGAAACAATAACATACATGGCACATTAATAAGACAAAAATAAAGATTTCTAATAATCATGATAAAAAAAGACAATTTATAGAATGTTAAAATATACGTGTAATTTAAAACACTCATAGACAAATATGACCATGCAGCATGTATATAGCATAACAACTAAGACCAATCAATCTATAGTAGTACATACGAGTAAGTTAACTCAAGGGTTATTTTGGTTCAACCATAGTTTGACGTAATCTAAATAATTCTAAGAGATACATTCTTCCATAAACATCATAAAATGAACCAATTTCATCGTTAAAAGCATAACCAATATCGCCAACTAAAAATAATACTTGTGCTTGTGGCGAAAGTTTATTGCAATGCTTAACTTTGGAAGAGATTTGTTGTTTTCGAAATTTGATTGTTAATACAAATATAATGTTTTAAAATCAATCATTCGTAAAACTTGTTGATTGTATCGAAAAGAGGAAGATATACTATCTAGTCCAGCCCTTGCTTTCGAAATTTAAAGTTGGCATATGTTAATATGTTTATAAAATAGAGCTACGCAAATAAATAAAATATTCGGTCATAGATCGACGAAAATAACATCAAGCTGATGATGTTATTGTTTACTAAAATCCATAATCTAATAGCAAAATTCAAAACAGGAAGTTTATCGTAAAAATAAAGTCCTACAATTAAAGGTTTTAAGACACAATTATTGGTTTCTTAACAAAAATGTTAGTGCAGTCTTTATCTTCTGATCTATCTTATTCAACCTGAGTTTTTCTTGCGTATGTGGTACTAAATATTAAATACTCTATTGATGTTTTAACTATAGCAAAATTTATGATTTTTATAAATCTTGTTGACATTTCTGTTCATTTCATAACAGGCAAGCCAAGACATTGATTATTATTAAATATCACCTTCTCTTTATTCGAGAAAACTAATTGATGAACATATAGGAAGAGTGTGACTCAATCTAATTACCTACTTCGCACTAAAAATATTATAGTTCAATATATGATGTGGTTCTTTGGATGAACTGATTATTTATATGTCTGGTTTGCTAAAAACTTCTGCAATTTAGATGACTATTGTTCCTAAGATTATCTTGATGCTCTGATTGAGATGATTTTGTTTCTTAAAATCACTTTGATTTGAAAATGACCTTGTTCTTCAAATGATCGTGTTCTTTGCATGATCTATATAACAATAAGGAGATGTGGTAGGATATCCAATGAGGCAATTATCAACCAAAGTTCAAATGAAGTTGTTGGAAGTAATGATAGGCAACCGTACGGCCTTTTACAATGTGAAACCCCAATACCGTATATTCGGCTAGGCTGTAAGGCCCCGAACAGAAAAATATAACACAATTCAATTGAGAAAACTAACGTCCTAATTTATAACAAAATAGTTTACCAATAAAATATGACAGACAAAAACCAACGACAACCACTGAACTACAGGCGTTTGACAGGGTCAGGCACATACAGAATGTGGCGGGGTTAAGCATGTTTGAGAGTGCTCAATCCAACCCTATCCTAGAACAGTGGTGTAACAGCACAACATAAGAACCAACTATAAAAATGTGTTGAAAAAGGCTTAATTCATCAGATCTATACAAAGAAAAAATTAAACAAAAACACAACCAAGACATGGCAGGGTATATATTCATCCCTCATCCCTCTGAACAAAAACGGCACTAAGAACATATCTGAGAGTACTCGCAGTTACTGACGGCTAGTTCAAGGCCAATAACAACTAATAATAAAATCATGTATTTAAGACTAAAATTTCAATCAGTACACATCCAACATCAAATGGATTTAGTGCTAAGACGTCTTGAACAGTCAGATAAATACATGACCTTATAGTTCGTTATATGTTCAGACTCTTTGATGACCTGGTTTGTTACAAGATCCTTTTCTTCATAGGAATAAGTTGATTCTGTTCTTTAGATTATCTCGTTATACATGACCTAGTTCTTTACATCATGCTTTCATTTTTATTTGGCTTTGAGCGTTCCTCATGAAAATATATCCAGAATAGCGCTTCGGACGCACACAATTGATATATTGTTATTTTCAGCTAACATGGTCTGCATCTTTCATTCAGTCTGGTTCATTATATGATCTTCTTTCGAAAACATTGTTCGTCGCATGCTCTGGTTCTCTAAATGTACTGGTGGTTTACATGATATGTTTTATTTTCATGATCTCATTCTGTATTTGGTATGATTCATCACTTGATCTGGTTGATTTCATGATCTTATTTTAATGGACGTTCTAGTGTTCTTCACATGGTCTAGTTCTTCGTGTGATATTAATTGTGAATGTTGTGTTTTGCCTTTGTTCGTTAGATGTTCTGATTCCTTAGATGTTCTGTTCCAACACATGCTCTAGTCCTATATATTTTCTGGTTAAGAAAGCAAGGTTCTTTACAAGATCTGCTTCCTGCCATGATCTGCTTTCCGCCATAATCTATATCTGCCATGATCTGCTTCTTGTCACGCTCTGGTTCCTCCGATAACCTTATTCTTGTGAAGATGTTCTAGTTCGCTCTTCTTCGTTTATTGTTCTGGTTTCTTAGATGTCCGTGTACGATTTATCCTATAGTTTCGCATACCAACTGTGTTATTTAGATGGACAGGTTCTTTACATGACCTAAATATGAATATTTTCTGATCCTTTATACAGGTTAACTTAAAGGTCCACCCGTGGTAAAATAAATAGAAATTAAAGAACTGTTTCTATTCGAATAGGACAAAGACGGCAATAATTTTTGATCGAAGCGCTTTAGATTAGGGGGAATATTAGCTGTTCCCGTAATGTTTGGAGCGCAAATGTCCTATCTTGTTACAGTTATAAAAGCACAAACGTCCAGTGACCCCTGTCTCGTGTGACATCGGTCTGCAAAAACAATACAGACAAATAGGTAAATGCGAAGAAAAAGATGTGGGCAAATACATTTGCTAAATTATTTGCTATACAGCTCTCAACATACTTTATCTTATTTATTTTTTTGAAAAGTTACTTTCAGTATTGTATCTTTAAGATATACAAGGACCATTAATAAAACTGGGGGAAATGTACTGATA
The DNA here is from genome assembly GCF_036588685.1 of Mytilus trossulus. Classification (NCBI taxonomy): domain Eukaryota; kingdom Metazoa; phylum Mollusca; class Bivalvia; order Mytilida; family Mytilidae; genus Mytilus; species Mytilus trossulus. Next base: position 13,052,633 of record NC_086380.1, read on the forward strand.
TTACTTAATTAAAATATGTCAGATTTAACAGTTTATAAAAAATGCTGTTGGATTGTCCTTCGAGAAGATCTAGTAATTTGACAAAGTGTTGTAGCTATAATTATGACAACCCTTTATTTAACGATTTATCGTGATTAAGGATTAACCTTTGTTTTAACAATTAACGTGTTACTATTTTAATATTAGACTATTTTATTTGATTTTCTTAACCACAGAATTCTAATTGTGCAATTAGCGATCGAATGCTTTAGATTGATTCCAAAAGTGAAATAATGTACTGTGGATTCATTAATATTCGTTGGATAAAAATTTTCGTGGATTTCGTTTGTACAGGAGAAGCACGAATTCAAATGTTCAACGAAATACAAATTTTGTAAAGGAATGAGTGGAGACTTTGCCCAAACCACGAAATTAAATATCCACGAATATGTAAGTTTTCCTCAAACCCCGAAAATTGATACACACGAAAATAAATGAATCCACAGTACTTGTACGCGTCCCACCACCCAATCGAAACTACTGAATCGGCCCCTGCTTTTATATATATAAAATAAGAAGATGGGGTATAATTTCAAATCAAACAACGCTCCACAAGAGACCAAATAACACAGAAATTAATAACTGTGGGTCACCACACGGCCTTCAACAACAGCTTTTCAAATAAAAACACATCAAAGTCTGTTTTATTTAATATCTTAAGTTAACGTATTGATGTCGTCAAAATAATAAATTATACTTCTTACTTTTTTTAATTCTACATTGATTTTATAAATTTATTTCACTTTGTTTTATTTTTGTACCGATAGAAATCGAGTGACAGCTTGCCAAAAATAACAAACCATTAACATTAAGTTTCATTATAACTATCAAAACACTACTTTTAAAAGTTTCAATTTAAAGATTCGCAAACAGTTCTAAAATGAAATTAAAAGGTCGTGCTGTAGGAATTTGTATAATTTCGTTGACAGTTGTAATATGTTTATTTTTGTTTTTCAAAATGGAATTGAACTTGAGAGAGCAAGATTTACGTACCATAACGAAATCAGAGTTTATTCAAAACTATTATTCTTCGAATCAGAATTCAAATAAAGAAAAAATTAAAAAGGTTCTAATATCTGCTGAAGAATTTAGGAAATCTAGGGATATTGAAACGGGAAATATTCTAATAGATAAATATGGAAGTAATGATTATATGAATAACGGAGAAAACGGGCGAGGGATTACGTTTGTCGGTGAAGAAAAGAAAAAAGTAAAGGAGTTGTTACCTAAATACAGAATTAATATTCTAGCTAGTGATTTGATTCCTTTGAATAGACTCGTTCCGGATTCAAGACCTCCAAGGTAAGACTTAATTGATAAGGGAAATCCCTCAATGTGACTGGTGAATAGAAATATGGTCCTTCTTGTTCTTTGTTCTTTTTCTGGCCGTCAGTGAAACCCTTTCCAAAGTTGTGCGTCCGTTTTGCTGTGCTGGATATACACGTTCGCAGCCACGTCATGTCAGATTAGGGACGTTAAATCCAATGACTCGTGCTGATAGATTGTCACCATCTCCGATCTTCATCCTGTATGGACTCTTTCACAGTACCTACCTATTATATTTGTTGATAATCATGAGAGAAATCTAAAAAATAGCGTAATCCACATATTATAAATTTAAAAAAAAGTAGATGATGGTATTAATTATGTATATCAAGGCCATGGTGGAGATGAAGATACATTATTTCAAAAGCAATTTTCGAACAATCTTTCAATCTTACAAATTCCTCAAATTTTAAGAATGGCTACACCAACGCAGTCATAGGTTTGAACGTAGTTTTCAATTTAGACTCGTTTATATATATATATATATATATACAACTCGTCTAAACATCAACCCAACAATGTTAGATCTGTAAATTTGCTTTCGCAAATTTTTGGTTCTTCCCTCGCCGGGATTCGAACCCATGCTACTGTGATATCGTGACACCAAATCGCCTGCACTGCAGCCGTCCCGCTAGACCACACGACCACCTGGGCTCTCAAAAAAAGAGCTTTCGGTGGCCATATGTTACCTTTCCACGTCAGTTTTAATCTAGCGGCGTACTACAGTACATGATATATAAGGCATGAAGATGTTATGGTTACAGATCAGCTAAATTATCTATAGTAAAGGATCCTACAAATTAATGTAAGATACAGTCACAGAAAATAATTATATTCATAAGTACGTCTGAGTCAGTGACAACCCTACAACAGATGTATCCATCGGATCGCCATCAATGATGGTGATACATGGCTGTGTACATAATGTATATACAACTCGTCTAAACATCAACCCAACAATGTTAGATCTGTAAATTTGCTTTCGCAAATTTTTGGTTCTTCCCTCGCCGGGATTCGAACCCATGCTACTGTGATATCGTGACACCAAATCGCCTGCACTGCAGCCGTCCCGCTAGACCACACGACCACCTGGGCTCTCAAAAAAAGAGCTTTCGGTGGCCATATGTTACCTTTCCACGTCAGTTTTAATCTAGCGGCGTACTACAGTACATGATATATAAGGCATGAAGATGTTATGGTTACAGATCAGCTAAATTATCTATAGTAAAGGATCCTACAAATTAATGTAAGATATATATATATATACAACTCGTCTAAACATCAACCCAACAATGTTAGATCTGTAAATTTGCTTTCGCAAATTTTTGGTTCTTCCCTCGCCGGGATTCGAACCCATGCTACTGTGATATCGTGACACCAAATCGCCTGCACTGCAGCCGTCCCGCTAGACCACACGACCACCTGGGCTCTCAAAAAAAGAGCTTTCGGTGGCCATATGTTACCTTTCCACGTCAGTTTTAATCTAGCGGCGTACTACAGTACATGATATATTAGGCATGAAGATGTTATTGTTACAGATCAGCTAAATTATCTATAGTAAAGGATCCTACAAATTAATGTAAGATACAGTCACAGAAAATAATTATATTCATAAGTACGTCTGAGTCAGTGACAACCCTACAACAGATGTGTCCATCGGATCGCCATCAATGATGGTGATACATGGTTGTGTACATAATGTATATACAACTCGTCTAAACATCAACCCAACAATGTTAGATCTGTAAATTTGCTTTCGCAAATTTTTGGTTCTTCCCTCGCCGGGATTCGAACCCATGCTACTGTGATATATATATATATCTTTTGGAAAATGTTGTTTGTGCTGTTTTTAGACCCTTCTACAACGAAATTTGTTTGACATGCACACGTATAAAAATTGCGGTTTTTATCCAATGCAGTCATAGGTTTGAACGTAGTTTTCAATTTAGACTCGTTTATATTTTTTGTTTGGGCATGTATCATATTTTCCCTCCGGTTTATATGATCCGTTCATCCTATATATTGACTCTTAAAATTCAAGAGTTAATCTAAAAATGAGGGTACTTTTTATATGGCCTTCCAAATACCGTTTCGATCCCTAACATCACTGAAGAGACATTTATTGTCGAAATCCGGATAGAGTGTACTAAAGAAATATTGACACCGAATGTTTGTGGCACAACATCCTGTCCACAAGTTAACAAAATGTTTTTCTTTCTGTGACGTATTAAATTTATATGAGAATCCATTTTGTTACATCTTGTGATCAATTTTATTTGGCAATCGCCAATGGCAGTCAGCAGGGTTAAAGAACATCAGTTGTTCGACCTGTTAGTCAAATGCGTTTTGTTTAAATATACTTTTTCACTCTTTTGGTCTTTTGGAAAATGTTGTTTGTGCTGTTTTAAGACCCTTCTTCAACGAAATTTGTTTGACATGCACACGTATACAAATTGCGGTTTTTATCCAACGCAGTCATAGGTTTGAACGTAGTTTTCAATTTAGACTCGTTTATATTTTTTGTTTGGGCATGTATCATATTTTCCCTCCGGTTTATATGATCCGTTCATCCTATATATTGACTCTTAAAATTCAAGAGTTAATCTTAAAATGAGGGTACTTTCTCTAAAAATGAGGGTACTTTTTATATGGCCTTCCAAATACCGTTTCGATCCCTAACATCACTGAAGAGACATTTATTGTCGAAATCCGGATATGGTGTACTACAGAAATATTGACACCGAATGTTTGTGGCACAACATCCTGTCCACAAGTTAACAAAATGTTTTTCTTTCTGTGACGTATTAAATTTATATGAGAATCCATTTTGTTACATCTTGTGATCAATTTTATTTGGCAATCGCCAATGGCAGTCAGCAGGGTTAAAGAACATCAGTTGTTCGACCTGTTAGTCAAATGCGTTTTGTTTAAATATACTTTTTCACTCTTTTGGTCTTTTGGAAAATGTTGTTTGTGCTGTTTTAAGACCCTTCTACAACGCAATTTGTTTGACATGCACACGTATAAAAATTGCGGTTTTTATCCAACGCAGTCATAGGTTTGAACGTAGTTTTCAATTTAGACTCGTATATATGTATATATATATAAAATGACTGAATAAATAGTCAACGATCAATCTTACAAGGCGATGGATCATGTAATATGATTCTGTACACTACAAAATATAATATATAACAAGTCAAAAAGGGTACAACATCACCATAAAATAACTATAAAATATACAAATATTAGATATTTCGGATAACAGATATCCTTCTTCAATAATAGCACGATGTCAAATGAATCATGTCAATTCAAATTGAGACTCTATCAAAATCTTGATTTATACAATTTAAGCGAACGCTGGAACAATTTTAAAATTTCCAAACACACCGCAAAGACTACAGAAATATGCCAAAAATAAAAATAGTTATTTACGATGTGAAATGGCACAACTTTAGATTTCCAAAGGATGTGACAGTTGAGATGTAATAACTGCATTGAGGGCAGTCCTCAAACAAAAAAATCAAAATAATCAAAAGTGTCCTTACCGATCCAGGATGGTATAAATTAGACAACGGCAGGGCAATTACAACGGAAACTACATATTAAAGCCTTCCAAACGAATAGCAGTCTAATAGTGATTGAAAAAATAAGTTTTGTATATTGAGCTTAAATAATTGAACGTGGCAACGTACTTATACATCATCCCGAATCAATGAAAACCTGTAATTTAAACGGTAATTTTAAAAATAATTTCGAACTGTAAAGCCAGTACTAAATCCGGCGTTGTTTAAAACAGGTGGTCACAGAAAAATGAGGGACTCGTTCTATGTTTTTTTCATTTATGCCCTCTGGGAAGACTGTCCGTAACTTTCTTATCCAAAATCTTTCCCGAGCGACTCTGTCGACCTTCGACCAACACTCGTTGTGGTCTATGATCGTGATGGTAAGGTTTTTGAGATCAGCTTGTGTGTGTCCAGGTGATCTCAAATGACGACTTACGGGTAGGTCGGGCTTGCAAGTGTAGTCACTTCGATGACCATTCATGCGTTTGTTAAATGGCTGCTCTGTCTCGCCAACATACTGCATGCCACATCGACACTGAAGGAGGTATACAACATTCTGGGTTTTGCAAGTTACATTGCAATATATAGTGTACACAGACCCAGTCGAGTGGCAAGTGAATGTTTGAGTATTCAGTATTTGTTGACAAGTCAGGCAACGTCTGTTACCACATGACTTGCACCATCCTGCAGTTGAACAGCTTTTATTTGAGGAAACGTCAGCTCTAACAAATAAGTCTTTCAGACTTGCTGGTCTCCGAAAAGCTAAGACAGGAGGATTGGGAAAGATCTTGGATAATTTAGGGTGTTTGGCAATAGTTTGCCAATTGGCACGGATCAAACGTGAAAGGTTATTAAAGGCTGGATTGTATGTAAGAACAAACGGGACTATTTTGCTGAGCCTCTTCCGTTTGTACTGTAAGAGGTCATTGCGGCTGTTATTGTTAGCGCGCGCAAACCCCTTATCTATGTCCAATTTCTTATAACCTCGTTTTGTCAAAAATCCGCGAAGTTCCTGTAACCGTTTCGTGACAGCCTCCTCAGAGGAGCAAATCCGCTTGACTCTGAGAGCTTGACTGTACGGGATACTTTTTGTACAGTGTTTTGGGTGACAGCTTTGGGGAGAAAGGTATTGATGTTTATCTGTGGGTTTACAGTAGAGGTCTGTTGATATGACACCGTCCTTTATAGATGTGGTTGTGTCTAAGAAAGATATCTTAGAGTCGGAAATTTCATACGTAAATTTAATTGAATGGTGGGCGTTGTTTGCATGTCTGATGAAATCATCCAGTTTTTGTTGAGATTCAATCCATTTCATGTCAACATCATCAATGAAACGGAACCAAGACAAAGGTTTGGATAAAGATGTTGCAATAATTTGTTTTTCTAATTTGCCCATGAAAATATTGGCGTAAGACGGTGCCATTTTCGTCCCCATCGCTGTCCCGTTAATTTGAAGGTAATGCTCACCATTAAAGGTGAAATTGTTGCATTTCAGGACCAGAGTAAGCAGCTGGACTAAACATTCAGTAGGTGGTTCTAAAATGTTGCGCGAGTCCCATATTTCCCTACAAGATTGTATGCCGTCATCATGAGGTATGTTGGTATACAATGAGGTGACATCTAAAGTGACAAGGAGGGTTTCCGGAGGAAGAGGGTTCATGGATTCCATTTTACGAAGATAATCTGTAGTGTCTTGAATGTGGGAAGGAAGATTTTCTACATGAGATCTTAAATGAAAATCGACGAATTCCGAGATTTTCTCAGTCGGATGGCCGTTTGCGGATACAATGGGTCTACCAGGGTTGTTAACCTTGTGTATTTTGGGAAGAAGATACAATCGACCAGGCTTGGCATTCTCTGGCTTTAAATAACCAATTGTATCCTCATCTATGTGACCGTCATTGTACATGGTTTGTAACGCAGTGATAATTTTGGAGCTAAACTCGGAAGTACATGTAGGGTCATAGTCTAGCTTCTTATAAAATCTCTCATCAGAGAGCTGACGCACTGCTTCCGCGATGTAGTTAGCTTTGTCCATTATCACAACGGCACTGCCCTTGTCTGCTGGTTTTATCACAATATCATCTCGGTTTCTCAGCGATTGTATGGCTTTTTTCTCGTCAGGAGAAGTGTTGTAAAATGACGAGTACTTGTTGGTAGCCAGATGAACAACATCCGATTTGATTTTGTCGATAACATCTTCCAGTGTAGCAGATTTACTAGGTTTTGGAATCCATGAACTCTTCTTTTTAAAATGCGGAATTATGATTTCTTCCTCCGAGTCAGACGTGGCTGTGTCCTCCTCATTATCCACCTCTTTATCCTTGTTACCAAAATATTCTTTGATTCTGAGGGTTCTAGCAAAGTTATCAAGGTCATCTCCCAATTTCATATCATCTATGTTATTGGGAGTAGGGCAAAAATTCAAACCCTTGGACAAGACTTTAGTTTCGTCCTCAGATAAAGAGACGGAGGATAAATTGACAACCGTGTTGTTGGGATCCATCGGAACTCGAATTTTTCTTTTAAATCTACGATTTCGAGGTTTTTTCTTAGATTTCGTAGAGGGTCTAATTGAAGGGGTGTTAATTTGCACACCATCACGTTTAAATTTGTTGATCTGTTTGACGTGGAGCTTATGTGATTCAATATGGTTGATATCACGAAGACGTACTTGAATTTCGTCAAGTTCAGGATCAGACAAATGTTCACGGGATCGGCAGTGCAAATTATCACGTAATTTATAAATATAATTAACTTGATGAATTGCTTCTTGGCGTAAGAGATCCATCAGACGAAAAGAACTGTTGTATAAAATGTTGTTCCATCTGTGAAAAAATCTGTTCGACTTTTCTCCTGTTGTGAGTGGGGAGGCCTTTAAAATAAGTCCTTTCGGAATAATTCCTTGATTAATGTAGGTTTCTAAATTTGAAATGTGATGTTCTGTTTTGATAATTTTGATAGTAGAAGATCTTAATTTCTTAAAATAAAATTGAAAATGCATGATGGAATATGCAGTAAGAAAATCGGATCGGGTGAACACACTCGATGCAGACTACCAAAAAGGTAAAAATATTAAATGACTGAATAAATAGTCAACGATCAATCTTACAAGGCGATGGATCATGTAATATGATTCTGTACACTACAAAATATAATATATAACAAGTCAAAAAGGGTACAACATCACCATAAAATAACTATAAAATATACAAATATTAGATATTTCGGATAACAGATATCCTTCTTCAATAATAGCACGATGTCAAATGAATCATGTCAATTCAAATTGAGACTCTATCAAAATCTTGATTTATACAATTTAAGCGAACGCTGGAACAATTTTAAAATTTCCAAACACACCGCAAAGACTACAGAAATATGCCAAAAATAAAAATAGTTATTTACGATGTGAAATGGCACAACTTTAGATTTCCAAAGGATGTGACAGTTGAGATGTAATAACTGCATTGAGGGCAGTCCTCAAACAAAAAAATCAAAATAATCAAAAGTGTCCTTACCGATCCAGGATGGTATAAATTAGACAACGGCAGGGCAATTACAACGGAAACTACATATTAAAGCCTTCCAAACGAATAGCAGTCTAATAGTGATTGAAAAAATAAGTTTTGTATATTGAGCTTAAATAATTGAACGTGGCAACGTACTTATACATCATCCCGAATCAATGAAAACCTGTAATTTAAACGGTAATTTTAAAAATAATTTTGAACTGTAAAGCCAGTACTAAATCCGGCGTTGTTTAAAACAGGTGGTCACAGAAAAATGAGGGACTCGTTCTATGTTTTTTCATTTATGCCCTCTGGGGAGACTGTCCGTAACTTTCTTATCCAACATCTTTCCCGAGCGACTCTGTCGACCTTCGACCAACACTCGTTGTGGTCTATGATCGTGATGGTAAGGTTTTTGAGATCAGCTTGTGTGTGTCCAGGTGATCTCAAATGACGACTTACGGGTAGGTCGGGCTTGCAAGTGTAGTCACTTCGATGACCATTCATGCGTTTGTTAAATGGCTGCTCTGTCTCGCCAACATACTGCATGTCACATCGACACTGAAGGAGGTATACAACATTCTGGGTTTTGCAAGTTACATTGCAATATATAGTGTACACAGACCCAGTCGAGTGGCAAGTGAATGTTTGAGTATTCAGTATTTGTTGACAAGTCAGGCAACGTCTGTTACCACATGACTTGCACCATCCTGCAGTTGAACAGCTTTTATTTGAGGAAACGTCAGCTCTAACAAATAAGTCTTTCAGACTTGCTGGTCTCCGAAAAGCTAAGACAGGAGGATTGGGAAAGATCTTGGATAATTTAGGGTGTTTGGCAATAGTTTGCCAATTGGCACGGATCAAACGTGAAAGGTTATTAAAGGCTGGATTGTATGTAAGAACAAACGGGACTATTATATATATATATACAACTGGTCTAAACATCAACTCAACAATGTTAGATCTGTAAATTTGCTTTTGCAAATATTTGGTTTTTCCCTCGCCGGGATTCAAACCCATGCTACTGTGATATCGGGACACCAAATCGCCTGCACTGCAGCCGTCCCGCTAGAACACACGACCACCTGGGCTCTCAAAAAAAGAGCTTTCGCTGGCCATGTGTTACCTTTCCTCGTCAGTGTTAATCTAGCGGCCATGTGTTACCTTTCCACGTCAGTGTTAATCTAGCGGCGTACTACAATACATGTTACAGATCAGCTAAATTATCTATAGTAATAAAATTAACGGTACAAATTCTTTTGCACCAGATGCGCATTTCGACAATACATGTCTCTTCAGTGATGCTCGTGGCCAAAATATTTGAAATTCAAAGCTTATATAAAAGATGAAGAGCTATAATCCAAAAGGTCCAAACAGTATAGCCAAATCAGTGAAAGGAATCAGAGCTTTGCATGAGGGAGATACATTCCTTAATTTAAAATAATTTCTAATATTTTGTAACAGCAAATTTTAATACCACAAAAAATCCGTATTTTCATGTAAAGGATCCTACAAATTAATGTAAGATACGGTCACAGAAAATAATTATATTCATAAGTATGTCTGTATATATATGGCGATCCGATGGATACATCTGTTGTGGGGTTTTCACTGACTCAGACGTACTTATATATATATATATATATAGTTGTCACTACACACAGGCAGACATATACACATATATATTTACAGTGATTGTATGCTTCTATTAATAGATTAGCATCCTGCAATTATACTGAAGAGATGAGTAGATGATCATTTCTGTACACTAAAAATAAATACTTCGTGTATTGTATCAGAGATCCTTGTTTAATTCCTACGAGCAGGTAACACCTCCCGAAACGACGGCTTATTTTTATAAGCTAGAGTTAGAGGAGGGGATAAGGTCGCTGCACAATGCTAGGCGGTGTTGTCGTAGAAGTTAGAAATAAAGTACAGGTTCCAGCCCCGGCGCCGGGGAGGAAGTTACGAATCAAATCTACTCTAACATCGTTAGGTTGATTTTCTAGGCACTTTATATATATATATATATATATATATATATATATGTCTGTATAGTAGTCAACGATTTTCCCCACGAGGGCGCTGGATCGTTACGAGTAACGATACATGTACACAATAAATAAATTATATAAACGCCTAAAAAAGTGTACACAACAACTCCAAATACAAAAAAAGGTAACTATAAATGTAATTATTTATAAATATTTCGGATAACAGATATCCTTCGTCAGTCAGATTCTGATGTGAAATGCATCATCTTTGAGTCTCGTTAGATTAAACTTTTACTAAATCTTGAATGATATACAATAAAAAAAAGTCAAACCGAACATCAGTAAAGACGCTTGCACCATTCTAAAAAAGTGTTAACATGACATAGGTTATATGGTTTATTACAACAGAGAGCTCATATATATGCTTTAAATACAAATAATAATGTGCGATTTGAACTAGCACAATTCTAAAACTGTATCGGGAACGACAATTATGATGGTATAACATGTATACGCATGATAACGTCTGTAAAATTACCAAATAGACAGCACTGAACGATCTAAATATTTGAAATTGAGAGTAAAGTAGTTACAACAGAGTCTGAATATTTAAACATCGTGAACAAACGGCCGTAAAAATGTAATAATATTTTTTTACTAAGTATAACTAGAAGAACGTGGCTAGGTACTTATACATCCCTCAAAAAATTAAGCAATTTAAATTGGTATCTTCAACAAATGTATTTAACAAATGAAAAAGGTTAAGAAAAAGAAACAGAGACTGTAATAATAAGTAATATAACCTGAATGTGAAGCACTACACGGAGTCGAACTACATCTTTTCATTTATCCCATTTGGTGCCAAAGTTGTTCATTTTCGTATCCAAAATCTTTCCCGAGCGAGTCTATCCTCCTTAGACCAAGCAGAGTTGTGGTCAATGATTTTAATGGTCAGTCGATTGAGATCTGCCTTAGTGTGGCCAGGGGATCTCAAATGTCGACTGAGAGGAAGGTCTGGCTTGCATTGGTAGTCGCTACGATGGCCGTTCATTCGTTTGTGAAACGGCTGTTCTGACTCGCCAACATACTGTTTACCACATTTACACTGTAAGAGATACACAACATTTGAAGTCTTGCAGTTAACATTGCAAAATATGGTGTATTCTGTGCCAGTGGAGTGACTGTTAAAAGTCTGGGTATCCAGTATTTGTTTGCAAGTCAGACATCGTTTGTTTCCGCAACCCTTGCAAGATCCCATAGATGATAAGCCTGCTTGAGAGGATAAATCAGCTCTCACCAGCAAGTCTTTAAGGCTTTTGGGCGTACGGAATGCCAGTACAGGTGGTTCGGGAAAGATCTTGGATAGTTTTGAATGTTTTCGATCTCTTTCCAATTTTCGCGGATAAGGTGAGATAAGTTGTCAAATTTTTTATGGTAATTCAACACAAAAGGCACCCTCTTGTTGACCTTTTTTTCTTTATATTGTAAAAGCTCATCTCGGCTGATGTTGTTAGCACGAGAAAAAACTTTATCAATGTCTTTTCATTTGTAGCCCCGATGTTTAAGGTGACCGCGAAGTTCTTGTAGACGTTTTTTTGCAATATCGTTGGTGGAGCAAATCCTTTTTATTCGTATGGCCTGGCTGTAGGGAATGCTCTTGGTGCAGTGTTTGGGATGACAACTCAAAGGAGATAGATATTGATGTTTGTCTGTGGGCTTGCAATACAGATCTGTTAATATGTTTCCATCCCTCAATTGCGTTGTAGTGTCAAGAAATGTGATCTTAGAGTCAGAGATTTCATATGTGAATTTTATTGAGGGATGGGCATTGTTGGCATGATGAATGAACAGATTTAGTTCTTGTTCAGTATTGTCCCACTTCATGTCAATATCGTCGATAACTCGGAACCAAGAGAGGGGTTGATGAAGAGATGCATTGAGAATTCTTTGTTCTAATTTCCCCATAAAAATATTGGCATAAGACGGGGCCATCTTTGTTCCCATTGCTGTTCCATTAACTTGGAGGAAGTGTTCGCCATTAAATACGAAGTTATTGCATTTCAATACCAAAGTTAGAAGCTGGATGAGACATTCAGTTGGTGGATGTAAGGTGTTACGAGAGTTCCAGACTTCCCTACAGGCTACAATACCATCGTCATGGGGGATGTTAGTATAGAGGGAGGTAACATCAAGCGAAACAAGGATCGTTTCAGGTGGGAAAGGGTTCAGAGATTCCATTTTCTTAAGATAGTGTGTTGTGTCTTGTATATAGGATGGTAAATTTTCTACATGTGGTCTCAGATGAAAGTCAATAAATTCTGATATTTTCTCTGTAGGGTGGTCATTGGCGGAAACAATTGGTCTACCGGGATTATTAACTTTATGAATTTTAGGCAGAAGATAGAAACGCCCGGGCTTTGATTTTTCAGGCTTTAGGTATTTAAATGTGTCTTCATCAATATGCCCCTGTTCACACATGTTTTTCAGGTTTGTTGTGATCTCTTTGTTGAACTGAGGGGTGGGGTCAGTGTCTAATTTCTTATAAAATCTCTCATCAGAGAGTTGACGTTCTGCCTCTTGAATGTAGTCACATTTGTCCATGACGACAACAGCGCTACCTTTATCAGCTGGTTTAATTATAATGTCGTCTCTGTTTTTAAGTTTCCGCACAGCTTCATTTTCTTCAGACGATAGATTGCTGAATGTTTGGGAAGTGGCAGTGGACAGATGTGTTACGTCGGATTTAATTTTGTCAATTACATGTTCCAAAGTTGCACATTTACTGGGTTTCGGAATCCATGAACTTTTTTTCCTGAATCTGGGAATATCGACATCTGCTTGGTCGTCATCTGAGTCGAGATCACTTGTGTCACTTTCAGTGGTACCATTTGTGGTGTTCTTATAAAAATATTCCTTGATTCTGAGGGATCTTGCTAGCTTGTCTAGGTCATCTTCCAAAAGTATAGAATCTATTTTGCCCGGCGTGGGACAAAAAATAAGACCTTTTGACAGTACCTTAGTCTCGGTCTCCGACAAAGCAACTGTAGACAAGTTGACTACAGTGTTTGTGGAGTTCATGCAACTTTGTTTCTTTCTCTTGAATCGGCGATTCCGGGTTTCTTTACCGGTTATGATGTTACAAATTGAGAGTTAAGGTGGTCTGCTCTCTTGCAACAGTGTCCAAAAGTACGCCGTCTCGTGTAAATTTATTAATTTGTTTTTTGTGTAATTTCCGACTTTTTTTATTGTATATAATTCAAGATTTAGTAAAAGTTTAATCTAACGAGACTCAAAGATGATTCATTACACATCAGAATCTGACTGACGAAGGATATCTGTTATCCGAAATATTTATAAATAATTACATTTATAGTTATCTTTTTTTGTATTTGGAGTTGTTGTGTACACTTTTTTAGGCGTTTATATAATTTATTTATTGTGTACATGTATCGTTACTCGTAACGATCCAGCCTTCGTGGGGAAAATCGTTGACTACTATACAGACGTTTTATATATATTTTTATTCTTAGTCTGTATCGAGTGATTTATTACGCGATCCGATTTTTCTTACAGCCTTAACATCAGGCAAACTATGTCATTTTTTAAAAAGCTTAGAGCTTTGAGTCTAAAAATAGTTAAAACCGAACATCATGTATCAAATTTAAAAACTTATTTGTCTCAGGGTATTGTTCCAATGGGGCTTATTTTGAAAGCTTCACCCCTTACCACCGGTGCAAAATCTACCAGATTTATAGATAGATGGAATAATATTCTCCACAGTAGTTCCGTGAAATTGATGGATCTATTACACGCTGAAGCGTCTCATAAACATTTAAATTTACAACGTAGTTATAACAACATTTACAACAAATCATGTCAAGAACTTTCCGGTCCTGAATTGCTCAACATCAACGAGCGCCTCCATGACATCTTACGCATTGAATCCCGGAAATTACACAAAAAACAAATTAATAAATTTACACGAGACGGCGTACTTTTGGACACTGTTGCAAGAGAGCAGACCACCTTAACTCTCAATCGTAACATCATAACCGGTAAAAAAACCCGGAATCGCCGATTCAAGAGAAAGAAACAAAGTTGCATGAACTCCACAAACACTGTAGTCAACTTGTCTACAGTTGCTTTGTCGGAGACCGAGACTAAGGTACTGTCAAAAGGTCTTATTTTTTGTCCCACGCCGGGCAAAATAGATTCTATACTTTTGGAAGATGACCTAGACAAGCTAGCAAGATCCCTCAGAATCAAGGAATATTTTTATAAGAACACCACAAATGATACCACTGAAAGTGACACAAGTGATCTCGACTCAGATGACGACCAAGCAGATGTCGATATTCCCAGATTCAGGAAAAAAAGTTCATGGATTCCGAAACCCAGTAAATGTGCAACTTTGGAACATATAATTGACAAAATTAAATCCGACGTAACACATCTGTCCACTGCCACTTCCCAAACATTCAGCAATCTATCGTCTGAAGAAAATGAAGCTGTGCGGAAACTTAAGAACAGAGACGACATTATAATTAAACCAGCTGATAAAGGTAGCGCTGTTGTCGTCATGGACAAATGTGACTACATTTAAGAGGCAGAACGTCAACTCTCTGATGAGAGATTTTATAAGAAATTAGACACTGACCCCACCCCTCAGTTCAACAAAGAGATCACAACAAACCTGAAAAACATGTGTGAACAGGGGCATATTGATGAAGACACATTTAAATACCTAAAACCTGAAAAATCAAAGCCCGGGCGTTTCTATCTTCTGCCTAAAATTCATAAAGTTAATAATCCCGGTAGACCAATTGTTTCCGCCAATGACCACCCTACAGAGAAAATATCAGAATTTATTGACTTTCATCTGAGACCACATGTAGAAAATTTACCATCCTATATACAAGACACAACACACTATCTTAAGAAAATGGAATCTCTGAACCCTCTCCCACCTGAAACGATCCTTGTTTCGCTTGATGTTACCTCCCTCTATACTAACATCCCCCATGACGATGGTATTGAAGCCTGTAGGGAAGTCTGGAACTCTCGTAACACCTTACATCCACCAACTGAATGTCTCATCCAGCTTCTAACTTTGGTATTGAAATGCAATAACTTCGTATTTAATGGCGAACACTTCCTCCAAGTTAATGGAACAGCAATGGGAACAAAGATGGCCCCGTCTTATGCCAATATTTTTATGGGGAAATTAGAACAAAGAATTCTCAATGCATCTCTTCATCAACCCCTCTCTTGGTTTCGATTTATCGACGATATTGACATGAAGTGGGACAATACTGAACAAGAACTAAATCTGTTCATTCATCATGCCAACAATGCCCATCCCTCAATAAAATTGAGGGATGGAATCTCTGACTCTAAGATCACATTTCTTGACACTACAACGCAATTGAGGGATGGAAACATATTAACAGATCTGTATTGCAAGCCCACAGACAAACATCAATATCTATCTCCTTTGAGTTGTCATCCCAAACACTGCACCAAGAGCATTCCCTACAGCCAGGCCATACGAATAAAAAGGATTTGCTCCACCAACGATATTGCAAAAAAACGTCTACAAGAACTTCGCGGTCACCTTAAACATCGGGGCTACAAAAGAAAAGACATTGATAAAGGTTTTTCTCGTGCTAACAACATCAGCCGAGATGAGCTTTTACAATATAAAGAAAAAAAGGTCAACAAGAGGGTGCCTTTTGTGTTGAATTACCATCCAAAATTTGACAACTTATCTCACCTTATCCGCGAAAATTGGAAAGAGATCGAAAAACATTCAAAACTATCCAAGATCTTTCCCGAACCACCTGTACTGGCATTCCGTAGGCCCAAAAACCTTAAAGACTTGCTGATGAGAGCTGATTTATCCTCTCAAGCAGGCTTATCATCTATGGGATCTTGCAAGGGTTGCGGAAACAAACGATGTCTGACTTGCAAACAAATACTGGATACCCAGACTTTTAACAGTCACTCCACTGGCACAGAATACACCATATTTTGCAATGTTAACTGCAAGTCTTCAAATGTTGTGTATCTCTTACAGTGTAAAAGTGGTAAACAGTATGTTGGCGAGTCAGAACAGCCGTTTCACAAACGAATGAACGGCCATCGTAGCGACTACCAATGCAAGCCAGACCTTCCTCTCAGTCGACATTTGAGATCCCCTGGCCACACTAAGGCAGATCTCAATCGACTGACCATTAAAATCATTGACCACAACTCTGCTTGGTCTAAGGAGGATAGACTCGCTCGGGAAAGATTTTGGATACGAAAATGAACAACTTTGGCACCAAATGGGATAAATGAAAAGATGTAGTTCGACTCCGTGTAGTGCTTCACATTCAGGTTATATTACTTATTATTACAGTCTCTGTTTCTTTTTCTTAACCTTTTTCATTTGTTAAATACATTTGTTGAAGATACCAATTTAAATTGCTTAATTTTTTGAGGGATGTATAAGTACCTAGCCACGTTCTTCTAGTTATACTTAGTAAAAAAATATTATTACATTTTTACGGCCGTTTGTTCACGATGTTTAAATATTCAGACTCTGTTGTAACTACTTTACTCTCAATTTCAAATATTTAGATCGTTCAGTGCTGTCTATTTGGTAATTTTACAGACGTTATCATGCGTATACATGTTATACCATCATAATTGTCGTTCCCGATACAGTTTTAGAATTGTGCTAGTTCAAATCGCACATTATTATTTGTATTTAAAGCATATATATGAGCTCTCTGTTGTAATAAACCATATAACCTATGTCATGTTAACATTTTTTTAGAATGGTGCAAGCGTCTTTACTGATGTTCGGTTTGACTTTTTTTATTGTATATAATTCAAGATTTAGTAAAAGTTTAATCTAACGAGACTCAAAGATGATTCATTTAACATCAGAATCTGACTGACGAAGGATATCTGTTATCCGAAATATTTATAAATAATTACATTTATAGTTACCTTTTTTTGTATTTGGAGTTGTTGTGTACACTTTTTTAGGCGTTTAAATAATTTATTTATTGTGTACATGTATCGTTACTCGTATAACTCGTCTAAATATCAACCCAACAATGTTAGATCTGTAAATTTGCTTTCGCAAATTTTTGGTTCTTCCTTCACCGGGATTCGAAACCATGCTACTGTGATATCGTGACACCAAATCGCCTGCACTGCAGCCGTCCCGCTAGACCACACGACCACCTGGGCTCTCAAAAAAAGAGCTTCCGGTGGGCAGTTGTTACCTTTCCACGTCAGTTTTAATCTAGCGGCGTACTACAGTACATGATATATAAGGCATGAAGATGTTATTGTTACAGATCAGCTAAATTATCTATAGTAAATGATCCTACAAATTAATGTAAGATACAGTCACAGAAAATAATTATATTCATAAGTACGTCTGAGTCAGTGACAACCCTACAACAGATGTATCCATCGGATCGCCATCAATGATGGTGATACATGGCTGTGTACATAATGTATATAAACTCGTCTAAACATCAACCCAACAATGTTAGATCTGTAAATTTGCTTTCGCAAATTTTTGGTTCTTCCCTCGCCGGGATTCGAACCCATGCTACTGTGATATCGTGACACCAAATCGCCTGCACTGCAGCCGTCCCGCTATATATATACAACTCGTCTAAACATCAACCCAACAATGTTAGATCTGTAAATTTGCTTTTAAAATGACTAGTGTAAAACCATTCAAACGGGAAAAACCAACAGTATAATCTATATAACAAGAGGCTGTCACAACGACGGCAAACCGAATTTATTAGCATTCATTTGTGTCCTGGCAATATCACAAGAACCACAACTGATGATTGGTGAAAGTGAAAATCTTCAACATCAAATTTGACCTCTATTTTGTCATCAGTATCAACATATTAAAATTTGAAAAGCTTAGATTGAATCGTTCGTGAGTAAATGCAACAATGAATGGAAACACCATTTAACGATCATTCAAGAACAATAACTCCTGAACGGTAAAAGTCAAAATCGTCATTATTGAACTTGACCTCCATTTAGTCATCAGTAACAACATATAAAAATTTGGGAAGCTTTGGTAGAACAGTTCATGCGTAAATGCACGGACACGACTGGAACAGCCATTTTTCAATATTTCAAGAACCATTACTCCTGAACGGTAAAAGTCAAAATCGCCATTTTTGAACTTGACCTTCATTTAGTTGTCACAACATGTTAAAATTTTAAAAGCTTTGGTTGAACGGTTCATGAGTTAATGCACGGACAACATTTAATTGCCGCCCACCCGCCCGCCGAGCATCCTCAAATCAATAACCGACATTTTTGTCACAAAAATCCGGTTAAAAATTGAGAAACGAAAAACACTCATGGACCACATCAACAAACGACAAGCACTGAACATCAGGTTCCTGACTTAGGATAGCTGCAAAGAAATGCAGCGGGTTTAAATGAACGGAAATGTGGATGGGTATTTACAGAAAAGAGAATAAAGGGCAAAAATTATAAGAAATAGAGAAAAATGGACCCAAAATAAAAGAAAAGAGAATAACGGGGAAAAGTTTTAAGAATATAGAAAGGCCCCTCCCCCCATCCCATTCATATCATCATTAATGTATTTCTTTATCAATCATGTTCTGCATCTTAAAACAATAGTGAAGTAAAATAATCAATCGTATTGCCACAAATCACGAATCCGCCAAAAAATAGTATCAATATGTGAACGATAGAGCGATTCATGAGGCTTTTGGTTTTTACCCTCGACAGGCAAACTTCTTCAATTCGACAACCTGACAGGGTCAGATATATTCTGATACAACTAACCTATTGTATTAGTTAAAGTCATAAGGAACTTCAATTTAAAAAAAGATATGCACATGTTTTTTATAACTAAATGGATAGTTTTCACTATTCAACTTGATCGACAACATAATTATGTGTTGAGTTTGATGGATTGATATATCAACAGTAGATAATCCAATTGGTCCTAATTGTGCACCTTTCTGGCCAACTTGTTTTTGTACTCATGTGAACTGAACGTCATACAAAACCTTCTTAAAAGACCAAATAAACATCTTGATTTTTTTTATTATAATTTTCACTTTCAGATATATTGGTGATGTCCTGTCATTGGTCAAAAATGCATATTTCAGTAAAATTAAGGATAATAAAAAAAACTAGAAGGTCTGCTTTATATTTTGATCTTTAATATTGACACAGATGGACGTCTTCAAATTAGAATCTATGACAAACATGATGATTTCCATTTTTGAATTATCACTTCCCATTTCTCAGCAGTATCAACCATCTGCACCATCGAAATAAAAGCGCTGTTTCTTTGCTTATGTGTGTGGTTTTTCGTTCGTTTGTTTGTTTGTTTGTTTTGTTTTGTTTGTTTGTTTTATTGTTGTTGCTGTGCATGTACTGATTTTGTGTCATGGGTGGATACCCCATTTGCTTTGTTTTTCGAAACTATTTTGGAAGTATTTGTTAAAATTTAAGATTTTATTTTCTATATTTTCAGGTGCAAATACCGGACCTACGCACATGATCTCCCAAC
This sequence comes from Mytilus trossulus, assembly GCF_036588685.1. Classification (NCBI taxonomy): domain Eukaryota; kingdom Metazoa; phylum Mollusca; class Bivalvia; order Mytilida; family Mytilidae; genus Mytilus; species Mytilus trossulus. The sequence goes on from NC_086380.1 coordinate 13,072,656, forward strand.
TACAAGTGTCATTATTCCATTTTATGACGAATGGCCATCGGTTTTAATTCGAACTGTATACAGCATAATTAACAGAACTCCTAGACATTTACTTCAAGAAATTATATTAGTTGACGACAATAGTCAAATGGGTAGGTTACTTTTTGGTTAAAACAACAGTCAAATTGGCAAGTTACACATCGACAAATATCATTAAGGATTGTTGCAAGGGTCAATTGAATTATTGAGGTCTTTGCTATGACTGGGTCTCGATTGGGTTTATATAATATTCAATATAATATGTTGATCTGCACAAAGTCTTTTCTTTTGCATTCGTCACAACTCATCCGATTCCATTCCTGTCATATAAATAGAAGAGTAACGGATTCACCCGCTGATTGTCGATTGCGTTTGTTTGCTGTTTCATTGTAATTCTAGATTAATAGACATGCGGAATAACTATTTATCATTATGATTTATTACAGTTGAACTGAAAAGGCCACTAGACGAGTATATCAATGACAATTTTCCTAAAGATATGATAAAGATTGTACGTAATCCTAAACGTGTAGGCGCAGGTACGTCTCGAGTAAACGGATGGCGAGCCTCAACTGGACAAGTTGCTGTGTTCTTTGACAGTCAAATGGAAGTCAATATAGACTGGTATGTTACTAGCTTTACTATAACGGTGTTAAACAGTCACATGTAGGTCAATATAAACTGCTATATTGTACCGTGCAGGGGGTCCTACACGCCAGATGGTACTTTGTGTACCCGTAGATCCGTACCAGGGTTACTTCCCTGGATTTGTTGTGTATCGTTGGCTTACCCTTACAAATAGTAACGTGTTTCCTAAACTAATTCAACCTCAGATATAAAAGCCTAAAAAACGAGTGACAAAAGATTACTTCCGGTGAGTAAACAAAATGGAACCCTTAATCTTAAAATGAAGTACAACACAAGGGACACTCAATTGGAGCTGTGACTTAACCTTACTTCAAAAGTTGATATATGACTATCACATATTTGCCTTACAGTACCTTAGTTCTTTGATTCAAAGGTGATATGGAAATATGATTTCCAGTACGCCCCTGGTCCTTTTTCAGGGCCATGGTGTCGCTGGTCCAAAGGGACAGTATCACGTTGTCACCTTAATTATATACCACAGGACAATATGTCACCACCTTTAATTAGATAGTACAATTGGCTCTTGGTTATAAAAGTTTAACCAAAGGTCCTTTGTAAGCTACTTCTTATTCAGAAATAGTTATAATTACCTTTGCTTAAGTCTTCACTCTGGTGTCTCTGACGATCGAACTGATTAACGTGATGATGATGTGTGGATTTTTAAGTCCGGCTATCCTGTTGGATATTGACGACTGAAGTAACCTATATTAAAGACTGGAGTCTGTTGGTCTTTTTGCCTTCATTTTACTCCGACTGCGTTGGTGTTGCTGGTACGGAGTATCTGGTCGAGCCGCTTGTATGGCTGATTTCATTGCCTTTTTGGATTCTTCATTAATGACTGGCGATGTGTGTGGTGGTGTGCACAGTAAGTCTGGGTGGTCGATGTCGAACCCATCTTCAAAGTCGATCCTACTGCGCTTGCCTCTGTCATTGGTGGAGGTATACAATACTAGGCGGTGGCAGGCCTTGTTGGGGTTGTAGGGACTGGTGACAATATCCCTACTGACTACAACCCCAACTGGTTCCCCCTTGTACTTCGTTGGTGTAAGTACAGGTCCAACAACGCTGTCTCTTGTCTCTGTTTGTGTGGTGGTATGTTGGACTTTGTCAGCAGGTACCTCGACTGTTTTTGTTGCCTTCCACTGGTCAAAGCGCTTTGCGTCTCTTCTCCTGGTGGAGGGTGGCTTACTTTTCAGGGCCGGCTTGGATTTACTAGAGGGTGCCTCTAGTTCCTTAGCTTTTGTCTTGGTCAACGTGAGCTGTACGGACACCTGGTCAGAACTTGCGGAAAACTTCCAGGCAGGTTCTTTTCCAGTTAGCTTCATGGCTGCTAGTAATTAACTGATTAACGTTGCGAGAAACTATACTTATATACTAGAATAATCTCTAACCAAAATGCATATAATCTCTAAACAGAAATAAATATATTCCGTATGACTGTTACGTTTTATAATAACGCCTATAGTAATTTAATATCAAGCACTTACTTGTCGACTTGAAAGGATTGGAACCAGTACCAAAACCAAAACTTCAGAAATCGTTTTCCGCATTACAACCGTAATAAACGTACTTCATTAAGAGACGAGAGTGAATGAATTTAAACATTTGCCGATTTCCTAATAGATAAACTTAGAACTCCTGAACACAATTAAGGTAACTGAATATTTTTCGTTACAATATTACTAGCTTTACTATAAAGGTGAAAGACAGTCACATGGAAGTCAATATTGACTAGTATATTACTAGCTTTACTATAACGGTGAAAGACAGACACATGGAAGTCAATATTTACATAAAAGTTATTGAAAAAATGGTCATTATCGTGGTATATAGGCTGTCCTTCAGCAGTCCATGTATCACGATAATGACCAGTTCTTCAATAACTATTATGTTTATTACATTGAAGAACCATGTTTTTACAACTTCTCACTAATTAAAAATGTTCAAAGCAAACTCGATTTCTTTAGTAAAGAGTGAATACCAGTCGTAGTAAAACATGTAGCTATAAGTCACTGCCATTCATTTATGTTCAATTTTTCAGTATTTGAATACTATATAAAGTTTACTTTAATATAAAACTGAAAACAGGGAAAAGTTTTATTTAAGGTTCATCTCTCTAAACAGAGAAAGCACGCCCAACCGGTCATTTACAGAGAAACCACGACCCACCGTTCATTAACATGTACAAGTCAAGTCCGTTAAAGATCGATTTTCTGGTCCGTTTTGTTCTGTTAATGACCGATGGAATTTGATACGAAAGAATAAAGAATGTCATATGGCCCCTTTTTATCCAATAAAAAAATCTAATTCTTAACCGATATGAAATACTAATTAATTATGGACTTTTGACCGGTCAATGCGTTATATATGGACCTGCTCAGATTATATTAACCGAGGACGAAGTCCTGGAAATAACAGGTCCATATATAACGTATTGACTGAGTGAAATTCCTTAATTTATATATTACATATGTAAATAATGTATTAGGAAAATGGCGTTCAATGTTCATCTGTGTACTTTTGAATTGTATTTTGCAAGAATTTTAACATGTTATTAAAAATATCAATATTCTTTGAATAACTTCATAGCTTGTTGCGTTAGCTTTCTTGTATTCTTAGCAACTGCATTTAAAATAAAATTCTTGATATTTCCTTCTGATAAACACATTTTCCTTTCGTGTGTTGCGGGGCTTCCTTCATGGTTGTTCTGTGAGACGTCATGCCGTCATAAATCTAAATTTAGCAAGATTTTTTATATTGACCGTCAATATACCTATAACTAGAAATATGGCGTCAATATACTTAAAAATAGAGACAAGGCTTCGGATACCTAAAATAACCTTTGAAACGCGTGATCGTTATATCCAATGAAAGAAGGAGAATGCTACACCATATGTAAAATTGACTGGTATCTCACTAGCTTTACTATAATGGTGAATGACAGTCACGTGGAAGTCAATATAGACTGGTATCACATATGATTTTATTTTCTTGTTTTTCACTGGGTTATTTTGTCACGTTTTTTCCAATATATATTTTGTATTTTTTCACTATTTTGACATATTGACTCGACGTTACAATTTTTAGAAATGATATTGACTCCGTGTTACCTAAAATAGTATCATGGAGTCAATATCATTTCCAAAAAAAGTAACATCTAGTCAATACATTATATTAAACTTACACTATTAACATATGTAATATATAGATTAAGGACTTTCACTCAGTCAGTCAATACGGTATATATGGACCTCAGTCATTATAATATGAACAGGTCCATATATAACGTATAGACCTCGTCAAAAATCCATAATTGATAAAATGATAGTCATGTCAGTCGCTAGACATTTGAATGAAATCTAATATTAAACATGGTGGTAATCAACTAAGTCGACTCATGGTTTGACGTACTTGTACAAACATCGGTATGGAAACTTTTAAAATCGCCTTTTTACTGTTATTCACCTGCCGTATAATCCCAGAAGTAAAGCATTATTCGTGTATCCCGGCAGGCAACAACGTAAAACTGGCAATGAAATTGATTAGAACTAATTTAGGGTAGTACCCTTTAAGTTAGGATGTGTGAGAGTAGGTGATGTGAAGTACCGTTAAAGTTAACGCTGTAAGCTTGGGTGGTGTGTAGTACCGTTTAAGTTAACGCTATGATATTTGCTGGTGTTCAGTATCGTTTAAGTTATCGCTGTGAGATTAGATGGTGTGAAGTACTGTTTAGGTTAATGCTTTGAAATGGGGGTACAGTTTACGAGTTTAGATTCATAGCTACAAACCTCCAATCAGTATTTGGACTTTAATACTGGACTTTGTATTTAATGAAATGTTTGCTTATTTTATAAATATGACCTAGATCCTTCGTTTTAGATAGTTCTAGGATTTAAGAATGAGTAACATTATTGTATAAAGTAGAGGTCCTAAAGAGCCTGTGTCGCTCACCTTGGTATTTGTGAATATTAAACAAAGGAAGCAGAAAGATTCATGACAAAATTGTGTTTTGGTGATGGTGATGTGTTTGTACATATTACTTTACTGAAATTCTTGCTGCTTAAAATTATCTCTATCTAAAATGAACTTGGCCCAGTAGTTTCAGTGGAAAATGTAAGTCAAAAATTATAAATTTTATGGAAATTGTTTTACATTGACTATAAAGGACAATATCTCCTTAGGGGGTCAATTGACCAATTCAGTCATGTTGACTTATTTGAAAATCTTACTTTGCTGAACATTATTGCTGTTTACAGTTCATCTCTATCTATAATTATATTCAAGATGATAACCAAAAACAGCAAAATTTCCTTAAAATTACTAATTCAGGGGCAGCAACCCAACAACGGGTTATCTGATTTATCTGAAAATTTCAGGACAGATAAATCTTCACCTGTTAAACAATGCATTTTACCCTTATGTTTTTTTTAGCCATGGCGGCCATCTTGGTTGGATGGCTGCGTCACCGGACACATTTTTCAAACTAGATACCCGAAAGATGATTGTGGCCAAGTTTGGTTTGATTTGGCCCAATAGTTTCAGAGGAGAAGATTTTTGTAAAACATTACTAAGATTTACGAAAAATGATTAAAAATTGGCTATAAAGAGCATTAACTTCTAAAGGGATCAACTAATCATTTTGGTCATGTTGACTTATTTGTAAATCTTACTTTGCTTAACATTATTGCTGTTTACAGTTTATCTCTATCTATAATAATATTCAAGATAACAACCAAAAACAGCAAAATTTCCCTAAAATTACTAATTCAGGGGCAGCAACCCAATAACGGGTTATCGGATGTATCTGAAAATTTCAGGGCAGATAGATCTTGACCTGTTGAACAATTTTACTTCCTGTCAGATTTGCTCTAAATGCTTGGGGTTTTGAGTTATTAGCCAAAAACTGCATTTTACCCCTATGTTCTATTTTAGCCATGGTGGCCATCTTGGATGCTTGACCGGGTCATTGGACACATTTTTCAAACTAAATACCTCAATGATTAATGTGGCTAAGTTTTATTTCATTTGACCCAGTAGTTTCAGAGGAGAAGATGTTTGTAAAAGTTAACGACGCAGGACGACGACGGACGCAGGACGCAGGACGACGGACACAGGACGCAAAGTGATCGGAAAAGCTCACTAGGCCTTTTAGGCCAGGTGAGCTTAAAATATATACAGTACGAAACTGAAATTATTGGTAATTTGTGATTACACACATAGAACAAATTTGATTACTTTTTTAACCCTTGTCCTTTTTTGAGTCTAAAGTACACCTCTACTTGCTATACCTCAATAATAATAAAATACTTAGTCAATATCAACGTACAATGACACGTTAACCCCCACCCCGACTACATGTAAAGTCTATTAAATCTGAATGCATATAGTCAATGTTTTATTTTCAGTTAGGAAGAATTCTTATTTTGTGTTTAAACGTGTATTGATTGACTTTCAGGTTACAACCCTTGCTTACAGAGGTTAAGAAGGACAGAAAAACAATAGCTATGGCAGTACTTGACTATGTAAATGCAGAAAACTTTGAATATTATTTCTACGAGAGTCATTTGCCTCGCTATGGGTTTGAATGGAAACTTGGGTTTTTTGAAACTTTCTTCAGAAAAGATCAGATTGGAGCTACAGAGGAAGACGCAAGACCGTATGTTAATATTCAATAATAAGAAACATAACAAGTATTATTAGAATAAAACTAGAACTATATCTAAAATAGAAAACAATATTGAAAATAACATTTTATAAATTTCATGCGTTCATAAGGCTTTTCTGAATTTTCTCTTAATCAGGACCGCTCGAAGCTGAATATAAGAAAGCCAAGGATGTATAAGAACCGAAACAGTTGAAAAGCTATATGACAAAATTGACCCTCAAAATGATTGCCAAACCAACCTGCAGCGGTATCGTGCCAGTGTTGTTATTCCATATAAATACATCAAAAGTACATTCTTTGGTATGAAGTTAAGGGACGACTGTATGATTTTTGATAACAGACAGATCATTCATTTTTTTCTTTTTCTTTTTCCAGGCCGGCTTAATAATTTCGCACGGCTTATTTCATTATCCCAATTCTGTACACAATTAATTTCGGCGTTGCTGTAGGCAGCATATTCTTTTTCATCTTGTCTTGAACAAAATTGTTTATTTTCAGTTCATACGAGTCATAAATCTTCCTGTCCCTGCGCCCCTCCCCCTAAATTCCAATTCTTAGTTTATCGCATTATTAAAACACCAGGAGTAAAACCATTATCCTTTATTTACAATTGTTTTCTGATTTTGATATTTCAGTGGTACGGTAATGGTTGGTGCTGCGTATGCCGTGGACAGTAACTATTTTGGTGAGATAGGTACTTACGATGAAGACATGTATATATGGGGTGGTGAAAATCTGGAAATGTCTTGGAGGGTATGTACTTATTAATGTAAATTGTATATATATACATGAACTATTTAATCTTTACAAGACAACATGACTTTAACAATTGAACAGAAATTAGTTGTTATGCTGTCTGAGTGACATCTAGACCATATTTACTAAAAGTAGTTTTGGACGACATACATCGTTATATGCTCACCGCGGGAAAGGGGGAACTAACTCCTTTTGTGGTATGGACGAGAAGCTGAAATATCCAATACCTCACACTTTTCATATATTTTGAATAATGAAAATGTATACCATATCATCTTTATGACACACATATATCAATAACTTCCATGATTATGACAATTCATGCCGATATCATAGACCACTTTCGAGTTATGTCCTTCACCGGAAAAGTTCGTCAATTATCCTCGCCTATTTAAGAATTGAATGCTTCCTTTTGTAAATTTATTGGGGTGTAAAAGCGTTGACCGAAGTACATTTCTAAAAATGTACGCACGGTCAACGCTTTTACAACCCTATAATAGTATTATAGTCAAATGTCTTTATAGTATGTAAATGTATCTTAGTGATATAACGAATTGACAGAGTATTATAGTCAAATGTCTTTATAGTATATAAATGTATCTTAGTGATATAGCGAATTGACATAGTATTATAGTCAAATGTATTTATAGTATATAAATGTATCTTAGTGATATAACGAATTGACATAGTATTATAGTCAAATGTATTTATAGTATAGAACATTGGTTTCATGATATATCTCTAACCTTAACGACATGGTTATTCTTTTCATAAGGCAGCTGTGGCGTTCCGTTCCCCCGTGCATTTTTTGTTGTATCATGTTGATGAATTGCCGTCTCATTTAAGCATTAGATACATTTCTTTTTATTTGGATCAATATCAGATTAAAATACAATTACTGTAACAATATATCTTTTTACATCATTCTGTTAAATTTAATTATTGTCTTTACTTTTTTTTTTAAATTTCATTCTGGTTTTTAACTTAGGTCTGGATGTGTGGTGGACGTCTTATTCACATTCCCTGCTCTCATATAGGACACATACCACGTTCACAGCCATACAGTTTTCCCGGTGGTAGAAGGTATGTCGAGGTTTACAATTATAAACGGGCAGTAGAAGTGTGGATGGAACCGAAACACAGACGATTTGTTTATGATAGTTACCCAGAAATGGCGGTATGATACAGTTTAAACTATTGCAGCTATATAGTTAACTTACCGTGCACACATATTTCTATAATTCGTATAAGTTGACGGTAACATAACAGATCCACAAAATATTTACAAAATCAATATACGATCGAAAAATCAACGATTCATATTAGAATTATTTTATTAACTCTTATCTAAAGAGGGACGAAAGATACCAAAAGGACAGTCAAACGGTAACATAACAGATCCACAAAATATTTACAAAATCAATATACGATCGAAAAATCAACGATTCATATTAGAATTATTTTATTTACTCTTATCTAAAGAGGGACGAAAGATACCAAAAGGACAGTCAAACTCGTAAATCTAAAACAAACTGACAACGCCATGGCTAAAAATGAAAAAGACAAACAGAAAAAAAAATAGTACACATGACACAACATAGAAAACTAAAGAATAAGCAACACGAACACCACCAAAAACTAGGGGTGATCTCAGGTGCTCCGGAAGGGTAAGCAGATCCTGCTCCACATGCGGCACCCGTCGTGTTGCTTATGTGATTACAAATCCGGTAAAAAGTCTTATTCGGTAGGTCAAATTTTTGAAAGGGAAGGGGATTGTAGTTACAACGTAAAGAACATATCCGATATCATTTGTGAAACGGTTATTCCATAACGGTCAACCAACTCGTGATGGCGTCCGTAAAATTTACGAAGGGATGATTTCAACTTCACCATTTGGAACTCTTGGTTTAATAGCTTCCTTGTAAGCAGTAACCCTCTATCAAGAAAATCATGATAGGAAATGCAAGCACGGGAATATCTACATACAAAGATAATACAACACAAAAAGAGACTAATGTTGAAATTAGACATACTGCATTCTGTTAAAGTACAATCAGTTCTTACTTAACATTGCTAGGTGAAACACGAAATGTTGTGTTTATTATGAAACTGCTTTCTTCCATTTTTTTTATCTTGTATTCTTTAAGGTCAAGGAATAGTAAATGAGCTTTGCCACAAATTTTGGTAAAATTTTGCATACAGTTGAGCTGTAAATAGAAAAAAATATGCAATTATGGTTTTAATTCTCTGAAATATACCTGATTGAATTCTTTCAAAATAGGTGAATATTTGTATAGAAAGCACATAAAATTAGCGTAAAACGTTCTTAAATTTGTCGAAAATCATCAAATGTCTAATTTCAAGTCCAATAATCGATTTTTCTTACAAACGAATATGTTGATACATGAATTTCAGTAAACGAGTAAAAATCTGTGCATTAACATCCCGTTACAGTAACTTGACCTTACGTATTTCTTTATTTATCGCTAGACTATTGACGCTGGGGATTTATCAGAACGATTCAAGCTGAAGGAGAAATTGCAGTGTAAAAATTTTACTTGGTTTTTGACAAATATCTGGCCGGAATTATTTATCTTTGATGATAATGTTTTTGCTTGGGGATCAGTAAGTATTCGCCAGATGCCAGACAATTTTTTAAACAATCAGAACACTTCAGAAAGAAATACGAATCTTTTGCAATGACACAATGACACAAAAGGAAAAGACAAACGAAAACAACAAAACATTACACAGAAAAGATTGATGAACGCAACCCCTCCCCCCCAAAAAAAAACCCAAACAAACAAACTGTACTACCCTTGTCTAACCAAGCATGAAAAAACGTGTATTGTTCTATTCAAATTTGCCGAATATTATAAAATTCCGAAATCATTATAAACTAATTGATTGATTGTTGGGTTTTAACGTTCAGTGGCAAATATTTCATGCATGTTCAGGGCGATATATAAGGAATGTTTCTCCCTTATGAATAAATCAGATTCCTTGACCGGGTTGTACTTTACTTTTGGTCCTCTTTTGTTTTATCAGCCCTTCATCGCTTAACAAAGGTTTTGACTTAAGTTATATATGTTGCCTTCATCACTAAAAAGGCACTTATGGTCGAAATGCGCATCTGATGCAATAAACTTGGTACCGTTTATGTAATTAAGACATTATCAATTTGTAATACTTAAATCATTGGTAAGTGAAAATTGTCGAAGTGATCGAATGCTAAGTCTTACAGGACAAAGATAGATAACAGTATTACCTATATAAACAATGTCAACATTTAAATTTAAAATATCACGAAAGCAAAACAACAAGAAAATTTTTATAGCAAAGGGGGCGCGAACTCTACTTAAAACTTGATATGAAAGAATGGCTTGACTCCAGCAATAATTCACTTTTCATGTGAGGGTTATCACAAAAGCCTTTTAAGGTTTGCGTGTAGAAAATTGAGGAAACGTTCGTTCAATCTGTTAAGGTAGTTTAAATGTATACCGCCATCTTGGATTGTAAAATAGCAGTTCACAACAAGTCTAGTTCCTTGCTTAAATATGCAAACTTTGAGACAGATTGCCAATTGATGTGTATTGGAATAAAGAAGAATAGGTGATTTGTTGTATTATATAAACTGATTTATCAAATACCAAGTATTGTGTTGTTTGAATCAAATTATCAACTAAGTCATGTAACGGGAGATTTTACAATCCAAGATGGCGGTATGCAGTAAATCTACCTTCTGATTTTTCGATTGATTGATTGATTGGTTGGTGTTTAACGGCACTTTCAGCACTGGTGGTTATTTTGTTACGGTCAGTTTTTATAGGTTTAGGAAGACGGAGTGCCCTCAAGAGAAACACCGACCGTCAGCAGATTTTTGTAATAGCAGAATGTTCCTTACCATTACCAACTTGTCGACAAGAACCCACTTAGATTTAGAATTCTGTATCGGAGTGCATTCATTTACTACTCTTATAACAAAATATATATTTACTGGATCATGGAGGGCGGAAGTGTTTTATTTGAAAACTTTCAATTTGTTATAGGGCATTAGGGGTTGACACGAAACACATAAACATACATATAAATAAGTCCTGTATCGCAGAACTGATGTTCTTGTTTTATATATAAAATGTATTTATTTATTTGTTAAATTCAGTAAATCATACCAAAAGAAACTTTTAGTATATAAGATATTGTTTATTCATTAAGAACATTATAATTCGAGCCCGTAACCTTGTTTGCTTTGTCTCGGTTATGGATACGTAGTGTGTCAAATATTTGAGAGTCCTGGGACTGTTTGCATAAAGCTACTTAATAAGTTAAGATTTGTTCAGAACGGACGGATATTTCTACATGTCCTACGATAAACTAGTACTACGAATGTATATCTTAACTTAAGTGGTTTTATGCATATCAGCACTGGTCTCACATTGTTGTTTCAGTATTTTACTTGCCGTATTTATATGACTCGATCATAAAATAATTCTACATGCGTAAGTCTTGATGCACAATCTGCACATCAAATGCATACTGATTTAATGACATAAAGGAATGACAACCCTTTTACCCGTTATTATCAAACATTTTACTGGACTTATCACAGCCTAATTTAAATATCAAAATGTCGAGAAATTGTCATTTTTTAGTAAATTCCTTCTTACTTAAGGTAAATAGGGTGTCTTCCTTCATCTTGGATTTCGAAATACCATGGAGTGGTTTACGCTTTATTGTAGAAAATTGAGGTTTCCATGCATAATCTATACAAAATCTGTCAATTTTGAACACCGTGTTGCGTGAAAATAAGCACGCTAACCCATTCTTTTTATTATTATTTTTAAAAAAGCATTATAAAAATTACATTTTGTCAAATCTTTAAAAAAATCTATGGACTATAATTTAGACACCCCATCTACCGTAAACATTTTCGTTCTTCTTAGAAAAGAAATTGAATTTTGTAAAAAAAAAAAAAGTCAAAAACATTACATTAGTTATAATATGATCTGATTCACATTTTAAATTTGAAATTAAAAAAAAACAAAAAACATTTGTATGGCCTAGTGTACTATGTTATTAATGTTTTTGTTTAAATAAATTTATAACTATAATTAGTTAGTGTCACTAACTTCTTTTGTAGGCACGGAATATACAAAACAATCAATGTTTAGACAATCATAGTTATCTATATCCAGCCCCAGAAGCACTTTATTTAGAAAGATGTCATTACAAACTGGAAACTCAGGTAATTATGTTGATATTTACCTCATTCATCTTACAAACTGGAAACTCAGGTAATCATGTTGATATTTACCTCATTCATCTTACAAACTGGAAACTCAGGTAATCATGTTGATATTTTCCTAACTCATCCTTTAACTTGTATAGATATTCCTGAATCGTGTTTTATCAGAACAAACTATCATATGCAGTAAATGCAGGTTATCAATAATTTGGTTTCAATGTAATGTTTTCTTAACGTTTTGATTTGACGATACCAGATCGAAAAAAACATATCAACTTATATGAAGTTCTGGATGGGTTTTAAAGAATAGAGAATTACAGACATGAACTATAAAGAATAGAGGAAAATAAGACAATAAAATAAAGATTATAGAGAATAATTGGTTGCAAAAATAAAAAGAATAGAGAATGATTGGCAACAAATATAAAGAAAAGAGAAAAAAACAAATATAAAGAAAAGAGAAAATGACTTAGAATACAGAAATGAAGGACCTCCATTCAGACCATCGAACATAGGCTGGCCTCCATTCAGACCATCGAACATAGGCTGGCCTCCATTCAGACCATCGAACATAGGCTGGCCTCCATTCAGACCATCGAACATAGGCTGACCTCAATCAGACCATCAAACATAGGCTGACCTCCATTCAGACCATCGAACATAGGCTGACCTCCATTCAGACCATCGAACATAGGCTGACCTCCATCAGACCATCGAACATAGGCTGGGATACGATACAAATAATGCTTACAAGAATTGAAATGAAGGACCTCCATTCAGACCATCGAACATAGGCTGACCTCCATTCAGACCATCGAACATAGGCTGGGATACGATACAAATATAGCTTATAAGAATTTGAAAATACATTTGTACTTCTTATGTATCAACAGTATGCATCCCACCATGTTATATGTGAGATGTTTTAACAGAAAAGTGAAGTTAGATAAGTTTCATTCAATGTTTGTTCCTTGCCAATAGTTGTGCGTGCTTGCAGAGAAAAAGTTCAATTCAATTTTTGAACACTCCCTCCAGAATAACAAAATCGGAATATAAAAATATTCTCAGTTTTATCCGTCATTGATAATTACATATTTATTGAAAGACTATTTATTCTCAATTCTTATACTTGTCGTAAACACCGTTTGAGTTGAGTGTGGTCAATCACGGACGCCGTCCGTTTGATTGAAATTTATTGAATATCTATATATCATATGTCACATATGGTTACGGGATATATAATTTTTTTACTTATATGTCAAGTGTTAAAATTGTTAGCACTTGACATATTAGACCCTTTTTTATTGTTTAAATCCATACATTGACCTTCTGAGTTAATTTTTTTTGCCGTTAGATTACTGTTTCATTGAGTTATACAAAATATATATATTTAATACGTCCTCCTCTTTAAATTAAGGGGTTTTCATGGACCAAAGAGAAGCTACTTCGAACAACTTTACAGTGTGTGGTTGTGAAAGACATGCATGAAGGTACCAGACCGGTGTTAGAAGGCTGTATTATAGGTCCTCGTGATAAATGGGACCATAAAAAGGTCTGTGTTTTAATGTTAAAAGACTGTGCTATATGTATAATCATGGTTTGCCTGGTTTCCAGAGCTCGAGACACCTATCAGGCTAAAGGTTATATATAAAAATCAGAAGATGTGGTATGATTGCCAATGAGACAACTCTCCACAAGAGACCAAATGACAAAGAAATATATAGTTTGATCATTACACTGAACTTGTTGATATATTTTGCTCTGCTTTGTCATTCTGGCATTAGATTTGATGCATTAGGGTGTGGATGGGGTTTACCGAATAGATAATAATGGACAAATATGTAAAGAATAGAGAAAAGTGAGGTGCTAAAAATGATTAAAAAATTACCTACATGTACATGGTATACATCACTTGTTTTACCTTGTTCGTAATTAACAGGACTAACTGCAATGTAAAATACGTAATTTAGAAACGTCCTTTAGATACATTTCCCGAAATGACGATGATTACAAGGTCTTAAATTGTATAGTATAAAAAATGAATTAACTAGTTTCTTTGTTGTATACGACGAAATGCCAAACTTGTGTGTTTATGAGCAAATGTTAAATATAAAAGTATGATTGGTGATTAGACAACTATCCAGTAGAGACCGAATAACGTAGATGTAGGCATCTACCTCGGGTCACCATACACTCTTTAGCATTGCCGGGTTGATACGATTGTTAATACGGTTATGTATCATATACAAACAACTAATATAATAGCATTATTTAAGCTTAACGAATAAAACGGAAACAATTATGACAAACGGCAACAAGCGACAACTCCTGGACTACATGCTCCTGGCTTAGGGCAGCCATACATAGAATGTGGCGTGTTATGTATGTTTTTTAGAGCTCAAACATTCCTTATATTTGTATCTCAATATGTATGCCTAGCTTCGTAGAAAGGAGTGGTTATAATGATTTGACACCATCACGTGACCGATACGATGTTTGGGGATGGACTCGTGCACAAGCGACATGTTATTACGGTTTAGGCCTTTAGATAGAACTGTAGTCCTTGTTTGTAGTATCTTGTTCCCGATTGTGATATTTTGTCTGACTGGGATTGCGCATGGCGTTTTTACATCCATCGCTTATTAGCTTCGTGTTTACTGAATGTTTTAGTACAGCGGGAAAGAGGGGGTATCATTAGTACGAATTGTTCGCTGGCATCGAATTTAAAAAAACAAAATAGGCAATCAAAATCCTTATTTTGTCGAACAGACATTCTTTTAAAATTTGAATATATAAGAGTACACATTATAAAGCTTTAAATCCTACTTTTATGTTTTTAATTTTTTTTAGAGTGGATATCTCAAACATATCAAAAGTGGATTGTGTCTAGATCATGATGGTCAGGGTCCAATAATGCGAGCATGTAACAACCAGGTGGTCACACAAAATTGGCAGTTTAACCATTATAATTATTGATAGTCTCCAATTAACAGTGTTGTCTACTTTTAACAGTTATTTGTCTTACGTGTTTTTGTCCATTTTTGATCTATGCATATATTATTTATGTAACATTAACATTTGATAAAAAGTTTTCAAGATAATTGTTCATTCATAATTCATGACAATCAAACATCACTTCAAGTTTGTATGTAACAAGTATCAGAATTTATCTAGCAACTGTGATCTTTTGTATTCTATGATGAAACTGAACCTTGTATTTATTGTCTCCGTGTAACGCTATGTGGACATATAAATAACGGGCGCGCGTCTTTCCGATCTTGTAAGCGCTCTCACGTGTGCAATTCTTGTCAAATGTTTAACAATGTGTTAGGCAAGTTTGCAAATCAATGCCGATGAATTATTTTTTCGCTCGAATGATGGCTTTGTAATTCATATCAAAGGTTTATTTAACAATGGCTCGAACGAGTTCGAAATGCAGAGATGGTCAATTTTGTTTACAAGAAAAATCCCCCGCGTAATCGTCAATTATATAGAAATTTGCATTGTAAGTGGTCTCACTGCTTGGTGTAGGAATACTTCAACAGATGTAAGGATGCTTGTAGTGCGGATTCGTTGAGACCTAATGACTATAAAGCTACTTTCAACAAAGTGTATGGTTTTTCTTTTAACAAATAAGTTAAATAATTTTCTTCTTTAACCAGTTGTAAACCTTGAAGGGAATCCTGACATTATTGAGATGATAATGATAAAGTAAATCGCGGATTTCAGCATACGCAGTAGATGGAAACCAAAGTAAATCACCTGCTAGCATTATTTTTTTTCCAGATGAACAAAACTCTTTTTCTGAAATGGTAATCCAACATAGTCATGAAGTGGCACAATTTTTCTGAAGTACATTTCGATATAGAATACCTTACGATGTATAAAGATTTTCTGTATTGTCCTGTCTTATAGAAAAGCGATGCTACCATCAGCCATCCCGTTACAGCGTCATGATATACATTCTGTAGCAAGGTACTAAGATAGTATTTGTACTGTTTGTATCGGTATTTTTTATTATTCTTTGTACTGTCCAGTGATGTAAGTTGCGAAAATGTCTTTTATTGAAGATTGCTGACACAACACGGTCTGTAATAATCAATTGTTGAGCATCGATTCCATGTCTTCAGAACGAGATGTAAAGTTATTATTTGCAAAAATAAAAATAAAACCTTGAGTTTAGTATTTTCTTTATGTCATCTGCATATACAGTATGTGGTTCGATGTAGAAATTCCACATTGATACACAAACGCTATACAAGTAAACTCATCATATATACCAGGACTAAATTAAGCATACACGCCAGACACGCGTTTCGTGTACAAAAGACTCATCAGTGACGCTCGAATCCAAAACAGTTAAAAAGGCCAAATAAAGAACGAAGTTGAAGAGCATTGAGAACCAGAATTCTAAAAGTGTTGCCAAATACAGCTAAGGTTATCTATGCCTGAGGTAGAAAAGTGTAGTTTTTTCAAAGGTATTTTACGCGCACGACCCTCTATTTTGTTCTCACACATGTCGTTCTCAGGAATGAAGTAATGCAAACAAACTGAGTGTTGAACACAATAAATAAGCCGTTTATTACATCTCATGAAACAAGGTATAAGATTATTAGGTTTCCATATGGATTGTGGAAGTCCTTCAGATATATGCAAACTAACTCTTTTGAGGAAATATGAACAGAGTAAATCTTTACATTCGGAATAAGTAGATATTATATCTTGCAAAAAAATTTAAATAGAGCAAACTTATCGAGTGCGTGTAAAGGTATTAATCAGAAGTTTTTCCCCAACTGAAAAAAGATACTCGCCATTCTATATCTTCTTTTTGTGATCCTTTAACTACTCCGATCGGCACAAAAAGTACTCCATGATTTAAAATACTTTGTTTGGCATCATGACTCGACCACAAGTTACTTTTTTTTTTAAAGTTTTTATCCACTGAAGTGCACCTTTTACAATGTTAACAAATAGAACAGTAAAATTTTCCTTCTTTGTCTGATATACACGGACCATGAATAGTCTTACCGTCATCATTCAAAACCAATGTTTCTGCAATGCACTTGACAAATATTGTTTAACACTCTGCTCTTCCCAGTAGTTAAAATCTTCGGGAATGCTTCTATATTCTAGTCTCACCAGAGTATAACAAGGTTTTACATAGTCTCTTTACATTACCATTTTGGAATTTGGTTTTTAAATCTTTAAAAACCTCTAAATGTGTATATGCAATCATTATATATAAGTCACTGCCTCGCATCTCAAGTACTTCCTCAAAGCTACCACTTGTTATAATTGTTCATCACTGTTACTTGCTATATTGTCCCTGACAGCGTTCATATCTCAGATTTGTTTAACGTAATGTCCGTAATCTTCTGTTCCTACTATATTTTGAGAAAGATAACCATACAGTGTTATCAATATGTTTGGATTTATAGTGCCTGCACTATGGAATTCATTATACCAAATATAAAAATATAAAATTTTCAGTATATTATTGTGATCAAATATCAAACCAGTCCTATAAATATCGCAATCAGAGAAAGTTTTGTACCGACAGTACAAATATTTCGCATCTAATTACTTTTTAAAAAGAAACCACGGAAAACATTATCTGTTAATCAAGCTCTGTTCCTTACCTGTTAATAAATTACATTGAATTTTCGAGGATTGCAACACAATTCCATATTGCAGTTTTAAGTATGAAATCGTCCAAATTATAATTGCATATTGTTATTCTAAACCGTTTCCCAAAATTGATCGTCCTGAAGATCATATAAACATTTGATTAAAATCAAATATTTGATTTTGTAAATATGACCATTCTGTTAAAGAACAGAGTCCTGGCTATTTGGATTATACTGAAATCCTTCTTATATGTTATGTTTACAAAAAATCTTCCCGGGAATATGCGTTTAATTATAGCGAAGTGTGTAAAGATGTTAATATCAGTGATAATCCACCTACGTCATCAAATTGCAATAACTCTAAATACATGTATAGCCACAGTTCCCATGTTATAACAGGATACCTTAACGTTGTTCTTGACCAAGAGTTGAAATCATTCCTCAGTAAAAGACCTAAATATTGTACCCCGTCAATTATTATTTGGACAGAAAGTCGTAACATTATCCAAGACTCACTCCGTACTTACTGCTCAAAATGGATAAAACGAGAAAAAGCTGACAAAACATCTTTAGATTTTTTTAATTCAGTGATGAACATAGTTGTTGTTCGTATTAAACCTTTTAAAAACATTTTACTCCTAACAACAACCCTAATAGCCCTATTTCTCGCATCAAACATATGCTAAAAGAACTCGCCAAGGAATTTGTTTTTATCCCGGCTATATGAGGCTGCTAATCATAACAATATTATTTGACGTTAATTTCACATTGAGGTTCAGCAAAAGGAAACCACGAATTCACTTACATTCCATTTTCAGAAAATGACATAATTATGTAACAAACATAAACATTCAGCTACCTCTTTAAAAGCAGAACACAATACAATGAAAGTTCAAACTATGTACTGGCTTCTGAAGCAGCACAAAACACCTTAAAATATATATTTATTTCGTCTTCCATCCATCGTTCCACTACTTAAATGTCTATTCTAATTACTAGTACACTTGGTACAATCAAAAACCTGGTAATAAAGTGTTCACATGAGGCCTTTGAAAATAGTGGAATTATTAACTTTTTACAAAAATTCGTTGAATTTTTTTGATAAATTGCATGCTTATATTTGTGATTTGAAAAAATTCACACACCTAATTAAATGAACATATTAAAAGTCAGAATGCGAATATATATGTTCAAATTGTAGTAACAACAAACAAAAGAACTATGTCAATTGGACTTGCTTTGATACCATAATCAGGGTATATAAAGTGCGAATCCAGTCAGTTCATTTTCCCTGTTGTTTGCGAGTATGTTTATTGTAGAAAAAAGGATCATGGGAAAACTTTATTTGTTTACGTTTTGAAATTACCAAAATAATTGATTTGAAACTCAATTGTAACATATTTTCATTATAGTGTGTCTTTTTAATGTAATATAAATGTATTAAAGTTCAAATATGTGTTATAAAAGCAACATAATATAGAATATCAATTATAAAAAGCGATTCACTTTCGCTATAGATGCGATGAATTATCACTGTATAGCATTCATTTCTGATGTAGAATTTTCGAAGATGCGATTAATTTTTAGTGTCGATTAATGTGATATTTAGACTTGCAACAAATAAAAAACTTATTAGATTGCTTTAATATTTATGTCTATTTATAACTTGTATATGTCTATTAAAACTGGCTGGCCATTTATACATTTTCCCACGGTATTGACATGTGTGAACTGTATTGACATGTTTCCCTGCTTTGCAACAGTACGTTGGTTGAATATTTTTATTGTGTTTAAAACGTAAATACACTAACATGTAACATGTTTGGCAATTGAAACTTCGTATGGTCACTCGATAAAAACATGGACCGCACAAACCAAAAAACCCGGGCCTCACTCGGAAAAACCCGGATTGACGAAAGCAATTATAAAGCTTAATAAAACTTCTATTACACACACTTTTGTATGGTTATTGATATCTTTTCATCAAAAATACTAACTTACCTTGTATGATTCTGCATATTAAGTCCAAGTCCAAGTGTGTATTTCAAGTCTTAAAGGAAAAGAAGTCTGTTTCTTTACCTTTTGATTATAATTATTCACTCGAGAAAAAAAAAGTTATCACACCCGACGAAAAACCCGATAAAATCACTCGAAGACCACTCTAAGTAGGTAGACACTATAAAAACTGTCAAAGGTATGTCTGTGATTTTAGTCTGTTCCTATGATAGATCACAATTTTTGTTGATCTAACTGAGGATCAAATACTAAATTGAGTGTGTAGGTTCTTATGTATGATGGCAAGATATTTCATTTAATGATGTTTGTGTGAAAAGTTCACTTTTTGGCAGTAAGTCAAGTCAATACCAAGCATTTGAACCTGGTAGATAAATGCTCACTTGATCTGTGATGATCCAGTATTCGGAATGTTTTCGAATTCTTTACATCTTTAACCATGGTTGTGCTACAACTAATGGGAACTTACCGAGTTGTAATTAACATTAACATTCAATTGAAAAGGTTCATTCTGATCAACTTTATTATTTGTTATTCCCTTTTAAGAACTCACCAGAGTTTGATAAACTGCTTTGCTGAGCGCAGCTGGATATGCCTGCAGAGGTCTGACCCTGAACAGTTTGGGCAAAATTTGACACAATATTCAAGCTTGATACTGGTCTGAATTTTGATTGTAATTAAATATTTGACATATTATATGTTTCTGAATAAATATAGTCAAAGAACTTGAAATTGGTTATATGAATTGAATTTATATTCAATTAAAGATTTATTGCTGTTGTGCAATGCACTGTGCTGTTGTGCAATACACTGTGCTGTTGCGCAATACTTAGTAAATCTGTTGTCACACTATAAACAAATAAAGTTCAATAACTTCTCAATGTAATATCAGAAATTTATAAAAAAAAAAAAAAAGTTAAAGGGAGGTTATCTTAATAGATATAAATCAGTTATCAAAGTTTACACAATTTTTACTCTTCCTAACACATTATGAAACCTATCTTCCCACAATTTATTTTATCTATCTCATTATTTTTGTTGCACACAAAAGTGTTTTTTCATGAACAATCAAACCAAACTTGACCAAAATTTTCAACAACTCATAGCTTGGATATTAAGATATGATTTTAGGTCCCCTCACGCATTTATAATGTCCTCAATCAGAACCGATCCCCTTACGCATAACATAATGAAAAATTGTAGTTTTTACATTTATTAAGATGTCTATCAACACCGGACAACATACACGACGCCCAAAACGACATTCATACCCATTGACCGAAAAAAAACTAAATTTGAACTTGTAGGTCTGTTTATATAACCATTTCAAAATTTAAATGTTACTTTTTTAAAGTGGAAATAAAACGATATATGTTTGCATAAATATCATTTTTTTGACAGGGTAGACACACAAATCGTACCATGAAGGAAAAACCCATGTTTTGGTTTCCTTCAATACATAAGACGATTTAAGAATGTTTCTTTTGTTATTGCGTACGTGGCTGTCTTCTGGACAATACATGAAATCTCCTTTTACAGATATGATTTTGATTTTAAACATACTTTATTCATTATTTTATTTATTATTCCAAAGTCTTATAGTGGGAGGAATGAAACTATTAAAATAGGAGCTAGTTCTAGCACGAGGCAGATTCAAAGTGGTATTTTCATTCCTCAAAGTATAAGGGGTTTGTCTAGGAAGATATGGCTGGACTAACTCATATAAGTATGCAGGTGTTATCCCATTTAATATTTTATAGATTAGTATAAGCTTATGTTTATTACGTACGCGTCTATTCTCCAGAGTTTTACAGATATGAACGTGCAACACATTCTGAAAATTGAAATGTTACAAATTGCAAGACACTAATTACAGGTACTAGTACAATAATTACCAAAGACAGTAATACAGACCGTGTTGACCTTATCATTCACCGTACGTCTACGAAACAAACAAAACAACCACTTCATACTAACAATTGACAAAAATAAACTAATCCAAACATTTTTATTAGTTTTTGGTGTTGCTTATTCATTAGTTTTCTTCGTTGTGTCATGTGTTCTTTTTTTTGTCTGTCTGTCTTTTTCATTTTTAGCCATGCGTTGTCAGTTTCTTTTCGATTTTTGAATTTGAATGTTCCTCTGGTAGCATTCTCCCCCTCTCTAATATTTGAAATAACATTCTGTGCAATTTGTTGTTGCCCAATTTTCTCTATATACTTTTTTTTCAAATATACACAGGAAGAAAAATTATCCAAGGAATTGTCTTTTGGGTTCAGCGGTTATTTATTTATTCAATTTACCACGACAACACACGGCCGTGGGTGGCAATAGTGTGACATAAAAAAAGCAGGTAATATAGGCGAGTGACATTTTCAAAAAAGACGCTTAGTTAGTGACTTTAATGCACCCACCTAACACACAGCTGAATTTTTTATATGTTATAGTATAATATCTGAACTTCCTTTTTTGGTCGGTCGTAAAAAAATCGTACGGTGCAATTTTTGTAAAAATTGAATTAAAATCGAGAAATAATTTCAAATTAAAAAATGACCAACAGTGTTGAAGCGTGAAAAAATAATATGTAGCTTTATTTTCTTTTGTCACAATGCAAAAAATATGTACTTTAACATGTCAATGTATAAAAAAATACTTTTCAAAAATAAAAGAGGTAATTTTGGCGAAAAAAAAAAGATTTTCGTAACATTTTTGGATTTTTTTATAAAAGTGGTGCCAATTTTCATATTTTTCTTCATTTTCTTAGACATTTTATGCTTGAAACCCAAGTAAGTGATGTTCGTGTTATTCAAAAGTTTATTACTCGTTCAATAAATATTGTTATCACTGTATTATTCTGGATTTTATACACTTTTACACACTCCCCCTTTTCAATCAAATTTCCGAAATCGCTTTCTCTGTTAGTTTTCCTCAAGTTAACGCACCAAAACGCTTCAAAAAAGTATGAATAACCATGAAGGCATTTATTTTGGTACAAATATTGCGCAAAGTATTAAAAAAAATCAAAGGACCATAGAAGCTGAGACGTCAACGTTTTTTTAGTCTTGGTAGAAAACCACTGTCTTATTATTCTTAGTCAATTTGCACTAAGTCTTACAATAGGCAGAGATTATGAATAACTATTGAAAAATACTTCTTTCTCAATTGATCAATGCATATTTTAGTCTTGCAACTAAAAGTACGCAAAATGTGTCAAATCTGATATTATCAACATTAACTTGAACGTGAGATATGTCCACCTTTTAAATGTCCTACCGTTTTAACCACCACATACGGTAGACTTATAGATGATGCACATTTGGTCAGTATTCTAGAGGAAGCATAGTGAACGTGCTAGGGCCACGTCAAGAGCCTGTATGTTGACATGCTATAAATACTTTAATATATGGGGATATCTATTCATTCATTTGAACGAAAAAAAAATCGTAGATATTTGAAGTACAATAAATGTTCCACCTCAGGCGAATATATTACCTTTTAAAACCGTATTTTAAATATATTACGCGTTTTTAAATATTTTTCGAAGTTTTACTTGGTTCGAGCGTCACCGACGAGTCTTATGTAGACGAAACGCGTGTCTAACGTAAACAATTGATCATATGCCGGATATCTTTCAAATTGATTTTTGACTTTTACTTTTGTTTGTAGTTTTGAGCATGAATCAAGCTTTTGGGTATCTAATTAAAATTGTTTTAGAACCTTTCTAGCTTATTATACAGTGATGGCTATTGCTTCTTGATTTAGGCCACACTATTAGCTTTTGTTGTGTACCTAAAAGTATTTCGTCTCTGGTATACAAAGATCAAAGTGTGCTTTTTATCATACTTACCGGGCTTATACTATGATATCTTTAGGCTTCTTATTCTTAATACGGATTAACAATTTAAGATGACTAATGTCAGAGGGTCAACATTAACCTGACACTTCCTTGTATTCTAGACATGGAACAACTGTGTGCTGGTTACGATTTGTATAACCAGTGGGAATTATGGTTGGGGATGCACCATGTTTATTGTGCATGTATATTTTTTTTATTTATTTAATATATCTTTCTTTACCAGCAGTTCATGCTCTTCCAGGTTCTAACAGCTCATCTATCTTTGTTCCTAAGAAAACTCTTTTGTAAAGCTTTCGAAATCATCAATAGATAGCGGGTCTATCACAAATTAAACAAAATTCATATTGACACGACTGTAGGTCGGTGCTGCAAGAAAATTCTAAAGTGTCCGAAGCCAAAAATAAGTATGTATAAGTCTAATCAAGACGATTTGAGCAAGCTGAATATCAGACTTCCAATCAAAAAGATTGCCATCGTGTCACGCCTACCACTAAGTGCATCATCATTAAAACTACTAAGTACATGTTCTGAAAGCTAGCAAACAAAGACATGGCGTCATAAAACAAACAAATACGGCAGTAGGTTTTCCCATATGTTAGTACAGATGACAAAAGTGGTCTTAATACGTCATACTTTTTGCTGGATTTGATAAATTTGTTCTTGTGAAGGAAAAATATATATACATTAGGGAGCATGTTCATGTACTGAATTCATTGAAAGCCTCTGTTACACGGAATTATGTCAGTAATAGCAAAGTATCGGGAATTATTCCAGTAAAGCAAAAGCTTTACAGGCTCAGTTTTAAAATATGAATTTTGACTGTCTGATATCGTTAAAAATCTCAAACTTAGAAAATGCATTATTTGTAATTTCTTTTTTTTATAGACATAGATTAATCACAGAAACTCCTCAAGAATGACAAAAAAAACTATACTATATAGGTATAGCCGAATTAAATCCTGCAAATTCCACCTTCATATTACAATGTAGTTAATAAATATCTATATATATCTCAGTTTTGATACTGGTAAGAAATCAATGCTTGCATTTTTAACAGCAAACCTTTTGACTGCACAAATGTGAGTGAAAACAAATGCAGTCGTAATAAAAACAATACGTTAAGAAATTAAAGTGATTGTAAATTGTAAAATCCCAAAAGTCAAAATAAAGGTCACTGTTGGACCGAACTTTAGTTTGTAAATCACCGCATTTTAATTTGCATCTGGAGTCAGTTTCACAACGAATCTTAAGACTAAAACTGGTCGTAAGGCATGAAAAGTTCCGTTAACTTACGATTAATCTTGTCTTAAGTTTTTTTTTGAGAAACCGACTTCTGTATCTGAAGTTTGGTAAACCTTAGTTTTGCAGCTACGGGCAGGGTTCCATTATGATTGGATCAATATCACAGTGACCTGATTTTAGTTTATGACTATCTCCTATTACATGATGTATAGTCATATTTAATTTGGAAAACACAGGTTCAACGGTTCAAACGATATGGACCGGACACAAACCAGACAAGCACGAATCAAACACTGTTTGAAAACTTGATGGCTGAAATGTCAATGTCAATGTCAAAATGAACTGATTTAATTTACGTGCCATCCCATAAATACATTTCTGAACTAAGTGTGTTTAACATCAGTTCTATAGTTTAAATCAATGAATTTTATATTTGAAATCATTGATTTTTGGATGAACTGTATATCTGTATACATTTATAAGTTACCAGATTTAATTCGACACGGGCAACAAACAAGAGGGACTGACGGACGGACATACTTAAAATATGATTCATGTATCCTCTTTAACTTTGCTGGTGATTGTATTGAACATATACAAATGCACTCGATAGTGATTTCCGATCTTGACACGGTTTGTAGGCTGTTAACAAACAGGAGACTATTGTCGCTGTTGATGTGACAAAGACGACTACTTTCTACTCTCTTTAAATGCGTTGTTTTCTCTCCCTTTAACTCGTCAAACTTACAAATATTTCATCTTATTTTTTTTTATTTTGTATGGCACACCATCAATTATACTAAATATTAACACATTAAAGGTCAAATATTTTTGATTATACGCCGTTTTTGTAGAAAGTACCGTTTTACATATAGCAGAGTGAAAACGTCAAAATGACGTTAATTATCGCCAAATCATGAACGATATGCGACTAAGAATCAGAGAGACGTTATCAAAGTATCGTGTAAAGTAAAATTTGAATTAACTATATTACCAGCTGCTTCAAATAATACATCAATACTACAAAAGTGTTATTTTGTCAATTTTTTATGAATGACCTTTGACCCCAATTAAAAAAAATTGCACTATATTTCACTCTAACGACCGGGACAAATGGAATCTACATATTTTTTCCTTTCGAATGATATATAATGTAGCTGTGTGTTAGATAGGTGCATTAAAAATATTTTTTAGGTCTGAATGACAATCGCCTAATACAACCTTCATCATCAAACAAAAGTCTAGATAAGCTATATCATAATAGTTGAAAGTTATTTCATTGGCGTCATACCAAATTTGAAATATCTATGAATAAAGATGTAGTGGTCGCATAGTTCGGAAAGAGAAACAGCATTCTTCGACATATCTTAAGGTCATCATAATGGCTTTAAAAATGCATTCAAGTGAAATGTTGTGAATTTCATATAAATGAAAGGATCGTATTTCACATTCATACTAAAATGAGGAAAACAAATTCAGAGCATTAACTTTTTCAACTTTGCTATGTAAATAGCACTTGTACAGATTATGGATTTGTAAGTGTAATGCATGCGAAGGGCCATTCGAATTGGAGAAGGTAGGGTTTGAATTTTTATCTTCTTTTTTGCATAAATACAAACAATTATCATTATGAATATAAGACGAAGTGGTAAGATAGTCAATGCGATTTCTCAAAATAATAGACGAGATGAAACGCAAACTAACATCAAAAGGTACTATACTGCATTCAACAATGACTAAAACCCGTACATCTTATATAGTCAGATATAAAAGGACCCGAAATGACAAATGTAAAACAATTCATCAACCGGGCAAAATAACTGACTGATTTATGTACCATATATGGAACCAAAAACAGAATCAATCTACATCCACTGAGTGACAAGCTCCTGACTTGGTACAGACATATATAGGATGTCCCTATTAACGCGCTGGGAGTGTCAGTCATGTGATTTGTTTCCCCTGCCTTTGTGAACATTAATAAAATTGGTACACATCATATAAAACCAATAAAATCTTAAAGGTGTCCCTCACTGGTGTGAGTAGAAATAGCATTTGTTGTAATATTGTATTGGTTTTAGAGCAATAGATTAACCGTAAACAAAAAAAGTAGGAACAAAAACTCGAAAATATTGATTATCAAAGTAAAGTTGTTTTATATATATATATATATATACTGATCCAAATGATAAATTAAAAACAGGTTTATATTCAAATTTTTAAAATATTAGACAATATCCTCAACAATGATCAGATCTAGAATAGTTTTTATCGTAAAGGTTCGAAGCATAAAAATTCAATCCGAAACATGTATGTCAGCCTATACATTTTCTTTTGTAAAGCACTCCACCATAAGATTATAAGTTATTGAAAATTAATTCCCGGATAATTGTGATTCTTCAAGACCCTCAGCAAAGTGAATGTACATTTAAACAACAACACTGTTGTTGTATTCAGCTATATAAACTGCATATATATATATATACAAAACGGAAAGATGGACCAAGCAGTCTGCATGGAATGCCAAGCTAACTTCCTCCATCTACGACTAGATTAGTTGCTTACATCTAATTATATGCTAAGACCTTGGCAGATATTCACCTTTTACTCAAATTTTACGATATATATGAAAGATTTCTTCTTTTTGTTTTTTTATTAGCTAAAGATAATTTTTATTTTTAATTGGTTACCTTATCTATTAAAAGCAATTACCATACTGCCATATTTATTTAATCCCGTTCTTATTATTTTTGTTTGAACTACTTTATTTTACCTTTTACCCTTTGATTTTATCATTTTTCTTTCACATTTAAATCTTTTAATTCTTTAAACATATGATAGTAACGTCTCATGAAAAGGGATCAAAACTGTTTTTTAAAATTATAAACTCTAACCTAGGTAGAATCACAAATGATGTAAATAGCACTTAATTTTAAACATTTTTTTTGTAAAATTCACAGTTTTACCTGTATATAAACTTTTAAACTTGAGCACCACACCTCACTATAAATATCTGTAAATATTTTAAAACCATATATCCCCAAGTGGGAGTGCTCCGATATATAACGAAGGAATCTACCTGAACAGAACAGAACAGATTTTCTGATATGGCGGATAATGCCGAAAACGCAAATGCAGATCTGCCCGTCAACCCAAACTAGATAGAAAAAAAACAGATTCCTTTATAAAACCAGTCTTTATTAATTATGACTAGGGGACTAGTAGTTGACATTAAAATGTGAACCATGTTATCATATATTGATCGCTTTTTCTTGTCATTTATACATGTTTACTATACAATTCTGTTCAAAAGAGGGACGTTCGATCAAACTCATAAATCTAAAACAAACTGACAAAGCCATGGCTAAAAAAGAAAAAGACGAACAGAAAAATAATAGTACACATAACACAACATAGAAAACTAAAGAATAAACAACACGAACCCCACCAAAAACTAGGAGTGATCTCATGTGCTCCGGAAGGGTAAGCAGATCCTGCTCCACATGTGGCACCCGTCGTGTTGCTTATGTAATTACAAATCCGGTAAATAGTCTAATTCGGTAGGTCACTTTCATGAAAGGGAAGGGGATTGTAGTTACCACGTTGGGAACATATCCGATATTTTTTGTATAACAGTTATTCCATAACGGTCAACCAACTCGTGATGGCGTCCGTAAAATTTACGAAGGTATGATTTCAACTTCACCATTTGGAACTCTTGGTTTAATAGCTTCCATGTAAGCAGCAACCCTCTATGAAGAAAATCATGATAGGAAATGCAATCATAGAATATCGTATCAATTGGGAGATATATACCCCGTATGCAGATGCTGCTGGCATGTTGCTACTTAGAAATGGAAAGTTCACAATTGGAAAGCTGAAATCATCTCTTTTGTCGTAAAGTTTTGTTTTCAACCGACCCTCATTGTCATTTCTAGATGATTCTTTATTAACCAAATGTTTTACAACATATAGGTACATGTATAATCAATATATACTATACATAGATTACAAATATACGATCATGACAAAACAGACAGAAGTATCAAGTACACAAAGGAATGAATACATATAGATATAATTCCAAATATCAAAGATATGTTACAAATGAATTACAAATCATCTTACTTAAAACACTGATTTCTGAGCTTCAATGCTCTCAATATATATTTTCCTAAGTTGCACAAGTCTTTTTACATTGGTAGTGCTTAATACTAGTAATTGTAAAAGTTTATAAACATATGGCTTACGCCATTAATATGGTTTTATCAACATTCACGAACATTTGAATATAAAGAACACGATAAAGTAAATTGCATTCCATCCTTTATATCATCAGTACACAATGTACAGATTCTAAGGTTTCTATTTATATTAGAATACCTTCCCTTCTCTATAGCTAGATTATTAAACGATAATCTAAATTAAATAATACACTTTTTTATAAATTTCGGGTAAAGGTTTACACGAAAATGACTGCAAAAGAAAAATTGGATATCATATATCTATACAAAAACTTTTTGATGAGCTTTCTAAAGTAGCTTCAAACTCGTACATAAAAAATATTTTGTTTATTCTATCCCATATCATATCAGTTGATTTATATGTCAATAAATTTTTAAATGTTAATTCATTTTGAAGTTTAATATACAACACTAATCACATCTACGTACCATTGCCTAGAATAACATATAATCAACAAAATAAAGAGATATAAGAATGAAGTTATATAATTTCTTTTAAGTCTTATAACTCAATCTTCCTATTGTGTATTCCAAAAAAGGACTGAAAACGTTTATACGCATTGAATCGATGTTTTTAAATGGCTTTAGATTCCAAGTGTTCGTGCATACTTAGGTAAATAACATTGAAAGTTATATTGTCAAAATACACCGCCTGGTATGGATTTTTTAGTACGAAAGGTATAAATAAAGCTTTAATGACATAATGACATGCACACTTCTGTTTTAAGGGGTGAGAGAAACAGAAGATTTTCGATCATATAGTTTCATTCTAAAGACAAAAAAGTTTGAAGACCTAACGTTATTCTAAGATTGAATAACAAAGTCATGATACTAAACGCGTTAACATTTTTTGTTCATATGGCCTTTAATATTCAGTGATAAATTGCAGTTAACAAACATATTTAAAATTTTGCATATTATGCATACTAGGACGGCTATCATCAAAATTAATGATATCATGTCTGAATTGTGTAATTACTTCCATCATGATTGCGGTTTGCTGAAGAATGTCCCTCTAGGCACTTTTCGAAAATTGATTAATTTTGACCAATATTTAGGAAGGTAACAGATTTCACTTTAAAGTTATTAAAGACCATTGATAACTTATAAGAGAAATATTTAGAAATAGTCTAAGATATTGTTAAAATCTTACAGTGTATATATGAATAGGATACTTCATGTAGCCAAACTGAAACGAACGTGATTTGATCATACAATAACACTAAATACAAGTATAAGAAAATGATATCTCCTGGTAAAAGTATCAATTCAGATGTAGAAAATTCAAATATACTAACTTGGCGTTAACCTTCTCCAACACTAGTCAAGCTTTTAATTCCAACTGGATATCCGACAGTCAGACTTAAAACAATGTAAGAACTAATGAGAGATCAGCAAGAATTTTATATGTTATTGTATATGACCAACTCCAGTAAAACAATTTATTCATATGTAGTATTTTAGTTATTCCAATATTTTTTTTGACATAAGAAAACCATATCGTGAAACCTCTTTTCCGAGTTAAATGCACGCGTCGTTAGGTCACACGTAGTTTTGCATTTTAATACGGTGATTAGTTTTACTATAAATATTAATCTATGTTTATAACTTTAAATTTGTTTCATAGTCATAGATTTCAGAAATTTATCTGAGTGCACATATGTCACAAATAAAACATGTGTTTACTTTATCTTTACTGCATTTATTTACAATTGATGTTGGGCTAGTTTGACAAATTGTAAGAATGCTTGTCGTGCGGATTCATTGTGACTAATAACTGTAAAGCAATTTCCAACAAAGTGTAGGATTTCTTCGCTATAAACCTAGTTATTAAATATTTTTCTTCTATAACTAGTTTTAAACCTTGAATGGCATCCTGACATTGTCTGACATTATCAAGATGATACTGACAAAGAAACTCAAGGAAATATGCATACGCGGTCGATGGAAACAGAAGTAAATCATCCGAAATTGAATCTACCATTCGAAGTTCATCTGGTGCTAACGACGATTTGTTCGTGAGACGTATTTCATCTACCAGCATAAATTTTCTCAGATTAACAAAACTCGTCTTCTGGAATAAGTTAAGATTTAACAGATGGTAATCCGATACAGTGGAGTAGTCGCACAATTTTTCCGGAGTACATTTCAATAAAGAATATCTGATGATGTATAAAGCTTTACTGTATTGTTTTGTTTTATAGAAAAACGATGCTACCATCAGCCATCCAGATACAGCGTCATGGTACACATTCTGTAGCAGGGTACTAAGACAGTATTTGTACTGTTTGTATTGGTATATGTTATTACTACATGTACTGTCCAGTGCTATCAACTGTGCAAGTTTACTAGAATACAGAGACATAAAGTATTTATACATGTCTTTTAATGAAGATTTCGGACACGACACAGTCTGATAAACTGCATTCTTAAATATCGTCTCCTTGTATTCGGTACGAATTTCAAGGGAAAACCTTAAAAAAATCAAAAGCCTTGAGTTTATTTTTTTGTGTAAATCATCTACATATAAAGTGTGTGGTTCGATGCGGAAATTCCAAATTGATAAAGAAAAGTTAGATATTTGATCCGAAAAAAAGATGCATTGCCATCCATAACTATATAACGTAGAGAGTTTTTCCAAAAGTATTTCACGACTGTGACCCTCTATTTTGTTCTCAAACATGTTGTTCTCTGGAATGAAGTAATGCAAACAAACTGAGTGTTCAACACAATAAATCAGCCTGCTGAAACATCGCATAAAGCAAGGTATAAGATTACCAGGTTTCCATATGGAGTGTGGAAATTCTTCAGATAACCAAAACATAATTGTTTTCAGGAAATAAGAACAGAGTAAATCTTTACATTCGGAATAAGTTGCAATTACATCTTTCAAAACAATTTTAAATAGAGCATAGCACAGTAATTGAGTGTGTGTAAAGGTATTGATAAGAAGCTTTTCTCCAACCGAAAAAGATACTCGCCATTCTATGTCTTCATTTGGTGATCCCTTAACTCCGATAGGTACAAACAGAACCCCATGTTTTATAATACTTAGTTTGACACCTTCACTTGGCCAAGAGTTACTTGATCTTGTAATCCATTGTAGTGCAGGAGATATCCACGTTTTACAATGTAAACAAATAGCATAGTCAAAATCTCCGTTTTTGTCTGATAAACACGGACCATGAATTTTTTTAGCAAAATCAGATAGTAGACATTGTTTATGCAATGCACTTGAAAAATATTGTTTACCATTATGTTCTTCGCAGTAGTTCAAAATGTCCGGATTGATGTAATGGTCTAGTCTCAATAGAGCATAACAAGGTTTGACATCATCTCTTTCAATTATAAAATGTGACATTTCTGGGTTGAAACAGGTTTGTCTATCTCCACAAACCTCACACAGTTTATGTGAGACCATCATTATATCTAAATCACTGCCTTGCATCTCAAGACCTTCCCCAAAGCTACCACTTGTTATAATTGTTACATCCTTGTTACTTTCTATATTATCTCTGACAGCGTTCATAGTCCTGATTTGTTTTACATGATTTTCTGTTCCTACTATATGAT
Organism: Mytilus trossulus; assembly: GCF_036588685.1. Taxonomy (NCBI): domain Eukaryota; kingdom Metazoa; phylum Mollusca; class Bivalvia; order Mytilida; family Mytilidae; genus Mytilus; species Mytilus trossulus. Next base: position 13,105,543 of record NC_086380.1, read on the forward strand.
GACACATATAATTATACAGTGCAATTGATAGGTTTGGATTTATAGTGTCTGAAAATATGAAATTCAAATGAACAATATTAATATAAAGTTTAAACAAACCTAAAAAAGTCCGACTATAAGTGTAGATTAAGGTGGCTCGCGGTTCAATGTCATGTTATTTATTTTATATATAGATTTCGTTATTTTTTTTCTATAAATGAACTTTATCTTATTACTAATAGACAAAATAAAATAAAAAAGAGGGGTCACCGATTATTTACGCTCATAACCTGCCTTCGAAAAAAGCAAACATTTCTTTGGTAAAGGTACTTTTTTCTGTTGAGGTAATATCGAAAAAAAAAGAACTTAAATACATAAATCGCTTAATTTTACAATTATCTAGTTTATGTATAGCTTAGGCTTATTCAAAACAATAATAAAGGATATAGGTCACCGATGAGTGAAAAAAAGAGATTTCAATTTTAATGTGAAAAATAGCATTTTTGCACCAAAGGGAGATAATTTGGAGCTTTTTCAATGATATAAACATTTAAATAGTCATCTGGGGCAAAACAGTGTCGTTTTTTTTTATTAATTTTTGTATCATATCATAAAGTAATAACTAATAGTGTAATAAATTATATTGGTTATGAAAAAAACAAATATAAATTTTTTACAGAAATTTTTGTATCCGCGAGCCTCCTTAAATGTGTACAGTATGTCATGTATGTGGAGAGAGTTTGAGAGATTTTGCAATTATTTCATGAAGGGAGTTTGAACATGTTCTATTATACATGTAGTTGTTGTTTACCAGTTTGGTGGTCAGAAGATATATTTGTCGTGATGCAATATTTCTATATTTTTGTTTTCATATGTTTTTTTATGTAGATTTTTAGTTACAGAACACTTACAAGATTCTGCCTAGCAGTTTTTTTTTGTGTTGATAAGAATATTTTAGTTAAGTTTTGATTTTGAGGCAAAGGAGATATTATGTATCAGCAAATAAAAGTATAATTTGTAAGAAGTATATATAATTGCTCATGTGAGTGTCCATGGTTTTAAAGATCGAGCATTTTAGCACATACATATTGTATGTTTGTTTAAAGAAGTGAGTTAAAACATATATTTACATATTACTGTACTGCACTCTAACAATGCTAAGAGAGGTGGTTTTTATTAGTTTTTCATACAATATACTACATTTCGTGCCATAAACAATTGCTTTTCATTAAAAGGTAAATATATGTCGTAGTTTAAGTTATTATGTGAATCCGACTTATATATTTCTAATATTTAAAGTGCATACATATATATTAGACGCGTTTCACCGCAATGCTTTTTGAGTCCCTCAATCACTGGTAAGGTAAACAAGGCAAACTGTATGAAAACGGCTTCATACTTAATTTCTGATTTACTGTGGTTTTTTTTCTCAGTTATGTTATCAACTGGGGTAAAACATTGACAAATTATAAAAGAAACAACCGATATTTGTTTTGGTCATTAAATATCCCTTCTCCTTTTAACGCATAAAAAGTTAAAGAAAGATCTTTTTTAACTTTGCATCTGTCTGACGTCCATATCCAAGCATCTTGCCTGCGATCAAGACTCCTCTCAAACGATGTAATATACACTGATGAACATTTACACCGTCGTAGAACACCACGTGTTTTATGTGAGGAAGTAATGAATAGCATGTGAAAAGGACATTATTTTCACTTTATTTAAAACTAAATTCATGTTAGAAACATGAGGTCACTTTTTAGTTCGACAGTTTCATGAATAATGTGAGAACATTACTTTAAGATCACAACGCACAATTGACCCTTAAACTAGCCTTTTCTATAGTTGTCTGGCGCGAAAAGGACGAAAACTCATTTTTTTAATTTAATATTTTTGGAGACGGTCGATTTCCGGAATTCCATGTTTGATCATCACGATTTTTTTTTGGCCATTGACGACATAACTATTGCTTTGACAATAAGGTATATTTAACATGGCAGAATTGTCAATGTATTATCGTGGTATCAATAAATGTTAGAATTGTTAGATACCTGAATTATTTGTAATTTTGGCAAGGACAGTTTATCAAGTCCCCTGAAAACATGATTTTGCAAAATATCAATTATCGGCATCTCCTGGCGGCAAACCAGATTAATTTCCTAATGATCTTTACTATAGCATTCTGATTGTTGTTAATTGCTACGTATTACGATGTTTGTTTAGATTCATGACATTATCAACAAATGTGAGTAACATTCTAGGTCGACTTGTCGTTCGTAGTGATAAAGTTTGTTCCAAACCATTGTTTGTTTCTGGTGCAGGTTGGCAGTTGTGTATCAACAATAACGTGTTTGCTACAAAAACACATGTTAACTTCAGTGTGTATGTGTGTTTTTTCTTTCTTTCTAATTAGTTATGATTGTTTATAAAAACAAAATGTTTTTAAATACATTTGGCAGACAGGATTGTCATGTAACTGTTATTTCCCTTGTTTAAAAATAGGAATTGCGTGTTTCTATATTTAACGATTAACATGACACTATTCAGTACATATTTGTTAAATTGAATAGATATTATCATTATTATTGTCCATTTGATTTCTATATATTTGCAGAAAAGAATTCTTAAATATTCATTTTTATGAATAAATACTTTTTTCCTTGAGGTATATTATTATATGGTACATGTATATACGAACTCTGACTATTAATTTTTTGATTTGTTTAGAAGGCCGTTACACTACTTATTCTTACTCCATCAGGTAATCAACACTTCAAAAAATAAAATTAACATAGAGACCTAATGGGAAACGTTTTTAAATATTGACCAAAAATTATGAAATTAATAGTCAGAGTTCGTATATACAATATATTAACATACATCAAGGACAAAATTATTAATTCATAAAAAAAATTATTAAGAACTTTTTTCTGCAAATATATAGAAGTCAAATGGACAATACTGTTTTGAATTCATTTTTTAAAGAGACTTATTTATGTTTTTAAATTCAATGTTTGCATCGTTGCTTATTTGCTATAACCCTTGTTGACAGACTTAATCATTTTACATAAGTTGTTTGGAAATATACTGCTGATTGAAAGCAGTCAATGGCGCTATTCTGCCTAAGGTACAACTGTATATAATATGGTTGTTGACAACATCCAATGAATGAGATGTGTGTGGCCTGACGTTCAGTTCGACCATTGGAAGCTGCGCTCTGCCGGCTGCGTTCTCATTCAATGCTATATTTCTCTACTTTTGGTCTACATAATAAAAAATGTACTTATTGAAAAAAATATATTGTTTTAATTTTTTTTTAGATAGCGCTATTTCATTAGGCATCCATCGTATTTGTATTTATCAGTACTATTGTCAAATTAGACCAATCTGTGATCTGTATCCCTGCATAATGGATTCTTTTCTACCTCAGGCATAGATTACCTTAGCTGAGTTTGGCAAAATCTTTTAGGAATTTTGGTCCTGAATGCTCTTCAACTTTGTATCTTATTTGGCCTTTCAACTTTTTTGGATTCGAGCGTCACTGATGAGTCTTTTTTTAGACGAAACTCGTCTGGTGTATATACAAAATTTAGTCCTGGTATCTATGATGAATTTATTTACATACATGGCAGACCACACTCCTTTATTTCGTTAATGGTTTTCAGTTTGGTAGACACAGGGAATTGATTCCGAGTTGCCTCCCAAAACTCCTACTTCCCTTCATATTCTGTTCCTCTGCACTCCTATTTTTCATCAACAAGAATTATCTCTGTTTTAACAACACTTTTTCTCGCGATTAAAATCACCTTGTTCTCAAACTTTCATCCATCAAATTCTCATTTCTAGTCCTCTCATTCCATAGATCCCATAATTCTGTCCAACCCCTTACTGTGGATTCATTTATTTTCGTGGGAACCAATTTTCGTGGATTAAGAAAAACTTGCATATTCGTGGATGTTTAATTTCGTGGTTTTGCTGAACTCTTCATATAAACCTATAGAAAAATTATCATTCGTTGAATATTTAATTTCGTGGTTTGACTGTGCCCACGAAATCCACGAAAATTTTTATCCGTATCACAATGACTCGCACCCATTAACAACCCCCATCATTCGACAAATTATATTATACTACCTGATTTGTCTCCCATATGCAAATATCGAGTCAGGTTTTTTTTTTTGCTTTAATGTGAATGACCATGCGTATTTGTTATTATCAACTATATGGCATCAACGCACGGAATACAAACTATCTTTTCACAAAACCACAAAGATTGCATAGCAAATACATAATCAGGGTTTCTATTAAAGTTTACTTTGCGAGCACAAAGTGATGAATTAATTATAAAACAATTTGGTTAAGCAAAATAAATATCCAAAAGATATTTTAGAAATAGACTATAGTTGACGAGCTACCACCTCGTGTAACAAGATTTATCTCTCCTGAGATTTAAATACATTGAGATGAAGATTGAATTGTTTCCCTTTTATAACAGCCAGTTCCAAATCAAGATTATTTGTTTGATGATTTTTAATTAATTAACAATACTTTAATAAAGGAAAAGGATAATACTTTCAACTTCGGGTCTAACAAAGACTTTTTCACCTTCTTTTCTAATTTTACATTAAAAACCCTTTAGATGAAAAGGCTAGGGACAGTCCCTTATCATTTTGTTTGAAACCCAACGATATTGTTGTTGTCGCTTATATAGACGAATATTGTTACATGTAATGCAGTACATTTTTCAGACACATATGTTAACGTTTCTATGGAATATTTGTCCAATTACAGTGTTGTACCTTCACGAACATGGATACATGCAATTATCTGAAACTCGAAAATCAATACATGTTCCGAAAAATCAACATTAGCTTGTACTGCATTTCATGTAATAGTATTTACACATATTTTTTATTTGTTTTTATTTATATTTGTAGGACTCAAATCTATGCTGAGTTCCAAATCTATGGCAGATTCCTAATCTATGATAAAGGTGACGTCATGCCATCCCAAATCTATGGCAAGTTTGTGATTTCCTTATCTATGACGGATTTATGTTGTTTCGAAATGTATGGCAAGTTTTGTGCAGATGAAAAACAGTACATTTTCGACCAATTACTTCTCTTAAGCAAGTGGAAATATACAACAACGGGAGCATGTGTACAAACATTTGTGAAATATACATTCCTAAATGGTCAACCAAAAAAAAATCATAAATGATAAATTCATATGCCTTAATACAGATCAAGATTAAAATGATGTGCTCTGTAAATAATAATAATAAAAAAAAATCTGTGCATGCATGATACCTAGCTTGTTTAACCAATTCATTAAACCAACTAAGAAGACCTTTAAAAACAAGAAGACCGCTTTTTATAAAAAAAAAAAAAAAATATTGAAAGAGTAACAAATAGAGATAAATTTTCAAAAACATATTTATTTCAGCGATATCATTAATGCATCTTTTTTTTATATTTGATGACGATTTAAATCAAGTTTGTATCCGGTAAATTAATATTTCACTTTATAAACTTTGCCAGCCGTAGACAGTAAACTACTACTTGATAGATATATGATGTGTTATGAGTGCCAACTCTCCATCCAGGTAACAATTTATAAAAGTTAACCATTAATGGTTAAGGTACGGCCTTCAACACGGAGCTAGCTTTAGCTCATACCTAACAGCCAACTATAAAGGGCCCCAAAACTTCTTTTTTCAAAAAAAAAATCGGTACTGAAAATAACGGTGCTATAATTCATCGCGGGATTCTGCCAGTACAGCACATTTTGTCCATCTTCGGGATAATAGGTCACATCTTCTTTTAAACCACCTACAAATTGTTGTCTGGGAAATATCTTCATCTTGAATGTTGTTCAAATCTATGGGTTCCGCCACCGTTAGCGGCGGCGAAGACATACTATGGCGTTTTTCAATTGTGACGTTATACATGTATGATCGATGTTACTCTTCAGTCTTCCCCAAGATCTGCCATAGATTTTAAGAAATCGAAAATCTGCCATAGATTTGAGTTGTTTGGCGTTTGTAACGTCACATTTACTATAGATTAGGAATTTGCCATCGATTTGGAACCCGCCATATATTTGAGTCCTACATATTTATGCAAAGTATAGATTTCTTAACGGACAGCTGCCTTCAAATACACAAGCTTTTACTTTCGTTTCCGTTTTCTCACATTTTTGTGTTGGTCACATAGTCTTGAATTTCTATGTTGTGGTTTTCCTTTTGTTCAATTTCGGTTCTTTTGTAGTCATGGTTTCGTAAGTTCGTTTACAAGTTGATTTGAATATACCTTTGGTATATTCGGCCTCTATTGCACATACATTTAATGATTATGTTGTGGTGCAGTGAGTTTTAATTATTATCTATGTGAAATGTAAATAATGCATATATCAACTAAAAACTATCTTATTGCACGTGTAAAACTGCTTAAGAATATATATTAAAGTTATCTATCGTTATTGTTTACCTGCCATCTTGTCAATAGATATAGGAAGATGTGATGTGAGTAAGTCTATTAAGGGTTATTACGGTGCAAATCGGGTTTTTCCCGAAACAAATCTACTTTCGTTTTCCTTTAAAACTATAATACCAGGTATAGTATTCCTATTTGTTTGAAAGACTGATCAGTACTATTAATAGTTTATCAAGCTTCATTTTATAAATTCACCGGGTAATTTCTAATTTAAAAACCTATAGACTACCTTATGTTTTTATACACATTAAAAAGTGATATGTAAGTTACGTAAACATCAGAACATAGTATACATGGTATACAAACTATCTAGCTCTTTACAATGCAACTGCAAAGTAAGAATCAACAGTGGCGGATATAGAACCTTATAAAGAGGGAGGGCACTGACTGTCCTAAAGGGGGAGAGCTCCAGTCATGCTTCAGTGATTACCTATATAATCAACTTTTCCACTTTCCCACACATCCCCTTGGATCCACCTATGATCGACATAAATTTGTCCTTGATCTCTGTTCATTAACACAGCGATATCGACATATATTTTATGCAGACTAAATATATATGAAAATTTAACTTTCGTTTTTCAGTCATCTAATATTCAATATATTGCTATAGGACACTGCAGGATCCGGTTGGTGTTCTATGTTAGATTTTATGTAATTATGTGAACGATTCATGGTGTTCTTGGGGGTCAAAACCACCCTCCTCTCCTCTATTTTAAAATAGCTGCGACCGCGCCCGTCATTTCTAAAATAATATATGAACCGTTTTATGAACAAAATTATAATGGTGTTCACGTCTTCCTCCAGATATTGATTAATAAGTTATTAATGTAAAGAGGAAGATTAGTGACGGAGTGCTACTTGAAAGAAGAGACTGGAATTAGGACTAAATTAGAGATTCCTAATTATGATACATTGATAAAACAGATATAAGCATCCTGAACATATCTTTTGCTTATCATTCATGCAGTACTTCGGATCATTGTCCTTTGTGGATCATTGTGAAAGAATATGTTACCATGTCATACCGTTTTAACGACACAATCTGCTCTAAATTTACTTTTTATAGCTTTATGATTTTGCTCATTCTTCTCTGAAACAGAACTTTCCATTTACAAATACTTATTAACCTTCATTTTCACACTTTCGTTTTGCATTTCAAGGATATATCTCCATTTTCTACATTTATCAGTGATAGTTATCTCTATTTTTGATGTATGTTTTCACACTTTAATTTGGTTGATTATTTTTTTCTTATAATTTTTTTTTTATCGATTTATTTTGTTTCAAAATTCATAATATTTATGTAAAATTGTAACGGTTTTGCAACCATTTTCAATAATGAGCACAAGAATGAAGTATTTGTCAAACAGATGAATTTGTTTAAACGTGGATTATCTTCGTGCAAAAGTATGACAAAATCGGGAAAATGTTGCGACACTTCAATTGCTTTGATGTTGTCGTAATCATTTGTCGTTCTTCTAACTATTTCTTTTTTTTAAACCAGAACCCCAATCAATAAAAGAAAGCTTGATAACAGAGGGACATCCAAACTCATTGATAAAAAATATAAAAAAAAGACAAATAATAGTTAACAAAACTCAAAATAGAAAACTCAAATCTAAGCAACATAAATTAATTACATCAAAAACATTGAGTGAATTCCGGGGCTCCGGAAGGGTAAGCAGATTTTGGTCGACATTCGGATTCGTCGTGTTAATCATATTATTACAAACACGATAATCAGTCTAATTCAGTAGGTGACTTTCGAGAAAAGGAAACGCATTGTAATTACGACATAAGAAGCATATCCAATATCATCTATGAAACGGATATTTCACAACGGTTTACTAACTCGTGATGGCGTCAGTAAAATTTAAGGAGAGATGATTTCTTTACGTGATTTCGATGGATGTTCAACTTTCTGTCCCTTCGCATTACGGATTGAATTGCCAAGGAAAGAGAGAAAAAAATGAACCTATCGAAATAGGAAATAAGCCGTGGCAATATTATTCATTTCATAAAGGAAACTATCTTAGTTACTTAAAACGAACCGCGCATCTGGTGTATTAAATTATAAGCCTGGTACATTTGATAATTATTAACTGCCTTGAAATGAAACAAACAATGAGGGAACGATTGATTGTTAGACGCTCGGTATATTCTTGTATTGTATATTTGATATGCTGTGCCCTACGCCATGAGATTTTCATTAACATGACAGTTTAAATCGTATTCCAGTGTCTGCGCATATGTACCTAGATTTCCTTACATTATGTATTGTGTTGAATTTTTTGTTTTATTATGCAAAGTAGAGACCACTTTACCATGTATACAGATAATGATACAGATAATGATAAATTAAGCAAACTTTTTAAGTTCATGTGCAGTGTACTCAAATTTCAGTGCGACTCACTCACTCATTTTTTTTAAAATTCTAAGTTGCGGTTTGTAGAGAGTCTGTTTGTTTGTGATCTTTCTTTTTATTCCATGGTATTCTCATTTCGTTTCATATTTTGTATGTCTTGTTTGCATATCTCTATCGTTTATGTGATAATGCTATCATAAATTAAAACTTTTCTCAAGCTACTTATGAGGATGTAAAAGATATAAACATTTATAATTAATTATTTACCTGCCATGTTATGAGTCTGTTGAGGGATATATAAGTTTTTATGTGTTTTCCGAAAACAAATCTTCTTTCGTTTTCCTTTAAAACCACAATAACATACACCAGGTAGTAAATTGTAGGTTTAAAAATCGGATCAATCCTATTTATAGTTCGTCACGCTGTATTGTGTTACTGAACGAGGTGATCCCTTCCTTGAAAAATAATATAATCATTTTTATTAAAAATGAAAAGATAGGCGAAAGTACGAGAGCGAAATTCAACTTCAAATGTCGGAAATAAACAGACAACGCCATGGCAAAAAGAAGAAAATCAGTCAAAACTAGTATCTCAATTGTTTGTAAAACAATTGAAAGGTCTTTCCTGTAAAAGTGATGTTTTCGTCATGTTCTTTGTACGACCTTTCGTTTGATATACGACAAGCATACCTTCTGAAACTTTTCGCTTTTTACACTTAATGACCTCATCCGCCTACATTTTTGAGATCGGAAGTATGATATATGTAACACATGGTAGATGAGCTTTCATTTGATATGCGACAACGCCATGTTCTAAAAAGTTTAAATTTTGCACTTAATAACCCCATCCAACCAATTTTTGGAGGTTGGGAATTTGATATTTCAAATGTACACATCATGACCTTTCATTTGATATACAACAACCCTATTGTAAAAGAAATTAATTTTTTGCACTCAATGACCCCATCCAACCAATTTTTGGGGGACGTCAATTTGAAATTTGAAATGTCCGCTTTATGTTCTTTCATTTGATATGCGACAACCTTACCATCTGAGAAATTTGAATTTTTGCACTAAATGACCCCACCCTTCCACCTGGGATGAAAAAGAGGTTTAAAATTTTCATTTTTAAGTAGAGTTTATTGAGACCTTCAATTTTATATGTCAGATCACCCCATCTGACAAAGTGCAAAAAATGATGCAATATCAACTATATAAATAGAAGTTATGAAACTCACAAAGTCAATGCAAAAAATGAAAATTTCAAATTTATTTTTGGGTGTTTTTTTTCCATGGAATGTTTTTGGTATTTGGTTAAACATATAACTATGTCAATCTCTTCAATTTCTTAAACATTTTAAGTGGTTAGCTGTTGTTGTTTCAGAAATACTTGCCGCCGCTCGAAAAATTTCAAACTGCATTATCTCTAAAACGACAATAGATATCTCAAATCTGTTAAATGGTAAATGATCTGCAGTTAAAGGACAACACTATAGAAAAAGAAATGGGACAATTTCAAAGTTCACCAAGGTCACAATTAATCATCAAATATATGATGCAATACCAAACTTAAGAACCAGAAGCCGTGGAGACATGGGACTACCACCATTCAACTCAGGACCACTTGACCTTTCAAATATCACAAGGTCAAGGTCATAGTATACTGTGAAGGTCAAGGTGAAATTTCATCATGACCTGACATTGACCTCAAATTGAAGGTCTTGAAATACTGATCATCTTTGCAGTTGATAGTAGGTTGATATATGTTACCTTTTAAAAGATATACACAAAATACTATACTTTTAAGAATCATCCCGTTGTAACTTTTAAACAGATGGTCGGACATTATTGGGCTTATTGTATAAAATGCAGAGCTCGTCGAGAGGAACAATTTACATGCTATATGTATGCAGCAAAGTCTTATCGTTTTACTAATATGTAAGCTTGAAATTGCAGCGTAATTTTTTTTTGCACTCAGTGACCTTTGACCTTGATTGTATATTAAAGGTCACATGAATTAAAGATTATTGGTGAAGGTCCCCAGTCTCTACGACTTCTGGTTCTCGAAATGCAGTTTTTCTAAAATTATGTACATTTTTTCAAGTGAAATAACTCCTTATAAGGGTTAATAACAAAACGAGTGTACATGTTTATTAGCATTGCCATCTGTTCATGTACATGTTGCCGTTTTCAAATCGATTCTATCTCTTATACTTTATGTGAAAAATGCAAAAGAAAGAATATGTTTCAAGGGGATATAACTCTCATAGGGGACGCTGAAATCTTAATCAGCCTCACATGGTAATACATCATTATGAGATCTACATTATGTCCAATTAAGGTCATGATATCTTTAAAATCAACGAGGGGGGGGGTCATGTTGAAAAAAATCAATAAAAGGAAGATAACTCCTAAAGGGGATGATGAAATCATTAACAGGATCATTTGGTAATACATCTTGGTGAGGTCTAGCTATGGTCCATATTTGGTCCTAATAAGTCTAACAGAAACAAGAGGCGGGCATGTCAAAAAAATGTTGGAAGAAAAAAAGGAAAAAAAAGAAAAAAAAACATTAGAAAAACAATAAGGTCTTTCCTCACGTAGGGGAAAGACCTTAAAAAGAAAAAAAAACACTAGTATCTCAATTGTTTGTAAAACAATTGAAAGGTCTTTCCTGTAAAAGTGATGTTTTCGTTATGTTCTTTGTACGACCTTTCGTTTGATATACGACAAGCATACCTTCTGAAACTTTTCGCTTTTTACACTTAATGACCTCATCCGCCTACATTTGTGAGATCGGAAGTATGATATATGTAACACATGGTAGATGAGCTTTCATTTGATATGCGACAAGGCCCTGTTCTAAAACGTTTAAATTTTGCACTTAATAACCCCATCCAACCAATTTTTGGAGGTTGGGAATTTGATATTTCAAATGTACACATCATGACCTTTCATTTGATATACAACAACCCTATTGTAAAAGAAATTAATTTTTTGCACTCAATGACCCCATCCAACCAATTTTTGGGGGACGTCAATTTGAAATTTGAAATGTCCGCTTTATGTTCTTTCATTTGATATGCGACAACCTTACCATCTGAGAAATTTGAATTTTTGCACTAAATGACCCCACCCTTCCACCTGGGATGAAAGAGAGGTTTGAAATTTTCATTTTTAGGTAGAGTTTATTGAGACTTTCAATTTGATATATCAGATGACCCCATTTGACAAAGTGCAAAAAATGATGCAATATCAACTATATAAATAGAAGTTATGAAACTCACAAAGTCAATGCAAAAAATGAAAATTTCAAATTTATTTTTGGGTGTTTTTTTTCCATGGAATGATTTTGGTATTTGGTTAAACATATAACTATGTCAATCTCTTCAATTTCTGAAACATTTTAAGTGGTTAGCTGTTGTTGTTTCAGAAATACTTGCCGCCCGCTCGAAAAATTTCAAACTGCATTATCTCTAAAACGACAATAGATATCTCAAATCTGTTAAATGGTAAATGATCTGCAGTTAAAGGACAACACTATAGAAAAAGAAATGGGACAATTTCAAAGTTCACAAAGGTCACAATTAATCATCAAATATATGATGCAATACCAAACTTAAGAACCGGAAGCCGTGGAGACATGGGACTACCACCATTCAACTCAGGACCACTTGACCTTTCAAATATCACAAGGTCAAGGTCATAGTATACTGTGAAGGTCAAGGTGAAATTTCATCATGACCTGACATTGACCTCAAATTGAAGGTCTTGAAATACTGATCATCTTTGCAGTTGATAGTAGGTTGATATATGTTACCTTTTAAAAGATATACACAAAATACTATACTTTTAAGAATCATCCCGTTGTAACTTTTGAACAGACGGTCGGACATTATTAGGCTTATTGTATAAAATGTAGAGCTCGTCGAGAGGAACAATTTACATGCTATATGTATGCAGCAAAGTCTTATCGTTTTACTAATATGTAAGCTTGAAATTGCAGCTTAATTTTTTTTTGCACTCAGTGACCTTTGAACTTGATTGTATATTAAAGGTCACATGAATTAAAGATTATTGGTGAAGGTCCCCAGTCTCTACGACTTCTGGTTCTCGAAATACAGTTTTTCTAAAATTATGTACATTTTTTCAAGTGGCATAACTCCTTATAAGGGTTAATAACAAAACGAATTAACATGTTTATTAGCATTGCCATTTGTTCATGTACATGTTGCCGTTTTCAAATCGATTCTATCTCTTATACTTTATGTGAAAAATGCAAAAGATAAAATTGTTTCAAGGGGATATAACTTTCATAGGGGACGCTGAAATCTAAATCAGCCTCACATGGTAATACATCATTATGAGATCTACATTATGTTCAATTAAGGTCATGATATCTTTAAAACCAACGAGGGGGGGTCATGTTGAAAAAAATCAATAAAAGGAAGATAACTCCTAAAGGGGATGATGAAATCCTTAACAGGGTCATTTGGTAATACATCTTGGTGAGGTCTAGTTATGGTCCATATTTGGTCCTAATAACTTCAACAGAAACAAGAGGCGGGCATGTCAAAAAAATGTTGGAAGAAAAAAAGGAAAAAAAAGAAAAAAAAACATTAGAAAAACAATAAGGTCTTTCCTTACGTAGGGGAAAGACCTTAAATAGGATGATAAAACAAAGCACACAAAAAAAAAGTAAGACCGAGCAACACGAAAAAGCATATGTAATTTAGAGTCCACTTTTGTTTTTGACAAATTAATAGACAAGTCGTATTATAAAAAAAAACGACTTCTCAGGAACAGAATGAAATGATATATAAAGTGTTTACTTTGTCAGACTTTATATGGAAATATTTTTGATTTAATTGGAATTTGGTTCATGAACACGTACACAAACAATAATTGCTATTATGATATAGGCTATTTAAAGAAACGGCGATCGGTGATTCATTGTTTAAATGACACAACAAACAGATGTGCAGCTAGTACGTTCGTCTTTCGTTAATATGTTTACAAAAGGTAATAACAAAAATTCTGCATTCCACCTAAAATCTCAACCTTTCAATATACGTTTAAGATTCATCCGAGTACTCGAGTATCATGACCGAGTAACGGAGTATCAAATTTTAGTTTTTTTGACATCCCTAATTATAATAAATTTAAACAGATAATGATAATTTAGTTATGTTACAAAAGACCTCAGTATCGACACAAAGTGTTCCTCAAATTCATATCAACTGGCAAAAAGCATCCTATGGTTATCCATGACCTCGGTCCACGCTTCGTCATTGATATTAACGTACAAGGGTATATACAGTCCGGCTGTTGTCAGTACGTTTCTGCGTCTGTCAACACTTTGTACGATAACTTGAATTTGCTTGAACGAATTCGTATGCATTGTACGATTGAATAAAGAAAACTTCTTTTCAATATTGAAAATATGTAATGTTGTCATGAAAGAGTTACGAGACTTGTACCCTCAGATGTAAGCACAAAACGTAAGTATAACTAGATTGGTTAGCTCCAAACTATGCATTGTTGTTCAGATTTATAAAAAGGAAGTTCCTTTTGATTTCCATTTTTCTGATCCGTAATTAACATGGCTACTAGTCTATTTAATCGATACAACACGGGTGTGGACTTCTTGGATAGGGCTAACATCTTTTTAAAACATATGTGTTAAATTGATCCAAAATGCAAACAGACGTTAACCTTCGTGGGTTAAATTCAGTGAAAGTGCATGATGAGAACAATCTTAATTGGCGGGCAGACATGTTTCCGAATAAACGTATGCTGGTCTCTGTGTAATTCGAAAGATGTGACAAACAATAAAATATACAAATGAACTATTCGAGTATTTTTTTATGAAGTTGCAGACTATACGATTGGGGTTTTTATCATTTCTGACGGCCTAAAGGTATGCTTCGGACGCAAGAAATTAATAACGTGTTGTTTTTAATATTTTACAGCTTACTTCTTTCATTTACCTTATTTAAATAGTTTGAACTTTGGTGATTAGTTGTTGTATTGACAATCATATATCTCAATATTTTATAGTGTTACACAATACAGCATCATCAAACTGGATTAATGCATGGGCTTATGCATTGAAAAGTACTTTGTTTGAGCATTTCAAAATTTTGAACGTAAATGAACTTGTTTTTCAATAAACTCATCGTAGAAGCGAGTATCGAAATTTTTATTTGCGCCAGACGCTCATTGTAGAAGAACGCGCATCTGGCGCAAATATAAAATATTAATCCTGGTATTTATGACAATTTTTTAGTCTACAAAAGTTTCACCAGTGATGCTAAGATGAAAAAATATTTAAAAGCGCAAATAAAGTACGATATTGAGCATGTTAAGTAATTATTATTTCTTATATACCTATATTAAGTTATTTTCTTTCAGAACGTCAGGTCATTCTTTTTCAGAATCAACCCGGACGATACCATGTTTCAATGGTATATGCCCCAAGGCATAAAATAATGACCTGTGTAAGGTCATTATTTTCCTTGATTAACATGCAATCTATGAATTACTTTAAAATTTTATTCGTCTAATAGTTTTTTGTTGCCGATTTGAAAATTTATTTTCTAAAGTTTAACCGATGATAGATGTAAAAGCAACAGTCATTGTAGACCCGCAATTTAATTTTAGAAACAAATAACGTGAAGTTTTGTTGATTTATCGCTATAATAATTATAAAGAAACATTATCATATAGGTCAGATGAATTTTAATGTAGACTTTCATAAAATAAATCCAGATTTAACATATTCGTGTGTAATATTTTGAAAATCTTATTGAGTCAAACTGAATAGGTTGATTGCTTAACGTCAAGTGGCAAATATTTCATGCATGTTCAGAACGATACACACTGAATAGGAAATCATACTGTGACCTACATGTATTTATATTCGTCTTCGTGTCAGTTTGTTACTTTTTAATATTTATGTATACCTTTTACTCTATCAAATAATCAACTAATAAAATAATCTTATATTCTATTGAATAACACAAAAGGGTCGTTGCGGAGGGTATATAATTTTATCCTGATTATATTTTAATAAAATGTATTGCTGTTTGAAAGACAATCTTTCTGAATTTTTCATTCGATTCAAGTAAAATGGTTAAATAAATAACAACTTTTCCGCGATAGAAATAACATAACAAAACGAGAAAAAAAACCACATACCCCTCCCCTTTTCCATAAGCTAAGTGATACAATAAATAACTTACAATGTGTCTTGTATTTGTCATACACCGTTATCGGATGGTAACAATACATTTGTGTCTTACTTCATGCAGTTACAGTAATATTTCTATTGTGTATGGATAACAATTTTTAAAAAGTTTATATCTAAATTATTTAGAGAGTTTTATTTCACATTTTAAATGAGCCGCAGTGCGTATTAAACCTGAACGCATTAGAAAGGAATATCCCACTTTAGTGTTGTCGGTAAAAAAGGATACTTAATTTTACAAATCTTTATAAAGTTAATATTTTTTGACGGTATATAAGTCAGATAATGCATATTTTAAGTTTTTCTTGTCGTAGAACATACCTCGGTGTGTCAGGATTGTTCAAAGAAAGACCTCCCTCCGGTCGGTCTTTCATTTGATCAATCCTGTCACCCCTCGGGGTGTTATACGACAAGAAAAACCTTTAAAAATGCATTATCTATAACGTATAGTCACGCAATAAAATCCTTAACTGCACTTTAAATAAAACGGACCGCTCTCAGAAATACCATGGACTTACGCAAATGAATTTATTCTACAAATGTTATTCAAAATGCAATATCAATTTGTTTTATAAACTTTCTGTATATGTAAGGATTTGTAGATTTCAAATATGCATTTCGTTGATATATAAATTGGTATGTTGTTTTCAAAATTGCTTTTTTCATTTATTTAAGAATAAAAGCAATTTTTCAGCAAAATCAAACTTTTTAAGCATAAACTTGTATACGGTAATGGCCATACCAAATTGAGCAGTTCCGTTAGAGAAGCATATCCGAAAATTTGAAAAATAAGTACATGTATCTACAAGGATTAAATCTTGCTCATCCGATCACAGATGAAAGTATATTCCAAATTGACGTTTTGACAGGAGCAGATTACTATTGGCAGTTTGCTGGAGACAATATCATCCGCGGAGATGGACTTACAGCAGTAAAATCAAAACCCTATACATATACAGTTATTATTTTCTATTCATAGAAACTTTGATTTCAAGCATAGATATTTTTAATTAGAATTTTCTGTCGTTTTACGGTCCCCAGAATGCGAACACAACGTGTGACGTATTTTTTTATTTAAATTATTTAACTATAAACAAGCATTACAGGACCTTGATTAAGAACAATACCTAAAAAATCCTCTGACATGTGACTGTTCCCACTCGCCTTACAAGTACAGCCCCTCTGGCCATGTTATTACTGGGGATCTAAACATAATTCAACATGAAAATCTCCAAAAGATGATTTCTCGTGGTCCCAAGTTTAGAGAACCCCAACACATCAATTGGAACCATAACTTCAAAATAATTATGGATTCCATTGAGAAATATGCCAGAGCATGGGCTAAACGAGAAATAGTTCAACTGGACACATTGTCAGAATGAGTCAAAACAATCAGGTGTCTGATAAAACGTCGCATTCATAAGTTGAAGAACTGTGTGAATGATTTACCCAAGTCCATTTTTAGTGACAAAGAGGCTGTAAAATGTCTATCATCTCTTCAAGATAAGTATGTTGTTGTTCCTGCGGACAAAGCTTCAAATAATATTGTCTTTATATGTAAATCGTATTACTACGAGTGTCTTATAAAGGAATTAGGAATAAATGAGCACTCAGGTAATCCCACATACAAAAACATATCATTTGACAAGGATGAGATTTTAGCGAATCATAAGTCATTCATGGCATCTATGAACATTACATTGCACAACAAATCGGAGGACTTACCTTGTAGGTATTAGATACCTAAACTTCACAAAATTCCGTACAAACAACGGTACATTGCTGGCCCATCTGCTTGTTCTACTAAAGAATTGTCCATTAGATTGAATAAAATTCTGTCCGCAGTTAAAGAGGGTCTTCAGATATACTGTGAAACTGTTTACTTACGTAGTGGTATTAATCATATGTGGATTCTTAAAAACTCTTACGAACTTCTGGATTATTTTAAATCTCGATCTTTTTCTGAAATTAGTTCTATTAAAACTTTTAATTTTTCAACCGTGTATACAACCATTCCCCAGGTGAAATTGAAAAACCGTCTAAAAGAAATAATCCACAATGCTTTTCATCATAAAAATGGAAGCATACGCTATAAATTTATAACGTTGGGATACCATAAGGCATATTTTGTTAATAAGGAACAAAAGGGTAAAACGTACTACACAGAGGAACAAGTGATCAGTATGCTAGAGTTTCTTATTGACATTATATTTGTTGGATTTGGAGGTAGACTTTTTCAACAAATTGTCGGCATTCCTATGGGAACGAACTGTGCGCCTCTCCTTGCCTACCTCGTCTTATTTTCATAAAAATCGGAGTTCCTTCAGACACTTGTTAAAAACAAGAGAATCAAAGAAGCCAGGTTATTGGATTTCACTTTCAGATATATTGATGATGTTCTTTCCATTAACAATCTGATTTTTTCTGATTGGGTTCCATTAATATACCCACCAGACCTAAAAATTAAAGAGACCACAGACATGGCTTCCTCCGCCTCATTTTTAGACTTAAGAATATTTTATTTCCTCTTCTAAAATGTTAGTGTTATTACACGTTGTTGTTGGAGTGGCACTGATGGACACAGGGATAGGATATGAGTTACAGTTATTTAAACGTGGCGGAGTGGAGCCCATAGCGGTGGGATGACTCAAGTTTGTAGAAATATCACTGCTTTCTAAACGTGACCGAATACTTGTGGTTGGTCGAATACCAGTGTTTTCCGGAGCATGTTTTAGTTGAGGAACAAGTAGATCTGATTGCAATGTTTTTAAATTTTTGCAGCTGTTACAATTATATTGAAGAGTTAAATCGTTCTCTATCTCATCAACCTCCTTATCGGTTAGATTTTCACATTTATAATGTAGCCATTTATTGCAGATCTCACATTCAACTGCCTTATCGTCAGAACTAAAAAGATTTGCACATGTAAGACAGTAGTCATTTAGTTGTTGATCAGAAGTATTTATTATTGACTTTAAAGTTTACTGTTAATTGTTATGAAATCCTTATTGTGGTATAATACATTCAAGATATCAGGTAGGGTTGACGAAATAAAAACTAACATATGTAGCTGATTACCATTCAAAACTACTTTTGACGACAGATTCAGAGACTACTGCTTTATTTATGTCGGTGGTATTAGTCCTTCTAATTGAGAGACCCTGACCTTGAAGCACACTCAAGGACACGATTTTGAATTCCTCATAGGCACCGGCAGTGAATTTAAGCACCAAGTTACCAGGACTAAATTCGGGTACTACTGAGAATGTTCGATTTGAGGCATCAATTTTTGACAAATTGCTTTGTTTTTATTTAGAGCATATTCAGCTGGGTGATCAGTAGTATTGACCATAGATGACTTGTCACTTGTTGAGGTAACAGTTACGGCTTTACGTGCTGTCATGGCAGGGGTATAGGCTGAGCGTTTTGTTTTGACTCTGTCACTCCTTCTTCTTGCTATCTCTATTATTGTTTATTTACTTATCGATGGAGATGAGTGATATATATCGTGAGGTAGTACTATGGATGTCGATGATAGGTAATTTACTAAGCACGGTTAAACCAGTTAACAATTATGAGCAGTAAAACGAAACTTTAAAAAAGTTAAAAAATGCCCAAGACTAAAAGAACAGATTCATTTAAAAATGCTATAAAATCTGTTAAAAGGTAAAAATTGTTCTATGTAAGGGTTGCTTATAAAGTCCGGTAAGACAAAGACACAATGAATGTGGAGTATATATGCGTAAATATCAATTTACCAAAAAACTCAAGATGGCGTCGTCAGCAGATACCGGTTTAACACACGATTCGTAGCTTTCCAGGAGAAATATGAAAGTTTCAATGTTCAGGTAACATGAACGCTTGTTTTGGAGTAGAGGTGGTGTTAATAAAAACAATGTGTGTATAAAATGGTATGACTAAAACAGTAAAATAACACAGTTTTCCTCTGCAGCTAGAAAAGTGGGTCCGCCATGTTCGTCATCCGGCAACCAAATGTATGACTATGAATAACAAAATAATTTTATTCAATAATAATACTTTTTATGTTATACATTTGACGTGAAACTGTACGTATGTATCCCGTCATACTTTAACCCACACATTATTTTATTCATTATTATTACATTTACTGTTGAGTCTGTTGTTTGTTATATCAACTTTACGTGACTATGCATGTATGTATGCCTTCATACTTTGAACGACAAAATTATTTTTATGTCTTCCTGTGCGAATTTCAAACGCGCAATTTTACACCAGCAATGAAAACCTTCTATCCTTTACGGGCAGACTTTATATAGATAAATTAAGTGGTATAAGAAAAGCAAAATGAGTATGTTAAATTTGATGTATGCCTTTTTGTGCTTCTTCGTTACATTTGTTGTTTTAATAGTGATGCCTGTATGTATGCCTACATACTTTGAACGACAAAATTATTTTTATGTCTACCTGTACGAATTTCAAACGCGCATTTTTACACCAGCAATGAAAACCTTCTTTCCTTTACGGGTATACTTTATATACATAAATTAAGTGGTACAAGTAAAGCAAAATGAGTATGTTAAATTTGAAGTACCTTTATTTCCGTGCGCCCTACTCATTTGTTTTATTTCTATGTTGCGGTTTGTAGACAGTCTGGCTTTTTGTAATGATTATCTGTCATTTTGTTGTATGGTACTCTCATTTCTTTTCATATTTTGCATGTTTTGTTTGCATATCTCTTTCGTATATGTGATAATGCTATCATAAATTAAAACCTTTGTCAAGCTACTTGTAAGGATGTAAAAGATATAAACCTTCAGAATTATTTTATTTATCTGCCATGTTATTAGTCTTTTGAGGGATATATTAGTTGTGTAATAGGTTTTCCGAAAACAAATCTTCTTTCGTTTAAACCACAATAACATACACGCAATATCAGGTAGTAATTTTTGATTTAAAAGTCTGATCAATCCCATTGATAGTTCGTCACGCTGTATTTTGTTACTGAACGAGATGATCCCGTCCTTGAAAATTAATATAAACTTTTTTTTATTATTATGAACAAACAAATAATGAAAATTAAGTAATGTTACCATTAAACCTCAGTGTCTGCACAACATGTTCCTAAAATACAAATCAAAAGCCAAGAACCCTCCTATGGTTATCCATGACATCGGTTAATTACAACATAAAAACATCTCCGTCATAAAGATATGCGTATAAGGCGTATAAGGGTATATATAGTCCAGCTGTTGTCAGTTCGTTTCTTTGTCTGTGAACACCTTGTACACAGCCAATTTTGCATAGGTACTATTTTTGTACTTAAATATGAAGTACTAAAAAATTACCATTGATATTTAGTACTTTTTCTATACTTTCAAATTATTGTACTATTTAGGTACCTGTATTTTACAGTACTTGATTTGTACTTAAAATTTTGGTACAGAAATAATACCAAAATCGATCACAATATTCCATGTTTGAAAATCATAATTCTAAGAGATTTGAAATAGACATTCTATCAAAATGCTGAAAATGTAACGTTGTAACAAAAATTATGTAGTACTTAAATTTTCAAATCAAGTGCTGTAAAATACAATTACCTAAATATTACAATAATTTTAGAGTAACAAAATAGTATTAAATAGTATAAGTAAATTTCCAGTACTAAAGATTTTTGGTACAGACATTGTACTTAAGCAAAATTGGCTGTGTACGATTACCTGAATTTGCTTTTATCAATGCTTATGCATTTAAGATTGAATACAGAAAACTCCTTTTCAATATTGAAATTATTGATGTTGTCATCATATATTTACGAGATTTTTACTTTGAGATGTTAACACAAAACGTAAGTATAACTCGAGTGGTTTGCCCCTAGCTATAAAGAAAGAAGATGTGGTATGATTGCTAATTAGACACCTCTTCACAAGAGACCAAATGATACAGACATTAAACACTATAGGCCACTGTTAGGCATTCAACAATGAGCAAACACCACGCCGCATAGTCAGATAGTTGTCTATTGCCAATCATACATCTCTGTTTTTATAGCTTGACTTACTACATTATCATCAACTTATTACATGGTTTGTTTTTGTATATTAAAAGTACTTTGGTTGAACATTTGCAATTGGATAACATTTGTATATTAGTTAGATCATAAAAAAACATATTTGATCGTAGGCACTTTTTCTTAAACACAAAACTTGTATGCAGTCACACAAAAAGACCAGGATCCATGCAAGATATGATTCCATTGTGAGTTTGCAAAGACAATAAAAACTCCGACTGCAATCAAAGTATGACATTATTCTTTTATTGAACAAATTCAAAGTTTTAGCAAATTCATTGTATATATTTTGGCAAACATATAAATGATATACCTTATATCATGTAATTACAACATTTGTTTATTTTGTAGCTGTAATCAACCCTTTCGTATATACCTTTTCCCCAGTTTACGACATATATTGATACACAGAAAAAAAACATGTATCTATTATTGTCAGTGATATCTTTCAACCAGAAATTACATGATGTAGAAGTCAGAAAGTCATGGTTGGACTTTTTAAGAAAATAAACATACCGCATAGAAAGCAGTAAAGACCGCGAAATTAAAAGTGTATAACAATTCAAAACAGATGATTAACGGTCAAGTTTATGTTAATACAACACAGATGATAAACAAAAAAGGACCAGCACTGAATAACAAGGTCTGTGACTTGGAACAGTCACATGCAGGTACGATTAAAAATGTGTTTGGGCACCCAACCCTTGCATTTCGTTGGACAATAGTGTAGCAGCAAAAACATAAAAACAAACTACGAATAAGGCTTAACTCATCCGATCCACACAAAACACAGAACAAACAACTAACAAATAACTTTAGACTTACAGTATACATATGAGAATACTCGTTGTACTGACAATTAGCTTAATGCTATCTATACGGTTATAGTTTTGTTATATTGTTGAAGGATGTATAGATGTTTATACTTGCTTAAAACCCCTGTAATAGAATGTATTATTGTCGCATTGGAAATCGTACCACATTTCCTTATTTTTATTTGCACAACAAATAAATAATACAAATATATATCTAAGACTAAGATTTCAATCATTACACATCCTATTGATTAATGGAAAGACGCCTTCAACGGGCAGAAACAAATACAGGTATCGACAAAATATTGGATCATAAATGTAAAGCAATTATATCAGAGGATTATGGAGGTTGAGAGCTCACAAAACGTGTTTAACGTGGTTCTTTTATATGTTTCAAAGTTTAGGTTTACGTCCGTTTTTGCTTGACTAGTGTACGTAAGTGTGTAGGGGCCAGTTAAAGTCCGCATATGGATGCGGAATTTGCTATCTGTTATGAACACCAATTAAAGACCTTGGCTGACGTTTACTCTGTGGTCGGTTTTCTTTGACACATTCCCGGTTTTCATTCTTATTTATACATGTATCTATATATTACGTCAGGAAAAGACAGAACATTGCCAATGCATAGAGTGAATTAAACTAATGCTAGTAACATTCACAAAAAAGATTTCATATGGCCTTCCTATTCAATTGAAACGTGTGCAGTCCATGTCGACATATAAATATGCAGATAAGTTTTACAATGAATATTGAACCCATTTTTAAAATTTGAATTTGTCTCGTAGGAAACAAAATGATGAAACATCAGTAATCGGCAGTTCATCTTAGTGCACATTTGACTCTTTAACGAAAATATCTTCACTATAGAATATTATCATAAGTGTGGTTGTAAGAATGTTTGAGCGGATTCATTGTCACCAAATAACTGTAAAGCAATTTCCAACAAATCGTATGAATCGGCTTTATATAAAGTTATTAAATATTTTTCTTCTATAACCAGTTTTAAACCTTGAATGGCATCCTGACATTGTCTGGTGTTATTAAGATGATAATGACAAAGAAATTCAAGGAAATATGCATACACGATAGCTGGAAATTCTGAATCTACCTGTTGAAGTTCATCTGGTGCTACTGAAGAATTATTCGTGAAACGTATATTATCTACAAGCATTAATTTTCCCAGATTAAAAAAACTCGTCTTCTGGAATGAGTTCAGATTGAACAATTGGTAATCCGATACAGTCGAGAAGTAGCACAATTTTTCAGGAGTACATTTCGATATGGAATACCTGATGATGTATAAAGCTTTACCGTATTGTTTTGTCTTATAGAAAAGTGATGCTAGCAGTAACCAGCCAGATACAGCGTCATGATAAACATTCTGTAGCAGGGTACTAAGACAGGATTTGTACTGTTTGTAGTTGTATTTGTTTTTACTACATGCACTTTCAAGTGCTATCAACTGCGCAAGTCTATTAGCATACATAGACATAAAGTATTTGTACATGTCTTTTATTGAAGATTTCGGACACGACACGGTCTGATAAACTGCACTCTTAAATGTTGTCTCCTTGCTATCGTAAAAAATTTCAAAGTAAATCCTTGAAAAAAACAAAAACACTGAGTTTATTTTTTTGTGTAAATCATTCACATATAAGGTATGTGGTTCGATGTGGAAATTCCAAATTGATACATAAAAGTTAGATATTTGATCCGAAAATAAGACGCAACGCCATCCATACATTTTAACTATACAACGTATATAGTTTTTTTAAAAGTATTTCACGATTGCGACCCTCTATTTTATTCTCAAACAGGTTATTCTCTGGAATGAAGTAATGCAAACAAACTGAGTGTTCAACACAATAAACCAGCCTACTGAAACATCGCATAAAACAAGCTATAAGATTACAAGGTTTCCATATGGAGTGTGGAAGTTCTTCAGATATCCAAAAAATAATAGTTTTAAGGAAATAAGAACAGAGTAAATCTTTACATTCGGAATGAAAAGCTATTACATCTTTCAAAACAATTTTAAAGAGAACATAGCACAGTAATTGAGTGTGTGTAAATGTATTAATTAGAAATTTTCCCCCCACTGAAAATGATACTCGCCATTCCAGATTTTCGTTTTGTGATCCCTTAGCTCCAATTGGTACAAAAAGTACTCCGTGATTTATAATACTTTGTTTAACAACATGACTCGGCCATGAGCTATTTGATCTTGTTATCCAATGTACTGCAGGTGACACCCACGTTTTACAATGTAAACTAACAGCAATATCAATATCTCCTTTGTCGTCTGATACACACGGACCATGAAGTGTAAAACACTTAGTAGCCATTAAATATTGTTTAAACATTGCACTCGAAAAATATAGTTTACCATTACGTTCTTCACAGTAATTTAATACTTTAGGATGGCTGATATATTCTAGTCTCAACTGAGTATAACAATGTTTTACGTCATCGCTTTCCATTAACAAATATGTTAATTTTGGATTAAAGCAGGTCTTTGAATCTTCAAAAACCTCGAATTCTTTTTGTAGTACATGCATTACATCTAAGTCACTGCCTCGCATCTCAAGTCCTTCCCCAACGCTACCGCTTGTTATTATTGTTTTACCATTGTTACTGATCATATTGTCCCTGACCGCGTTCATCAATCTGATTTGTTTGACATGATCCTCTGATCCTACTATATTTTTACACAGATAATGATACAGTGCTATTGATGTGTTTGGATTTATAGTGTCTGAAAATATGAAAATTCAAATGAACAATATAAATAAGAAATTAAAAAAAAAAACACAATTTGGTGGTCAGTTGATATATTCGTCGTGATGCAATATTTTTATATTTTTGTTTTTATATGGGTTTTTTTGTTGATTAGGATGTTTTATTTTAGTTTTGGGTTGAAAATAAAGGCAAAGTTTAGAGGATTATGAAGTGTCCTATATTTTGATTTTAGTGGAATTTTAATGTGATCACCAAATTATCCATGTGTGTTTTCAAAAAACGGGAGTATAAAATTCTCACTAGACAGTCTGTACATATTCTTTTTTTGTTTTTATATATATATGCAAAGTATAGACTTCTCTACGGACAGCCTTCAAATACACAAGCTTTTACTTTCGTATCCGTTTTCTCACATATTGTGCTTGAGTTTCTGTGTTCGGTTCTTTTTTAGTCATGGTTTTGTAAGTTCGTTTGCAAGTTGAGTTTGGTATATTAAGCCTCTCTTTCACATACATTTAATGATTACATTGTGGTGCAGTGATTTTTAATTATTATCTATGTGAAATGTAAATAATGCATATATCAACTAAAAACTATCTTATTGCACGTGTAAAACTGCTTAAGAATATATATTAAAGTTATCTATTGTTATTATTTACCTGCCATCTTGTAAATAGATATAAGAAGATGTGGTGTGACGTAGCCTGTTAAGGGTTATTACGGTGCAAATCGGGTTTTTCCCGAAACAAACTACTTTCGTTTTCCTTTAAAACTATTATAACAGGTATAGTATTCATATTTGTTTGATAGCCTGATCATTACTATTAATAGTTTATCAAGCTTTCTTTTATAAATTCACCAGGTAATTTTTAATTTAAAAATCTACAGACTACCTTATGTTTTCATACACATTAAAAAGTGATACGTAAGTAACGTAAACACCAGAACACAGTATACAAACTATCTAGCTCTTTATACATGTTATAATGCAATTGCAAAGTAAGAATCAACAGTGGAGGATCTAGAACCTCATAAAGAGGAAGGGCACTGACTGTTCTACGGGAGAGATCCAGTCATGCTTCAGTAATTTCCTATATAATCAACTTTCCAACAGAAAGGGAGCAGTCCCACACATCCCCTAGGGTCCGTCTATGATTAACATACGATTGTCCTTGATCTCTGTTCATTAACACAGAAAATATTGAAATATATTTTATGCAGACTAAATATATATGAAATTTATGAAAATTTAACTTTCGTTTTTCAGTCATCTGATATTCAACATCTTGCTATAGGACACTTCAGGATCCGGGTGGTGTTCCGTGTTAGATTTTGTGTAATTATGTGAACGATTCATGGTTTCAAAACCACACCTACTCTCCTCTTTTTTCTAGAATGGCTGATCATTTATAAATTAATATATGAACCGTTTAAAATTTTTAAAATGGTGTTCACTTCCACCTCCAGGTATTGATTAGTAAGTTATTAATAAAAAGAGGAAGATTAGTGACGGAGTGCTACTTGAAAGAAGAGACCGGAATTAGGACTTTCAATTAGAGATTCCTAATTATGATACATTGATAAAACAGAAATAATCATCCTGCACATATTGTTTGCTTATCAGTCATGCACTACTTCGGGGCATTGTTCTTTGTGTATAATTGTGAGAGAATATGTTACTGTGTGATACCTTTTTAACGACATAATCTGCTCTTATTCTTATGTCATGTGGTCGTATATTTTAGTGTACGTAATCAGGTTTACTTTCAGAATATAACCAGTACAATGTGTTGCCTGTTTAATTTACTATTTATAGCTTTTAGATTTTGCTCATTCTTCTCTTCAAAACTTTCCATTTACAATCACTAATTAACCTTCATTTGCACACTTTCGTATTGCATTTCAAAGATATATCTTTATTTTCTACATTTATAAGTGATAGTTATCTCCATGTTTTCACACTGTAATATGTTTGGTTATTTTTTTCTTCTAATTTTTTTCTATATTTATTCTATTTCAAAATTCATAATATTTATGTAAAATTGGAACGGATTTGCAATCATTTTCAATAATGAAGTATTTGTCCAACAGATGAATTTGTGTTAACGTGGATTATCTTCGCGCAAACTTATGACAAAATTGGGCAACTGTTACGACACTTCACTTGCTTTCTGTTGTCGTAATCATTTGTAGCTCTTCTAACATTATTTTTTTTCAACCAGAACTCCGATCAACAAAAAAAAGCTTGATACCAGAGGGGACATTCAAACTCATAGATCGAAAATAAACTGACAACGCTATTTCTATAAAAAAACAGACAAATAATAGTTAATAAAACTCAACATAGTAAACTAAAATATAAGCAACACGAATCCCATCAAAAACATTGAGTGCATTACGGGGCTCCGGAAGGGTAAGCAGATTCTGCTCCACATGCGGATCCGTCGTGTTATTCATGTTATTACAAACACGGTAATCAGTCTTATTCAGTAGGTTACATTCGAGAAAAGGAAACGGATTGTAATTACGACATAAGAAGCATATACGATATCATCTATGAAACGGATATTTCACAACGGTTTACTAACTCGTGATGGCGTCAGTAAAATTTAAGAGC
The DNA here is from genome assembly GCF_036588685.1 of Mytilus trossulus. Lineage (NCBI taxonomy): Eukaryota > Metazoa > Mollusca > Bivalvia > Mytilida > Mytilidae > Mytilus > Mytilus trossulus. The sequence continues at coordinate 13,133,855 of NC_086380.1, forward strand.
AGATGATTTTTTACGTGATTTTGAAGGATGTTCAACTTTTTGTCCCCTCTCATTACGGATTATATTGACAAGTAATGGGAAGAGAGGAAATATAACTGACCTATCGAAATAGAAAATATGCCTTAGCAATATAAAGGATTTGTATAGTAAGATATTATTCATGGATTTAATAAAAGAAATTATCCTAGTTACTTAAAACGAACCGCGCATCTGGCGTATTAAATCATAAGCCTGGTACATTTGATAACTATTTACTGCCTTAAAATGAAACAAAAAATGTTACAAAGATTGATTGTTACACGCCCGGTATTATAAGTTACATAGTTTGCTAGTGACCTAATACGGTATATATGGGGTCAGTAAATTCCATATGGGGTGAGAGCGATTACCGTATTAGGTCACTAGCACACTATGTAACGAATTTATCTTACCGACTTTCTTAACGTGTGAAATTCAGACCTATCAAAATGAGCAAGTCCTAAATACTGTTAGTATTAAGAAACTAATTCCATTGATCCTACCACTAGTAACCCTAATTTAGCTTGCACGGACAAAAACGTGTTAACGCTATTTAAATGAGATTAATTGTTATTTGATAAAGATTGACAAAAATTAAAAAATATTTTTAATTCATTTCAATTCATTTCAATTCATTTTAACGCCAGTCAAATAGATTTCTTTGCGGTGAATCAATTGAAATCAAGTTGCTGGTAATGTACGTCAAACTATTAGGCCACACCCCCGTTAAACTATTTCAAACTGGCATCAATTCGTTTTAAACATCGTTGAGACCCGAGCTTTGTACAGGTAAATCACTCAAGCAAGACAAACTTTATTTATTTATCGTTTTTTTTTCATCAACTTCAATCGAATTTAGTTATATGCGTGTATTCTCAGTAAAGTCGCATGCTTCACAATTTTAACAAATGAATGAACAATACATGTGACATTAAAGAAATTTAGATAAAAACATTAAATTATTGATGCACGGTTTAAGAAATGTGAATCTGTTGAAAATAAAATAGTAGTATAACATAATTTGAATTTGCCAAAATGCAGTAGATCTTTATCTCACACATTCGTTTTAAAAATTGCTAATTGCTATGAAAACTCGTGGAATCTAAGTAACGTGTGGTACTTTGCAATTGCTTACGAAACTTTAGGTATTCCTGAATATTTATCTTTTCTGTTTTTCTGTTTTACTATATTGTACTCGTAAATAAGATATGTAACGGAAATAAAAGTAACTTCACAGAAATTATTCATTGGGTATATAATTTAAATCTTGTATTTTCGGTAGACAACAAATATTCACTAGCTGTATATTAATATATGAAATTGCTTGTAATGAAAAACAATGTTTTGTTAAATAATAAAATTGATGAAGATAATGTTGACATTTGTTGAATTTTAATAATAAACAGTTAAGTCTTGCTCAAAATTATAAATGAAGTAACAGATCAATGAGCTTTTAAACTATGTTAAATTGTAATACCGGTCGCTGGAGCAAAACAGGCGTAAATTGTGGAAGAGCATATAATGAACGAGCATATTGAAGCGTTGTTACGATTCGTATATTATCGTGCTATCATGCACCTTGACGTACAAAAATTCTTGTAATAAATGAACATGTATCCTGTATATATGAGATAAATTTTAGTTTGGGATACCAACGGGTAGGTTTAGTTAAACGATCTTGACTGGCTATTAGTCGGCATTCTCTTATGCCTTTTAATATGCTCTAGCGTTAAATCAAGTCTGTTAAGACTGTTTTGGACAAACCTAGACCAATCATAAAAAGTAACGTTTAAAAATTTCAGATCGGGTCAAGATCCGTTTAGTGTGTCAGAATGATATTAGGAGTTACGCCCTTTTATGTGGATGATACATTGTATTATAAATGCTAAAATAAAAAAAAAGTATATTATTTTTAATTATGAAACATAAAATCATTCGTTGATATTATTTAAAAAAAAAAAGGAATTGAAAATTTTAAACGTAACACTAATAAAAGAGTGACAACAACATCTTAAATGTGTATTAATGTGGTTTTTTTTGTTTTTTTTTTGGTTGTCTTAATGTACTTTAATCATTCTAATCATTTTCTGTGCTTTATTTTGTAATTCATTCATTTGATTGTATAGCGGCACCTTGATTGGTAAATAAAATTATCTTATCTTACCTTATCTTATAAATTTCATACGTCCAATTCACGTTTCTGGATTTTACTTCATCCGGAACGATCAATAACGCAAAATACAAATATTTTATATGTAAGATCATTTATTTAGTTAATTTCGTTATCCTCTTTAGGCCGCATCAGGGAACCGTGTCTCCGTTTAAACTAAGCTTCTGAAACTGCTCTTAGGCCGTGAAGTGAGAGTGATAAAACTATAATAAAAACAGAAATGAAGGACCCCGTCAAGATCCTCATAGATTTAAACAATACATATGTATGACATAAATTTAAGTGTAGCATTGAGTATATGTCTTAGTCTCTTAGTACATTTGTGTGTAAATGCGCTTATCCTATCTTTCATTTGAATAAAAAACTTATTTAATATAAATATGTATTTATTTGTTTGTTCAGATTGCACTATTATAAATAATTCTTCTTCGTCTTCTACCTCTGAACTGTAAAATTAGCGTTTTTATGCGTTAAATATACGGTCTATAAAGATTTAGTTCGATGGCACTTGTTAATAATCTAAAGGTAATAAAATGAACGATCCATGAAATAACGTGGCAATTACAATGGCTATTTCACAGTTATATCATACGTTCACTCGTAATGGTATCATACATGTACCTCCGTGTGTGGTGTATAAGGTTCTAAATCATGTTTTTATAGCTTCTTTCAAACACTATTGACGACGTTGTTCAAACTACATGCACATATCACAAAACCGCAAATTAAATATAGTTAAAAAGATTATACGATTTTGAAAATGCATTTTTTTTTTATCAAAAATGTAGGGTCGTGTATGTGTAACTCTAAGTGTTTACCTAAAATGTATTGACTTGAAAAAGAATAGATTTGTTCTCAAATATTAAACAAATGAAACATTTTCCGAAAACAAATTCTACATAATAACGTTTTGTCCTTTAATTCTTTTTTGGGGTGTCCGTTAAAATACCGCAAAAGTCCCCCTTAGTGCACATAGAACAAAAAAAATGCACTAAAGGACCTGATGGAATGATACAATTGGCACAAAAGACATTGCATATACAAGTCAACGTTTTAAAAAAAACCAATTTCAAATTTTATAATCACATTTAGACAGTGATTTTACATTTTATCGACACGCGCCACACTCAGTTGACAGTAATATATAAAAAAATCATGTTCGTTCAACCTTGACCCGTTTTGAATACACTAGTATACTTATTAAGAATGTATGTATTATGTTATTTCATGTTGTTCTTGTTTTTTTTTATGGTATATAGTTATTTCTGCCATATCTATTTTGCTTTTCTGACTGTTATAGTTTTTACTTCTATGTAAGAGTGTATTTTCTTCTTATTTTTGTTTCTTTTAATTTCGTCTGCTTGTTCCGTAAGACTTTTATTAGTTCACTTCTTTAAGTTCTGTAGAAATGTTTTATAAAGATATTTTGAAATAGTAAAAAATATATAGAGATTTTATTTTAACCAACACATACTGATATAATAGAAGATAAACATATTTCGCAAAGTATAATAGTTTATTACATTTTTGTTGAGCCTTCCGACTTTTGTTGCAATAGCTATCTACAAACCACAAAAAAATATTCTGTGGGTAAAGTGTTTGAAACTTTAATTACTTTCTTAACTATCCTGGATTTCTAATGAAATAGGACAGAAGCTAGTTAATGATTATGATAGCTTAAAAAAAATGTTTATCAGTATTTTTATTTATAACTATTTTTTTTGGTTTTCAAGTTCTGTAAGCTGATATACATGCACTCTGGTTAGAGTTTTAAAAAAAAAACACATTTTCCAGTCGGGGCCTTTTAGTGATCGGTCGACTATATGGAAGGGGTTTTCTCGTTATTGAAGGCCGGATTGTTGCCTATAATTGCTTACATCCACTTCAGTTTAGGAGGTTGAGCGTACACACACATGCATGCTTATCACGTCATCTTCTTTCTGTGAAAATCCCAAGTCAGTGGCCTGTAGTTCAGTGGTTGCCGTTGGTTCATGTCTGGCATATTATTTTATTTTTGTTTTTGTAAATTGTTCTTTTTTCTAGATAAGGCCGTTAGTTTTCGAATTTAATTGTTCAAAATTTGTTTATGTTGGGACCTTTTATATATATATTATATATATATATATATATATAGCCGATTATAAGGTATGGGCGCCCAATATAGCTTACATGTGTACATCCAATTAATTTGATGGATAGTTGTATAATTGCAAATCATATCACATCTCCTTAATTTTTTTTTATTGAAAATGAGCTTTGATAAGTTGGACAAGCGATTGTACAGGAAAGGCCCAAGTGATAGTACAGTAAACTCGTAAGCGATTGTACAGTCAATTAATTTATCCGATATTGAAAAAATTATAATTTGTGAATCTCTACTGGTGCAATGGCTTTTAAACTTTCAGACAGTTAAGACCATACAACAGAAATAGTACTTTAAAAATTTCTGGACTCAACGATGTGTATTTCAATGATTATTGACATTTTTATCGCTTTTGTGTGACAGTTCTGATCGATATATTAAAAGCTCCTCCATTCGACGAAAAACGTTTGTATGCATACGTCGTTTATTATTTGATTGGTTCATAATGTTACAAATACATATAGAATGTTTTGAATGTCTAGAAGAAACGTTATATAGTATCATTTGATTCACTATTGGAAAACTTTCCATGTTGCAACTTGTTATATTTTCGAATGTCGAAAATGTAGAAACCGTACAGTTCCCTTCCAACACAATATAATAATGATGTTATCGGGTTTTTAAGATCCCCACGAATGCCACATTTTCCCATCTTAATGTCTATCAATCTCTTATGAAAGTATGTACAAATGTAAACTCCTGTGTTGTTAAGAAGGACATAAAATACAATTATTCTTTCATCAAGTTGAAGATAAACTACGCTAAATCATTAAGTTCATTCTACAACTATCATAAACTTATCAATTAGTAACGATCAAATGACAATTGTTTATTGGATAAGGTTGACTGAACATTGATGCTTGGGAATTTGCAATAAGCCTTCGGTCACATTGCATGCGCTGATAAATAAGAAAGTCAATTTCAAAATTATGATATAAATTGATACCCAAATTTATATTTATGAGTTATACACTTATATCTTCTCATATCCATGTTTGTGGTCTAATAACATCGTTTTAATGTCCTTAGTGCAAAAACTTTGTTCTTAATGCACCAATGATTTGTATAGTCCTTCAGTGCACTAAGAAGTCCTTTGTGGTATTTCTACACACCGTACAAAATTTGGCTGTGATCAAAATGTTAAAAAAAATTTACCCATTTATTATAACAATTTTCAAATATTTAAGATTAAATTATGCAAGGAAAAGTGCCTTTGTTTTCTGTCAAAATTATTTACCTTTTTTGACATAAAGTTGTCGATACATAAATTGGATACCCTGCATTTCAATAGCATATTATCAAATTGCTGAAAGATCACCTACATTTTCTTAACAGGGAATCCGTTAGTATTGAAACCCCCTGTCCTTTAGGGTGAATAGGGTATAGAAATATGGTCACTTGGTCTTCTCCAGACCGGCAGTAAAACGCTTGCCGAAATGGGGCGTCCGTTTGGCTGTGCGGGATGTATCAAGTTCGCAGTCACGTCCGGTCAGAAGGGTGACGTGAAATCTGATGCCTCGTGTAAAGAGACTGCAACGCTCTTTGTTCTTTGCACGTTAAGAATCCTTGCAACAACTCTTTTGAGGGGTCCGTAGGTGGCCTGTTGCGAGGCAAAATTTCTGTCCCTATACAAGGTATCCTCATTTTCCAGTGGCAGTCCAAATTTCCCTGACCATCATCCCAGATGGCCTCTATCGTATCAACATACCTAGTGTATTCATTGTGAACTTGTTCTCGTCCTGAATATGCATGAACTATTTGCCACTGGACGTTAAGCAACAACAATCAATCAATCATTCAATCAATCACTGTCCTTAATAATCGGCCTTAATAATTCAATTTGTCGTTCTGCATTATTTTGGCGTAAGAAAGACGCACACATTCAGGCTAACGCCCTTAAGGTGTATAGCATATAGATATAGGAAGATGTGGTGTGAGTGCCAATGAGACAATTCTCCATCCAAATTACAATTAATGAAAGTAAACCATTGTAGGCTTATGTACGGCCTTCAACACGGAGCCTTGGCTCGCAACGAACAACAAGCTATAAAGGGCCCCAACATTACTAGTGTAAAACCATTCAAACGGGAAAAACAACGGTTTAATAGTTTTGTATTTCATATTACTTCCCAGATAGGTTTCTTCATTCGTGTCCCTTACACCCACACTAATAAGCTGTGATTTCTGTGTGAATAATTTTTTTTAAAGTTTCAAATGAAGTGCATGGATGTAAGTAATGATAGGCAACCGCAATGCCTTCAATAATGAGAAGAAAACATAACGTATAATCGGCTTGAAATTATCCCGCTTGATGATTATACATTGTTGTTTCCTATAGAGAAATAAATTATCGATTTAAATTATTTTTTACATCATAAAAAAGGGTACAATATCATAAAATCAATTTTGTGAAAAGCGATGAAAACTTAGTGACCCCAATATAAATTTGAACCCCTCTTAATCTTTCCTGTGTTTACGAGCACAAAATTCAAGGATCCCTAAAATTTTTTAACTGTCTTTATGAAAGTTAGCACCGACGGTTAGCTTTACACTAGTAAGTTTGTCTTAAAGATAATTGGCTTTGTGTTAAAACTGTCGTTACGTTGCTGTCTTGCGGACGAATACCCGAAATCTCTGTGTCATCAGCAATCATACAGGAATGACTTTATATCGGGTTATTTAAATTAAATACTCTGTTTTTTGCATAGAAATAATTCTTCGTTAATCTGAGCATTGAAAGAATACTTCATATCACAAGCTATAAATATGGATACAAAAAAATCTAAGCGAAATTGATAATACCGCAAAGAAATGTGTTGTATTTGAGTAAATATAACACTTGTTTTCGTTTAATTGTAAACATGTTGTAGCCCATCATGCATTGTTTCTTGTTTAGTGGATTGGTAAAAAAAGCGCCCCAAAAAAAGAGTTCAAAATAAATTACGTCACACGTTAATACATTATAATAACAGATGCTCGGACATACGTATGGTAATTCATGCATATCCTAAAAGGTCGTGGTCTCGATCTGTTAAAACGGAAATGACACGGCCGGGTATTGTAAAGGTTTGAGGGACTTTTAATGTCAAATTCATATCCCTGGGCAACGAAATTATCGATTTGTTAAAAAAAACACCGTGTGTACGCTGGTGTCTTCCTCGAATGCCAACATTTTATATGTTACCTATTCCTTGAATGCCAACAAAAATATTTCTGTTTTTATAAGATGAAATTGTAACATTTTATCACATTTTGATAAGAAAAGTAGCAAAATTTAAGGGTTAAATAATTAATATTTTTTATGAATATAAAGATAGAAAGAAAATGATTTTTGTTACTTTTTATTAAAAAATAAATAAATTTGGGAATGAACAAGTTTTATTAACATAAGACATGTATATAAATATAACATTTATATTTAGTTAAATATAATTATTTCAAACTAAAAGAGGATATTAGAGATTTATTTTGTTCCATATTATTATAAATATTTATTTGTAACGTATATATACCTGAATTATATGAATATTTTAATTAAACAATTAACCATAAAATAGGGTAACAAGAATTTAGTCTATCGCGGATTGATTTTTTTAGTTGTTTGTGGCTTTGAACTAGCTGTCAGTAACTGCAAGTTTTCTCAGAGGATGTACTTTACAAGTGTGTTTTGTTTGTTTGGATATACAAGAACCTGACCACGTCTATTCTGTGTAGTATTTCTATTTATTTACATCTAATGAGTTAAACCGGTTTCATCTGATTTGTATAGTTAGTTCCACTATGTGGTATGGGCTTTGCTCATAGTTGAAGACTGTACGGTGACCTATACTTGTGAATTTCTGTGTCATTTGGTCTCTTGTGGAAATGTGTCTCAATTCCAATCAAACTACATTACTTTGTTTTATAAGAACACCGATGATTTGCGAACACCATAAACCCCTAACCAGTATCATTTCATGAAGCACTTGCAAAAAAGTATGTAGTATTATTACTAAGAAAATATCCTGAACAAACTGAACATAATACATCAATAGTATTCTAACACGTGATACAAAGTTTCAAGAAATTTAATCAAGTAATATGGTAGGATGTTACAGCACACACAATTGCAACTATAGAAATATTGAAAAAAAACCTTCAAAGTCCAAAGAGGCTTCACATTTGTGTAAACTGGAATTTCTCACAATATGCACATGTGATGCAACACTTTTCAAAGTTTCATTTTAAGAGAATCCATATCCGTTCAAGTAGTATCATCAGAAAAAATTTCAACAACGTAACAAACATGAATTAGATTTTAACTATCTGTTTAATTATGCCTCGTTCACACGGACATTTAATTCGAATTAAAAAAAGAAGAGTGTGTGTACGCGATTAGCGAATTCAATTCGAATTAAATAAAATTGACAATGGAAATGGGGAATGTGTCAAAGAGACAACAACCCGACCAAATAAAAAAAACAACAGCAAAAGGTCACCAACAGGTCTTCAATGTAGCGAGAAATTCCCGCACCCGGAGACGTCCTTCAGCTGGCTCCTAAACAAATATATACTAGTTCAGTGATAATGAACGCCATACTAATTTCCAAATTGTACACAAGAAACTAAAATTAAAATAATACAAGACTAAGAAAGGCCAGAGGCTCCTGACTTGGGACAGGCGCAAAAATGCGGCGGGGTTAAACATGTTTGTGAGATCTCAACCCACCCCCCTTATACCTCTAAATGTCCATTTTTGATAAGCATGCTCTCGTGTTGTGATAACTTTTTGCACCTATTCCTCGAAAGCCAACATTATCTATAGGTAAATTGTCGGTAGATCAAAGGATGTTGGCATTCAAGGAATAAACCTATACGCTGACTTATAAGTGTTTTAGTCTTTCATGCTGTTTAGTCTGAGCAATGTTTGTAGGACGTTATAAATAAAAAAAAAGGAAAACCGTCAAAACATTATGTGAACGGAAAATACATGGGCTTTGCATACGTGTCTCAAACCATTTAGAAAATCTAGAATATGTGTGAATAATGAATATTTATATTATTTAGACTTTAATATTGTTGTATTTTGAATATTGTATCTACAAGTTCATCACGATTTAGAGCTTGGCATTTCGTGTAGACACATGTTTCTTGTTGAAGACTAAACATGCGGTCTTGATTTACCTATAGTGTTTTTGTCGTTTGGTTGCCGTCAAATTGAATTATATCCCATATCTCTTATATTATGAGCTTTAAAATCGGCTTATAAGAATTCATTATTGAAAGGTTTATTTGCAATTCTATATGAATATGCCGTAATATATTTATCGGTGTGAGCTGTACCACATACTTATGAACTTTATTAATTTCGATCTAAAAAAAGTTCCTAGAAATAGATATTTTAAAAAAGTCTTAATAAATTCCAATGATCACAAATCTAATCTAAATCCATTTTTTTTCGTGATTCTAACATACGTTGTTCCTTTTTTTTTTGGTTTAATTTTGTAGTAATTTGCTAGTCAGTCAGATTCGGATTCCGGGTGACATTGCGTACGCTTTGTCCTTTAATTTGAAAATACATAATTTTAGCATTATTATTTTTTTTTTATCTTTGCTACGCTCGATGTTTTTGCTTCCGCTGTATCAAAGCTTATTTTTTTTTTTTAGTGAATTAGTCAAAATGTCCGTATAATGTACAATTTATAGTAATATTTCTTTTCGTGACTTGTTTATTCTTCAATATAAGCGTTGGCTATTTTTATCTGACAATTTCAAATTTGTCTAGAAAGTTCGCTATAGTGTTCCATAAGTGTCTTAGAGCTTAGTGCATCAAAGCGGCCTGGGTGGGTTTTAGACGTACCGGCAAGTCCCTGGCCCACAATAGCACAACCGTTCTTTTGATGATCATTTTTTTTAAATTGCTGGGACTATCATACTAATAGCATAATAGACCCCGATAAATCAGAGCTCTACCGTTAAATAGTAATTACTATTAATGTTATTATTTTATTTTTTACGCTGTCTTAATTTGTAAATAATTATTAAGTATAATATTGTAGTACCTCAGGGTCATTGGTGGTGCTCCACACTGGAGGCAGATCCGGAAGACGAGAGAGCCTCGTTTCGGATCTCCCGGCAGTCGATAACTAGAGCCAGAATAACCTACAAGTGCTGATCTAGCCGACCCAGAGAATATCAGAGATAACCGTCGTAGTTGTACTTGCAAGTAACCACGGTAAGTTTAGAGAAACTTACATTGGCGCTGCGAGCATTCGTTTTCGAACAAATTCACTCGGGGAGTTGAATTCTACATCGAAATTGCAAATTTCAAGGGGCCAAAACAGCACCTCCATTTTGTTTTTAGGGATCCCTGACAGGTCACCTATTTTCAGTTTTCGCTAACCATAGCTTTGCTAGGTTAGTTTTATCGGGAGGGAAAAGTTAAAGCACCGGGAAGGGAACCTTGTGTGGCTAAATTTCAGTCACCGTTTGTTATTTTTGAGGGATTTTTTCATACTTGGCCGTTTGCGGAGCCCTTGTAGGAACAAGTGTGAACCCCTTACTCGTTCTGCAAAACCCTTGTAGGGAATTTTGTAAACCCCAATCCAGTTCCGCCGCGTATTGCACTCCATTGACCTACGCAGCTCAACTTCCATTTGCAACCATAATTTGCAAATCTTCCGGTTGTAAACAGAAAGAAGAAATTGTAAGTGTCAAATTAAAGAAAAAAAACACATTGCATATACACCTGCCATTGTATATACACTCCTCTGGGGTCAACTTATAAGGTTGATCCCCAGTTAAAAAAAGTTGTTATATAAACCATACAAAACAGTCAAATATTATAAATACCCCTTTCCAGTGGATACCCCTGCCAAATCCCTAAACTAAACCTAAATTGTTTATTGTTTATTTATTGTGTTCCCATTCAAGTGTAACCATGGCTAGAGTCCACATAAACTCTGCCACTTTTGAAGAATTGTTATCAATTCCAGGGGTAGGGGCTAAAATTGCCGCAAAAATTTGGGAATTGAGGGAGGATAAAGGAATTCTGGAGTTGGAGGACCTACGGGAGGTTCCTTATATGAGAATAACTGAGGCAGCTCTAGAATCTATGGATTTTAGTACCTCCCTGCCACCCAACAGGGGGTCTAACAAATTTTGCAAAGAGGAGATAGGGCATCAGGAGAAGGTGCAAAGGATTGATAGCCTCATACAGGCCAGGGGTAGGGGGCACACGGAGTATTCCAGTCAATCAGTAGAAACACCCAGAGCCAGGGAGTCCGTGTCCACATCTCCATCCCAACACATCAATTTCCAAGATGGTGGGGAACTTAACCGGGGTTTCAGGGAAGACATGGGGACCCACCAGGACCGATGGGATAGGCCCATGGGTGCTTATGGGGGTCCAAGAGATTACAAGTATGAAGGGGAAACACCTCGGTCTAGATATAACAATGCCGGAGATACAGGAAGGGGAAGAGGGGGTTTTCAAAACCAGTATATTGATAATGAGGGTCCAAGGCTCAGAGATGCCCAGCCGGAGAGCGAGGCTCCGGCATCAAGGCACGCCAGTAGCATGGGGTACCCCACAGGGTCAGGGGAACCCAGACGGGGATATGGGGACCAGAGAAGCTCTCGTCGGGATGCATATTGTAGCGGGCTGAGGGTTCCAACTTCCGGTGACGGACGACTTTCTTATAAACGTTGTGTGTCTGGTAATTTTATATACCTGAAAACAGGTCGTAGGTTGCGTACTCAGATGATTGCTACTATATTTGTATGTGTTTGCGTAGCAACCTACGAATCTGTAATCAGTACCGAGTTTGAGTCTTGTATGGCTTTTATAGAATGATACTGAATAAAGTTAATGATTTATTAACCAAAATAATTATGGTTTATACAGGTTGAACAATATCTATATAAATAAGTATATTATATACAATTAAAACACTATTAGCTGCTCTAGTAATATGTGGTGCACCTAAAACTCAAGTGAGAAAAAGGGGAATTAATATATGGGTATTACTGGCATTCGTGGTAGTTAGCTCTGGTATCAAAATATGATAGACACAAGGGTATTAGCACAAATAGTACACAATAATTCTAACAATAAAATTATATTCTTCAATAAACAATGTTTGATATTATGATTGTTCGTATAATTAACAGTTTATTGTCTCTGTGAGTGTCAATCTACTTTATACTGATTCAGTAATAAATATTCAAAATGATAGCTCTAAATTGTGTCACTAGCGTGTCGTACTTTGAATTGATTCTATATGTGTCAATGAAAAACCCCGTTGGCCTTCAATAAATGATAATAAATATTATCTTGTAGTTGAGACTTAATTTCAATTGTGTAACTCGATAATAAATTTCGTGTATCTTTACTATTCTTCTCAAAGGGATTTCATCTATTTCCTAGAAATTATACTCTAGCAGTGTCGGGACCGTGTCGTGTCGAGACACAGTTAAAACAATATATTATCTTTAATAAAAGCTAACTGTTTTCTTTAGGAGGATAAATGAATTGTTATAGATAAAATGAATCGAAATTACTTTCGACACTAATGTTAATTGTGCCCACCTTAACGACAATACGACAATATTATTGTGCAAATGGTGACTTTATATTATTTGGATATGGTGCCCAGAAAAGACAAGACTGAACCCGAGAGATGCGAACTTCCGTATTTATAATGAGTACGACACGGTGCGACACAAAGTTCATTAAAGACATAACGCCAATAGCATGGTAACGTCTGTGACGTCATGCCACCTGCGCTATCCCAAGATGCAATACAATAACGTCAACAATAATGGCTGACGACAATATAACGTAACAGACTGTGTCGTGCAACATTAACGCTGCACAATACCTTATAAACCCCTAAAAATATATGTTAAACTACCACGAAAATGCCAACTAGTATTGAGTAAAGGTAAGAAGCACATTTAATAATAATTCAATATGTTTATAACTGTAATAACGTGAAAAAGAAGTAGTGGGTCCTGTGCCATTTCACCGGTGATCACATTCAGTATTTTTGTACTTGATAATGAAAATATTTTAAAATAAAAATATCCCTCCTAAACTTGAATCTCCCCACGGTACAGGCCGCGGCCGTTACAATGCCCCCTTTACAAAAAGAGTTTGTCCCCAAACTGTTCCCTAATTGGTCGAAGCTCAAAACAAGCATAATGATGAAAAATCTTCCCATAAAACAATGTGATATTAGTAAAAGATATCCCTTAAAAATTTCAATAATTGGTCTCAGATTTTACAACCTTTCTATCATAATCTAAACCTGTTTGTGAATCTAAAATTACATTGAAACTTATCAAAAATACAAATTTTACAATTTTGTCTCTATTAATAAAATCTACAGGCAATGATATCACAATCTATTGCCTTATCAATTGTTTCTGTAGTTTTCTGTAGCTCCGGTTCTGTCTGTGTTGATGTAAATGTCGCTTTCTTTTCCTCCACTTGTGTGGCGATGTTATGCCTCCTCTTTATTGGCAGTTCCGGTACCCAATGGCTAGTCATAGAATAGATAGTGCCATTGGGTAACTCGCATCGTTCCGTCTTTATCAGTCCCGAATACCCATCGGGTGTTGTAGTTGTAGTAACACCCTTTCTTCTTGCTTCCTCCCTTAGGCGCCTGAGCAATGTGGCCTCTTCTGCCAGACTGTAAGACGAAGGCGGGCTTACCAGGACATGTCTTGGATCCTCTTTATCTTTTTCTTCCGGAACCAGGAAATGCCTGTGATCATAAATTCTGCCATACTTCTTATCAGTAATTGTCACCTTCGCTGGTAGATATCTTGGGGTAGGTCGGGTGCCGTCAATCTCTATCACCCGGATATCCTCCTCTGGTTTCTGTGGTACCTCCTGTGGTACCTCCTCCGGTATTTCAATGGTTGTTGTAATTTGATCCAATTCTGGTTCAGCACTCCCTCCTTCTTCTAGTTCTTCTATCTCTGTGATCTCCATAGTACTTTCTTCATCGTTTCCTCTATTCTTCTTGGTCGTTTGGTCCTCTTTGTCTGTGGTGGTATCAATAACTTCTGTAAGATTACTCTTTCCTTCGTCTAATTCCTCTATTCCATTCCCAGTTGGTTGCACCTCTTCTATTATTGTTGTGTTGGTATTGTCTGTTCCGTCACTCTTTTCTTCTCCTATTTCTGCTATCTCCACTATCTCCATCGCGCCATTTTCTTCTGTTTCTATTCTCTTCTCAAAGTGTTCTTCCTCTGTTTCTGTAGAAACCACTTTCTCCTTCTCCAATTCCACCATTAATGCTTTCTTTTCTGCCAGTGGCATTGGATATGTAGCTATCCTCTTCATCGGCGCACTGAATAATTGGTCTTCCTTATCTGATGTTAGTTTAGTGGCCACCAACTCTTCAAATTCTGTGTCCACTGGAGATGGCTCCCTGAGTGGAGAAATTGGTGTAGCTATGTATCTTGGAATTCCTTCATCAAACAGCTTCTTTATTTCCTCTTCTTTCTTCCCACAAATTTTGCTAACAGTTGATTTCATAGTAGAAACAGGTGTGTGCTTCTTTTTCCTTTCTCCCTTTTTACCATTATGATTTCTATTCTTGCTAGTGTTCTCTTTCAGTGGTGCTATCTGTTCCCCATGGAATCTATACCAGTGCTGTGACCGCTCGTGGTCTCTCATACGGAACCTCACGTTTGACGAAACCTCGTATGGACACCATCTACATCTTATCCTATTCTCATTGTGTGCATATCTCATGTGTCTCTTCAGACTTTCCTGACTCCCGTATGTCCTCATACATACCATACATGTATTCATCTATTAATAAATAAAGAAAAGAACAATATAATAATGGTTAATCATGAACCGAAGTTCGGGGCGGGGATTAATGATACCAGAGCTATGATGATTCCTCTCACTGCATTGCCTGGAACTCCTATGAAGTTCAAAGTTTAAAGGTTAGTAACATTATAATAAAAATCCAACTTATATACAGGTTTATTATGAACAGCCAGTTAACTAATTCAATTATTCGACATAATCTTTGAGATAAGCTGGTTTAGTCCGACGTCGAGTTCCTAACTGTACATTTTTATCTTCTTTTTCAGGGACAGCTTCTTCTGATTTCAAGATTGATGGACTTGGTGACTCCATCACAAGCCATTTATCGACCTGTCCAAGATATGGTTTTAATCGGTCATGATGTATAATGATGTCCTTTGACTCTGAATTTCTCCTTGTTTTATATACTAAATCTGAGTACACTTCGGTTATGAAATATGGACCCAGCCAATGGCATTGAAGTTTTGGGCTTTTTCCTTTGGATTTAATTGGGTTAAAGATCCAAACCGGTTCCCCAACATTGTAGTGTCGCGCACACGCCTTGTTATCGTACTGGCGCTTTTGTTTGTCGCTTGCTTCTTTCATCTTATCTCTCGCAATTTCATGAACTTTCCACAATTCTCGAGTCAATTCGTGCACGTAATCGCCCTCGGGTTTAACTTCTGTCTCGTCGGTTCCAGGAGGTTGCCCGTAAAGAAGATCTAATGGCAGGTCTATTTCCCGGCCAAACATGAGCATGCCTGGGGAAAATCCGGTACTTTCATGTTCGGAGGACCTATACGCCATGAGGGCCAATTGCAGGTGCTTGTCCCAATCTCTATGGTGTTTTGCCACGTACTTGCTGAGCACATCTTCAATCGTTCGATTCAGTCGCTCGACCATGCCGTCGCTCTGAGGATGCATGGCAGTAGTCCTTGTTTTGTCGATTCGCAAGCGCTTACCGAGCTCACGGAACAATTTAGATTCGAATTGCGAACCTTTGTCTGTATGGAGCTGTCTTGGGACACCGAATCTGGCAATAAACTGATCAACAAAGACGCGCGCGACTTCTTCGGCTCCAATCCCCTTTAATGGGTAAGCTTCGGCCCATCTACTGAAATAGTCAGTGAGTACCAGTATGTATTTATTTCCTTCTTCTGTTTTTGGTAATGGGCCAAGAATATCAATTGCCACTCGTTCCAATGGTGCTCCTACCAGATATTGTTTCATCAGACCTCTGGGATGTTTTTGAGGGCCTTTCCGAGAACCGCAGATTTTACATGTCCTACACCATTCGGCGACACTATACTTATAGTCTACCCAATAAAACCTTCTGGAGACCCTTGCCATGGTTCGATGTTGACCAAAATGGCCGGCAGCAGGGTCATCATGAAGCATTCTCAAAACTTCATCTTGCCAACAAGCTGGCAAGAGTAACTGGGATATTTCTCCCTTAGTTTTTGAAATCCAATTACGGTATAAAACACCATTTGTCAATTTAATTCTATCCCACTGAGACCAGTATACTTTAAATACCCGACTTTGTTCCGAAATACTTTCCCATTTTGGTTTAGTTGGACTGTCCTTCTTCAGTTTCCATAACTGTCCCAAAATCCTATCTGCCTGCTGTGCTAGGGATATTTCTTCTGTTTTTCTTCCATCCACCCATTTCAGACTTTCATCACTGTCCTCTGTGTCTTCTTCTTCGGTACCCACGATCTCAGGTTCTTTTTCTGTCTTTGTCACTCGTATATGTTGTATATTATCGGACTCCGAATTGCTTTCGTCCTTCTCTTCTTGTCTAATGCAGTAACTGCATGTTGTACAAGGTCGACGTGATAGGCCGTCAGCATTACTGTGTTGTTTTCCCGGCCTATGCTGGATAGTAAAGTTGTACGATGCCAAAACCTCCAACCATCTAGCCATTTGGCCCTCTGGGTTCTTAAAATTTAACAACCAGTTGAGGGCACCATGGTCAGTTCTTACCAAGAACGACACACCATACAAATAATGGTGGAAATGCTTTACAGATGCAACTATCGCAAGTAATTCCCTTCGGGTTACGCAATAGTTACGTTCAGCTTTATTGAGTGTCTTACTGAAATATGCGATGACAATCTCTTTGTCTTGTTGAATCTGTGACAATACGGAACCCATCCCAAAGCCGCTTGCATCCGTGTCTAGTATGAAAGTTTTTGTTGTGTCAGGATACCCAAGAACTGGTGCTGAAATAAGATGTTCCTTCAAAGCATCCATCGCTTTCTGACATTCCTGTGTCCATTTGAAATTGTCTCCTTTTTCCGTGAGTTTGTGGAGAGGTCTAGCTATTTCCGCGAACCCACGTATAAACCGCCGATAGTACGAACATGTACCTAGAAAGCTCCGCACCTCATGAACATTTTTAGGAGATGGCCATTCTTTTACAGCTTCTATCTTAGCAGGGTCAGTTGCGACACCTTTTGATGACACCACATGACCTAGGAAGTGTACTTTATCACGGAAAAATGAACATTTCTTTGGCGATATCTTTAAGTTAGCTTCCTTGATTTTTGTGATCACTTGATCAAGACGTTGAAGGTGTTCGTCAAATGTTTCCGCAAAAATTATCACGTCATCTAAATATAGCAAACATATTTGCCAATTCAATCCTGCTAATATGCATTCCATCAGTCTTTCAAAACACGCTCCTGCATTGCATAGTCCGAAAGGCATGACTTTAAATTGGAACAAACCCCTAGATGTTACAAAAGCCGTCTTTTCCTTGTCTTGCTCGGCCATCTTGACTTGCCAATATCCACTTTGAAGGTCAATTGTGGAATACCAGTTAGCTCCCCTTAGCGCATCAAGACAATCTGCAATCCTTGGTAGTGGGTACGAATCTTTTTTCGTTAAAAGATTTACCCTCCTGAAATCTGAACAGAAGCGCCATGAGCCGTCATGTTTAGGCACCAGAACAATTGGTGAAGACCATGGACTCTTACTTGGTTCTATAACTCCATTGTCCAACATGTTTTGTACTTCTCTATCTGCGTCTTCCTGTTTAGCCAGGGGCAGTCGTCTTGGATTCTGTTTTACTGGAGCCGCATTACCTGTGTCAATCTTATGTTCTATTAGATCACAACATCCTAGATCTTTCTTAGACTTTGCAAAAGCATCACTGTGTCGTTGGAGTAAACTTTTCAATTGCATAGTTTGATCTGGTGTCAAGCTTGGACTGCTGGAATTAAATAAATCCACAAGATGATCAGGCAGGTTGGTACTTTGTGTTCCTTGGTCTTCCTCTTCCTTTGTATCTTTCACCATATGTAAGTGTCCTTCCGTGTCGTTATCCAGAAAAAGTCCTTGGGCAATAACAAAAGTCTCGTATTTTGCTACCCTTGTACTACCATATATGACCCGTTCTGTGTCAGACATGTTGGCGATTCTGAGTGGTACAACTCCATTGCTAGGATCTACCAACGACCTTGCAATAAGTAAATCAGTCTGGTCGGAATAAATTTCCGGTTCTATAATGGCATTAGATATATGCGTAGGGTCCCCCTCTATTTTACCTGGTACGACCACTTCAGAAAATGGCGGAAGTACTATATTTTGTTCAACTGACACCTTAAAAATTGCTGCCATTTGACTTTCCTTCTGACAACGTATCTCTTTGTTGTCGATAGTTAAATATCCACCCCCCATATCTAAATTACACTTATGTAAATATAGAAAATCGTATCCCAAGACGGCTGGAGCATCAATTTCTGCTACTAAAAACCGTTGGCTATAACACATGTTATTGATTTTGATACTAAAATTTGCTTGACCCATGGTGTGTATCAATTCCCCATTAGCCATTTTTAATCTCACACCGCTCCTTGAAAGCTCTGGCCTTTCAAGCTCTGGTATTGCAAAATATTTGCGACTATGTAAAACTGTCATAGTTGACCCGGTGTCAATAAGACAATTTACTAAAACATTATTTACATAAATTTTTAAATACAAACTATCATGTTTATTCTCTCTACATTTTAAATTCTCATAAAGTCCCTGTTCTATTTTACAACAGCTGGTCAAAGGTGGGACCTCGCCTTCGACCCCTAACAGTTTCCCGAATTGGACCCATCTCCACTGTTAGTTTGAGTGCCCTGTGTGTATGTCCTAGTGTTGCCCCTTGTGACACCTGGGCGACCTTGTTGTCGACCTTGTGAAGCTAAATACTTCCTACACTCTCTTTTGATATGACCTGCGATACCACAGAAATAACACGTCAGGGGAGGCTTTGGTCTGGTTGCCTGCTGCTCTATTCTTGCCAACCTTTCTACGAGGTTGCCCATTTCATCACTGTAATCGGATTCATCCGTTACTTCTGTCTGTCGTCTAAGAGCGACACGACTAGGGAATTTCTTTCTTTGGCCAATAGTGAACGCTTCATATTCAAGGCCTATCCTGACACTGTCATCAATATTAATTGGTTTTCCCTGGAAAATTGCCCACTCAAGATCCGGGTCCCCTAATGAGTCCATAAAGCAATCACGTGCAAGTTGTTCCCTCACCTCAATTGGTGCGGTAGGGTATGCTAGTCTCGTCAATCGCTTTATGTCTTGTGCTAATTCGGGCAAAATTTTGCCTTTATCTCTTGTCTTATTTTTCATCTGTACCCTATATAGTTCTGATTGGTTACTGGGCTGAAAACGTGATACTAATGCTGCTACTAGATGATCGTAGCTTCTTCTTTGATCTGGTCTAAGGTCACTGAGAATTGCCTGTGCTGATCCTCTAAGACTTGTTGCTAGCTCTAGGGCTTTTGTAGCATTATCCCATCCGTTGATCTCTGCTATCATTTCAAAATGGACCTGATAGTCTTGCCAGCTACTTGCCCCATCATAATCTGCAGCTTTCTTGTTCTTGTTACTTGTGTTGTTGTTTGCAACAAACCGGTTGGGCATTCTTGTTGGTTGTTGATTTTCTGACCATGTATTTCCAACTACTGGTGAACGTCGGCGTTCTGTCAATTGGTCATCGCAATGACCAAGTACATTGTCCTCGAACCCTGACACTCGCCTTGTCGACTCCCGTGTGCGGCCGTCACACAAATCAGGAGCCTCAGTGTCAGTGCGGACCTTCCATGGGAATGCCCTCATGCCTCCGGATGGCATAGAAATTGATTCTTCTTGCGTTCTAGTTCTTCTAGTTGGCAAAGGAGAACCACAAGAGATACCCTTGTTGAGATGGCCAATCTCCCGAATGTCCGTGGGGTCCAGCCCCGTAGTAAAACTTGGACTTGTATAGATACCTGTATCTCCTCTTCTATGGGTTGACCTTTTATCCTCAGCCAAAAAATGAGCTGAGTCCAAATATGCTGATTCGTTTCTATTTCGACTTTGAAACGCCGTTCTGCCGACACGTTCATCTTTGTCACAATCTGAAAATTTTAGTCTCGTACCATCTAGTATGTTCCTGAGATCTGATTGGCTAGTCCGAGTCCTTTCCTTTGTAACCCGCACCTGTACTTCTCCTGATGGTGTAGCGTCTAAGTATGATGTTTTAAAAGGTGCGGGGAGTCCTGTCTCCTGGGTACCTGTGATATCAACCTCATCTCTTCCGAGAAGGAGAGATGTTGTGCTGTTGCTTGCCATGTCTTACCAAGGTTGTCTTTGCGTCTTTGCTCTCAAACGTCACTCTTTGGATTCCCTATAACAGATCCCACCGCTGCCACCAATTGTAGCGGGCTGAGGGTTCCAACTTCCGGTGACGGACGACTTTCTTATAAACGTTGTGTGTCTGGTAATTTTATATACCTGAAAACAGGTCGTAGGTTGCGTACTCAGAGGATTGCTACTATATTTGTATGTGTTTGCGTAGCAACCTACGAATCTGTAATCAGTACCGAGTTTGAGTCTTGTATGGCTTTTATAGAATGATACTGAATAAAGTTAATGATTTATTAACCAAAATAATTATGGTTTATACAGGTTGAACAATATCTATATAAATAAGTATATTATATACAATTAAAACACTATTAGCTGCTCTAGTAATATGTGGTGCACCTAAAACTCAAGTGAGAAAAAGGGGAATTAATATATGGGTATTACTGGCATTCGTGGTAGTTAGCTCTGGTATCAAAATATGATAGACACAAGGGTATTAGCACAAATAGTACACAATAATTCTAACAATAAAATTATATTCTTCAATAAACAATGTTTGATATTATGATTGTTCGTATAATTAACAGTTTATTGTCTCTGTGAGTGTCAATCTACTTTATACTGATTCAGTAATAAATATTCAAAATGATAGCTCTAAATTGTGTCACTAGCGTGTCGTACTTTGAATTGATTCTATATGTGTCAATGAAAAACCCCGTTGGCCTTCAATAAATGATAATAAATATTATCTTGTAGTTGAGACTTAATTTCAATTGTGTAACTCGATAATAAATTTCGTGTATCTTTACTATTCTTCTCAAAGGGATTTCATCTATTTCCTAGAAATTATACTCTAGCAGTGTCGGGACCGTGTCGTGTCGAGACACAGTTAAAACAATATATTATCTTTAATAAAAGCTAACTGTTTTCTTTAGGAGGATAAATGAATTGTTATAGATAAAATGAATCGAAATTACTTTCGACACTAATGTTAATTGTGCCCACCTTAACGACAATACGACAATATTATTGTGCAAATGGTGACTTTATATTATTTGGATATGGTGCCCAGAAAAGACAAGACTGAACCCGAGAGATGCGAACTTCCGTATTTATAATGAGTACGACACGGTGCGACACAAAGTTCATTAAAGACATAACGCCAATAGCATGGTAACGTCTGTGACGTCATGCCACCTGCGCTATCCCAAGATGCAATACAATAACGTCAACAATAATGGCTGACGACAATATAACGTAACAGACTGTGTCGTGCAACATTAACGCTGCACAATACCTTATAAACCCCTAAAAATATATGTTAAACTACCACGAAAATGCCAACTAGTATTGAGTAAAGGTAAGAAGCACATTTAATAATAATTCAATATGTTTATAACTGTAATAACGTGAAAAAGAAGTAGTGGGTCCTGTGCCATTTCACCGGTGATCACATTCAGTATTTTTGTACTTGATAATGAAAATATTTTAAAATAAAAATATCCCTCCTAAACTTGAATCTCCCCACGGTACAGGCCGCGGCCGTTACAATATGACCACCAGGGGAACATGGGAGGGTCAGATAACCAAAGACAGAGGGGGTCTATGGGGGTTAGACCTCCCATCCTACAAAAGAGCTTAAAGTATGATGGGAAAACTAATTGGCAGGCTTTCTATGCCAAATTTTCCCGATTATGCCAGGTTAGTGGGTGGTCTTCAGGGGAGTGCAAGGATCAATTGTGCTGGTCCCTTGATGGGAAACCCAGTGAGTTTTATGCCTTGCTCGTGGAAAGAAGGCATGACTTGTCTTATGAAGACTTGGTGAGTAAGTTGGCCAAACGATTTGGGTTCAATGAGTTGCCAGAAACAGCCCAAGTCCAATTTAACATTGCCAGGCAGGGTGGGGATGAAACCTTAGAGGACTGGGCCGACAGGGTCCAATCACTAGCCACAAAAGCCTTCCGTCACCTTCCTGAAGATCACATGTACCAGCGAGCCATCATGAGATTGTGTCAGGGGGCCTCAGTAAGGAGGGGGGAATGTTGGCCTCCAATGCCAAACCAAAGAGTATTGAGGAGGCAGTGGATAAAATTCGTTGGCACCAACATAACCACCAAGCTATATATGGCCGTAGTGCCCGAAAAGAAGTAAAAAGTGTAAGTCCTGAGATCAGAAGCAGGGGTGGGGATCCCCAATTATCCCCAAAGAACATTCTCCTAAAGATGTCCAGGATTTGAAGGACCAATTTCATGCCTTCAAGGGGGAGGTAAGTGGGACTCTGGGCAATATCATGTCTGAAATACAAAAGCTATCTTTTGCTGTCCGCAATAATGCTAGGCCCCCATCCAGAAGCCCCTCTCCTCGTGCCGGTAATGGTGGTTGTTTCCATTGCGGGGAGGCAGGCCACTTTAAAAGGGAATGCCCAAAGTTTCAAAGGTCTAATTCTCCTCGACCTGGGGGAAAAAAGGTAACCTTCCAGGACAACAAGGGTCCGTTAAACTCCAACGGGTCGACTCAAGAGGTCTGAGTCTGGCCCCTAAACCACGGAGTATAAAGGACCTCGTGATAAGCCATAAACCACCTTACTTAACTAAGGAGGGTACTATCAGTCAAATAGAAATGATACCGGAGGAAATAATTTCCCCACTTGTGCAGGAATGCCTAGAGGAACCGTCCCATCCCGAGGAACTAGGGGTCATTAAATCACTACCTCCTGTCCCACCAGACACCACGTCCACCAAGGAGAAAGACATAGCTCAAACAGCAAAACTAATAGAGGGGCCTAAGAGGGAACCCATCAATCTCATAGTCCCGGACATGTCTGAATCGGGGTCACAAGACGAAGAGTCGGGGGAGGAAGGGGAACAAACACTGTGTGATAGCTCAAACAGTGATGGGGAGGGGGACTTGGTGACAGAGGGGGAAAAAGAAATGATAACCATAAGTCAGTTAACGGGGGGTACTATGTATCGGGTGCCTGTGGTAGTCCAGGGTCACAGGGTCGCCGCTGTTGTAGACACAGCATCTCAGGTTACCCTAATATCCGAGGAAACGTACAAAAGTTTAAAGGAGCCACCTCCTATTCTAAAGGAAGTGGTGATGAACACTGCAGGAAAGGGCCTACAAATGAATGGGTTTGTTGCTGGGCCTTTTTATATTAAGTTGGGGAACCAAGAATTCACATGGGACATATATGTAGCACCAATTGGAGATCAGATGCTTTTGGGAATAGACTTCTTAAGGAAGCAGGGCATATCGCTTGACTTGCATAGGAATCAATTGTCCATTCACGGGGAGGTCATCCAAATGTCATGGGGTCAGGCCAGTTCATTGCCCCAAACAACTGAGGTACGGGCGGGAAAGAATCACACAGTCCCAGCCAATTCAGTTCAAAGAGTCATGGGAGTGTTGGCCAAACCCATGGGTCGAGAATACATCATTGAGGCAAAGGCTGAGGGCTGTTTGCTCATACCCAGAACCTTACATGATGTAGGTCAAGATCCGGTGTTGTGTCTGATAAACCTCACCGATAGTCCCCTGGTGATCTCAAAAGGGGATCTACTAGCCCAAGCTCAGGAAGTCGACATGGGGGAACCCCGGGCCCTAAAGTGTGCAAGATGGGGGTTGCTGGAGATGTTAAGGAAAAATTGTTGCCCCAACACTTACAAGAGATGTTCACTAGGTCCTGTGAGGATTTGTCTAAGGGGGAGGAGGAGACCTTGTGTTCCCTGTTACAGGAATTTCAGGATGTCTTTGCTAGCAGTGACTTAGACCTGGGCCATTTCACGGCCTTGGAACATGGCATTGACACCGGGAATCACCCCCCCCCCCATTAAACAGCGAATGCGGCGCACCCCCTTAGGTTTTGCCCAAGAAGAGGAGGCTCATTTGGAAAAAATGTTACAATCTGGGGTAATTCAGCCATCCGTATCGGAGTGGGCTTCTG
This sequence comes from Mytilus trossulus, assembly GCF_036588685.1. Lineage (NCBI taxonomy): Eukaryota > Metazoa > Mollusca > Bivalvia > Mytilida > Mytilidae > Mytilus > Mytilus trossulus. Next base: position 13,158,578 of record NC_086380.1, read on the forward strand.
CCCCAGTCCTCATACGGAAAAGGGATGGTAGCGTTAGGTGGTGCGTGGACTATTGGAGGGTCAATTGGGCCTGTTCCCGCCAAATTTTTGCACTCCCCTTAGTAGAAGAGTGCCTAGACACCCTAGCAGGAAATGTGTGGTACTCCAAGTTGGATGCCAATTCGGCGTATTGGCAAGTCAAAAATAAAAGAGGAGGACCGGCCAAAAACGGCTTTTATCACCAAATATGGGCTGTTTGAGTTTGCACGCATGGCTTTCGGGCTATGCAATGCCCCAGCCACATACGCCCGGGTCATAAGCCTTGTACTCCGGGGGTTAACATGGCGGGTAGTGTTGGCTTTTTTGGATGACATATTAGTCTTGGGAAGGGATTTTGGGGACCACTTGGCAAACCTGAGGGTGGTATTTGAAAGGTTTAGGACGTACGGGCTCAAACTAAAACCCAGGAAGTGTGATTTATTTAGGAAAAAGGTAGAATTTTTAGGGAGGGTGGTAGGTCCTGAAGGGATGGAAATTGGGCCGGGATATGTAAAAGATGTAAAAAACTGGCCAAAACCCCGGAACTCAAAGGAAGTAGAACGGTTTTTGGGATTCGCAAACTATCACAGGGCCTTTATAAAAGACTATACTAATATAGCCTTACCCCTTCAAGCCTTAACCGGAAAACGCCCCTATTTCTGGGGAAACGAGCAACAACAGTCTTTCGATAGACTCAGGGAAGCCATGGTGTCAGCCCCTGTTCTGTCATTACCCAATGCCACTGATCCCTTTATCTTAGACACGGATGCTTCCGACAAGGCTATTGGGGCAGAATTATTGCAGGTCCAGGGGGGACAGGAACGGGCCACGTCCTATGCTAGCTTTACCCTTACCCCAGAACAGCAGAAATATTGTACGACCCAAAAGGAGCTGTTAGCCATTGTCAGGTTCACCAGGCTATTCAGACATTACTTGCTTGGGCGGAGGTTTACGGTTCGAACAGATCATAGTAGCCTCACTTGGTTAACGAATTTCAAGGAACCCCAGGGACAATTAGCCCGGTGGCTGGAAGAAATCAGTCAGTTTGATATGGAAATCAAACACCGGCCAGGGGCTAAACATCCTAATGCAGACGCTTTGTCTCGATTGCCTCAATATGGACCGTGTCCCGAGTTTCAAGTAGACAAGGTTCTAGCAAATTTGCCCTGTGGGGGATGTACCTACTGTGCCCGAGCTCAACAAAATTGGGGACAGTTCACAGAAAATGTTGATGACACCATACCCTTGGCAAATAGACCCTATGGTAGTACACAACCCAAAGACACACGAGAACCAGTGGTGCAAATATCCCGGGTGTCTGTGTCAAAGAGGGGGGACGAATTAGCCATATGGTCAGAGGGGGAGGGTGACATCTGGGTGCAGGAAGTAGGAGGGGACCTAGGGGTTAACTTGAGCTACAGTCAGGAAGAGTTAAAAGAAAACCAAAGTAAGGACCCAGACTTAAAATGGGTGGTCCAATGGAGGAAAACAAAAGGGGAACCCTCTGAGGAGGAAGTCTTCCTTAGCGGTCCCGCCCCCAAGTACTACTGGTTAAATCGGGAATTATTTGTCCTTAGTGGGGATGGTGTACTGTACAGGAAGGGGGTGAAAGGAGAGGCAGATAGGGTGGTCATTCCCCAAGTATCAAGGAAGGAACTCATGGAGTTGTGTCACGATATTCCTGCAGCGGGCCACCAAGGGGGGGACCGAACCTACCAAAGGATCAAGCCAAGGTATTATTGGAGAGGGATGAAGAAAGAGATTGAACAGTATGTAGCAAGTTGTGCTTTAAGTAGCCAAAACAAAAAGGCTACTCGCCCAAACCGTCACCCTATGTTGTAACATCACGCCGGGGCACCAATGGAAAGGGTTCATCTAGATTTTGTGGGGCCCCTCCCAAAAACAGAACGAGGAAATGAACATATCCTCATGATGATCGATCAGTTTACCAAATGGGTGGAATGTGTCCCTCTCCCCGCCCAGGGCGCAGAACTAACAGCCCGTACGGCAGTGAATGAGTTCTTCTCCCGTTTCGGGAGTCCCTTTCAGGTATTCACTGATCAGGGGAGGAACTTTGAATCCCATCTGTTTAAAGCCATGTGTGACCTGCTTCAAATACACAAGAGTAGAACCACCCCATACCGCCCCTCCTCCAATGGTCAAGTAGAGCGTTGCAATCGAACGCTGATGGCTTCAGTGCGGTGCTTTGTGGGAAAAAATCAAAAGTCCTGGGATCTATTCCTACCGCAATTAGCTGGTGCGTTCCGTGCTTCAGTCAGTAGAAGCACCGGGTTTACTCCTAATCATCTCATGTTGGGCAGAGAAGTCAATCAACCTGCTGAGTTGATGTTCAGGGGGCCACAGGGGGAGTAAATTCAGGATAGGGAAAAATATGTTTCAGACTTAGAGGAGGCCATCCAAGGGGCACACGAGCTGGCCAGGGCCAATCTAAAAACGGCACAAGAACGCCTCAAAAGGGATTACGATCTCAAGGTGGTAGTCAAAAGGTTTAAGGTGGGGGATCTAGTGTACCAATTGGACACGGCCACCATCAAGGGAAAATGTCGGAAACTGACACCATCTTGGAAGGGCCCTGGGGTGGTGGTGGAAAGTCTCACTCCATATCTTTACAGAGTCAAAATGAAAACAGCAATGGTGGTGGCCCATCATGACCGGATTAAGTTGTGTAAAGATAGGGAGGTCCCCAATTGGTGTAAAAAACTACAAGCCCAAGTTTTAAGTAGAAATTGGAAGGAAATAGAGGAGTTGGAACCCAAGGGAAAAAGGGGAAAAAACATTTATTGCTCATGCCGGGGACCAGATGATGGGGGTCTCATGATTAGATGTGACGAGTGCAGGGAATGGTTCCATGGACGATGCGTGGACATCACTCCTGAGGAGGCGGACAGAATGGACGCCTATCAGTGTCCTGGATGTTCGGTCTCCACAGGGGTGCACGTGTCCAGGATCTCCCTGCACTCTAAGGTAAATCTATTTCAGATGAATAACCAGAACAGTATTGACAAAACAGGGGATGGAAGCCAGCCACCTTCTCCAGAGCAGGCCTCCGTCACAGAGGTGACGGAGGAACTGGTAGTGTGTGTGTCGGAGGAGGAGCTGAGGCAGCTGGACCCTGAGGTCCAGGGGAGCCCAGGGGCTGCCTTAGAGGTATGTGGGGGGGAGGTGAAGAAAACCAAGAAGAAGAGGAAGTCGAGGAGCAACAAGAAGAGCAGAGCTGCCAAGAAGAAGGCCACGGCAGCAACCTCACCTCTCCTGACAACCTCACCTCAGGGGGTGGCTCAGGGTCAGGAGGTGTGTCGGGGCCAGTCTGGCTCCCCAGCTTCCGGTGAGGTGGCAACACCTCACTATGGAGTTCAGGGTGAAGCAGTTGGTACTGGACTGTCTTGTCCAGTTTCTGGCTGTGAAACCCGGGGACCAGGCTTGGAAGGGCACATTCTCGCGGAGCACGTGGCCGAGGTGTTCCGTGACCTGGTAGTCTCCGACCCAGGGTTAGCCCGGGTGCGTCTCACATCGCTGAGCACACTCTTCAGGGCCCTGGGGGGGCTGCTGTTGGGGACCCCATCCATTGGGTGATAAGCCAGCTGGAGACTGTGGGGCTGACTCCAGAGGACTTGACCGCTGAGTGGGGAGCCATGGCAGCAGTGTGCCAATTGGCGCGGTGGGAGGTTCCGCGAACCTTTACGCTGTCGCCAATAAACTCACCTGCAGTCCTTATGCATTGGAGGGCGCAGGTGGAGTTGATGGCTTTACTACAGGAACATCAGCGTCAGGCCTTTCTGGGGAAGGTTAACCTAAGCTCCAGTGAGCCGTCCCAGGCGAGCTCCTCTAGTGAGCAGGGGAGTCCACCAGCCAAGGCAGGAGTTTTTAGCAGGCTGGGGGCTCCGGTTTGCACACAGGGGACTCCCAGGCCCATGGGGCAGGTTGGGGCGTTCAGTTCCACGGGGCCCTCTCCCAGGTCCATTCCCTCCCTCATGTCCCTCCCCATCCGGCCTGTACCCTCCCTCATGTCTCTTCCACGTCCTGGTCCCAGCAGGTCACTTCCGAGTCTAGGGTCAAGAGGCTCATCCTCATCTGTGGGGGCACAGGGATCAAAGTACCCGGGGAATCCCTCAGGGAGTAGGAGAGTGGAGTCTCAATTGTGCAGGGATCTTCCGGAGGCATTTGACAGCCATATGCATCTGGATAGGTCCCTGACCAAGATGGGGCTGCCTCCTCGGACATCTCTGGGTGATTTCCTAAGGGTGCGGTTGGACCCTGTCCCTGTGGATCCAGTCAAGCTGGCTGGAGGGGTTGCAGTTTTCTGCGACCCGAAGACTTGGCCCAGTGTGCCTTTGAGGCTGGAGCCAGGGTGGGTTGGAGCAGTTGGAATCCACCCAAAGAGTGCTGGGCAGTTTGAGGACGCCGTTCAGCACCGGTTCCACCAACTGGTGTCGCACCCAAGTGTGTCCGCCCTTGGAGAGGTGGGAGTGGATTACACTGTGGAGGAGAAACTACACGCCCGGCAGATATCGACCTTGCGATGGGCACTCCAGTCCTGCCGCTTTGACCAGCCTGTGGTCTTGCACATTCGGGGTGGCAGACTGGATAGGGTTCACGCCCGAGCCCATCGCGAGGTCTTAGAGGTTCTGAAGAGTGTGGTAGTTAATCCGGTTAATAGACTCATACCGCAACGCTTATTTCGGGTTTGGTATGGGTGTCAGGTCCTTTAACTCTGAGCAGAAGGAGGCCTTGAGGTCGGTGCCCCCATACAGGATTCTTTTGGAGAGTGATGCCCCTTACTTCCCCCCACCAAATGCACGGCATGGCCACCCTCATTACCTTTATGAGGTGGCAAAGGTGGTGGGGACAGTGAGGGCAGACTCACCGAGGGAAATTGTACGGGTGGCCCACTTCAATGGTAGCCGTCTGTACGGAGTTAACCCGTAGGTGGGCAACTCCCAACATGTACATAGCAACAGAAAGGCCCGTTGGCCAGTTACAATTGTTAGATAAATTAGTTATAGCCAGTTGGCTTCCAGTAAATGAAATTTACAGCCCGTTGGCTCCTAAATTAACCATAGTTATAGCCAGTTGGCTCTTAGTAATGAATTTGAGGGCCCGTTGGCCAAAAGGGAAGGATGTATATATGCGTAATCCTGGGGTGTGTGTGTCATGGGGATCCCGAGGGTGAGGGGAATGGGGGGTGACCAACTGTAGTTCAGTCTCCATAGGGCATGGGTGGGGGCGGGTCTACTGTGTTTCTGATCCTGTTTTTTGGTATATTCCCTACTGATTTCCCTAGCATGATCTTTTGTTTTTTACCCGGGGGTTACTCCTTTTGTACAAAGTTGGGGGGAGTGTAGTACCTCAGGGTCATTGGTGGTGCTCCACATTGGAGGCAGATCCGGAAGACGAGAGAGCCTCGTTTCGGATCTGCCGGCAGTCGATAACTAGAGCCAGAATAACCTACAAGTGCTGATCTAGCCGACCCAGAGAATATCAGAGATAACCGTCGTAGTTGTACTTGCAAGTAACCACGGTAAGTTTAGAGAAACTTACAATATGTATAGTATAGCGTCGTGTAAGTCATTTTTGGGCTAGACATTGTTTGCTTTATAGTGTATTGAATAATTTTTATTGCAATCAATTTATAATTCATTACAAGGAAAACTAAACTAAGTGGACCGGATGTCATCGCATACAAGACAGCTGATTGGATAAATATGATAGGCTGTTACGCCTACATTGATTCTGTGGTCCAATCGAATACCAGCAGACTCCTGTCAGTAAAAACAAATTTCAAGCGTGGATAAATTAGAGATTTATTTGTGTATTCAATATTTGAAAAATAAGTAAAACTATTCGTTTAATCTTTTTTAGGTGAATTTCAAAAACTGTTTTTTTTCACTTTCTTTAATATAGGAAGGTATTTAAATATGAGCGTAACACATGTAACGGAATTTTACAAGCATTTTATATAGCGACTTGTGTTTTCCGGACCGTACTATTTTCAATATTTCACAGACCTCTGAAAAAATTAGATCATACAGGTTTCATCTACCATGTGCATAAAAAGCACTATCAAATTTTATTTGTAAATTGTAAAATACTAAGAATATTTTTGTATATGTACTAAATAATATGAAATAAAACAAAACATATTTCTCTCGGCCTGAATTCAATCGTAATCTGAAATAAAACAAAACATATTTCTTTCGGCCTGAATTTAGTCGTAAGCAAATTTTCATATCTATTTGCAAATGACGAAGAATTCTCCTTAAACTGTGAATCATTGATATTTAATATTACTTCCATGATTAAACCGACAGACTAACTTTAAAGGACAAAATACAAGCGTGTACTTCCAGCCAAGGAAATGAGTTTAATTAAAGTAACTAATCTAAGTGGTCATCGATGTGCAATATTTGACACTGGGCATTTTTTGTGGACCAAATTGAATGCAATACAAATAATGTATACTATCAATCAAAATTAAATACTTTTGAATGTAACAATATGCTACAAATTCATTTGATTCACTGAATTTTTATATATTTTTTTTATCTAAATAAAAATGTAATAAACTGCTCCCGTTTAATATAAATAAGAAGATGTGGTATGTGTGCCAATGAAACAACTCTCCGTCAAGTCACATGGTATAATTTAATTAGAGGTCAAAAGTACGGCCTCAACACGGAGCTTTGGTCCTCATTGATCAGCAGCTATAACGGTCCCTAAAATGACAATACAATTAAAATGGAAAACAAAAGTATAATCTATAAGTACGGTCATTTCGCTACGTTATTTCGTCAATTCCGAATTGCAAGTAAGCGTCTCAGTCACTGTTTATCAAAATGAGTAGTAACACTGGTGCCTAAAAAAATCTTATTCGAAACTGAAATATAAACCATTAGATTTTATCAATCGTGTCTTAACTAACGTTGTTTGATATTTTTTCTATGATATGATTAACTCCAGTATTAATTTCGTGCTAAAAAAATAAAGATAAAAAAGATAAATGGAGTTATCGACATCGGTCTTTATATGTATATAATGGTCAATATAAACTGTCAATTAAATTTTTAAAATATACTTATATTGTTGTTGAATTTATTTAAAAAATAAAATGATGTTTTTTTGTAAATGTAATAATTCAACCCGGTTTAACCTTTTAAATTTTATATAAAAGATAAAACATGGAACTTCATTCATCATACGTCCATTACGTTCACAAATGGGTAACTGATATTAGAGTATAAAAAAAGCAGCATATCATTCGTTAATAAACTCATTTTGTAATCTGTGGTTTGAATTTTCGTCAGATGTGCCACTGACATAATGGCTGTATTATGGGTGAAATATTTGCCACTAGACGTTTAGTAAAACCCATTCAAATCCAAATCAAACCGCTCTATTTGAGGCAAAAGAAACGTGACAGGCAGTGCTATCAGATGTATATGATCAGATTTGTTTCAGCCATCAGTGCACATGATAAATAAGTGATGCACGAAAAAAAGGAGATGTAAGATATTCGCCAATGAGACAGCAACCGAACTACGGAAATAACCGAAAGCCATCTAAAGGGAGACGTGTCGACTTCAACAAAAGACAAATATTCCAACATTATGTCTTATAAGTGCTATCAATTATTTATTTCGGGTAGAACTCGGACATCGTAGAGTCTATACATTTGTAACATATTGGACTTTCATGTTACGTATCGCATTGAAACATGAACGCGGACCTCGATGAGAACAAATGGATTGAAAGTTTGCAAGTTTACTATTTTATTTTTAACAGATTCACATTTCTTAAACCATGCATCAATATTTTAATGTTTTTATTAAAATTTCTTAAATGTCACATGTATTGTTCATTCATTTGTTAAAAATTGTGAAGCATGCGACTTTACTGAGAATACACACATTTAACTGAATTCGATAAAATTTGATGACAAAAACCCGATAAATAAATAAAGTTTGTCTTGCTTGAGTGATTTACCTGTACAAAGCTCGGGTCTCAACGATGTTTAAAACGAATTGATGCCTGTTTGAAATAGTTTAAGGGGGGCGTGGCCTAATAGTTTGACGTACATTACCAGCAACTTGATTTCAATTGATTCACCGCAAAGAAATCTATTTGACTGGCGTTAAAATGAATTGAAATGAATTGAAATGAATTAAAAATATTTTTTAATTTTTTTCAATCTTTATCAAATAACAATTAATCTCATTTAAATAGCGTTAACACGTTTTTGTCCGTTCAAGCTAAATTCGGGTTACTAGTGTACAAAACAGATACCAACAATAACAACTTGTCAGGGTTAAGTGTTTTATGTGATTTTTTTTCAATCTTTATCATCAATTTCTTCGTCTGTTGAAACCTTTACGATTTTTTTCTCAGTACCGTTTTGTTTTTATAAAGGGACGTAACACCACTACTAACCGTGTATGAAATAAGCCCCGTCTCCCTACTAACCTAATATCAAATATACACGGTCTCCAATCTTAATCATCAATTTCTACGTCTGTTGAAACCTTTACGATTTTTTTTCTCAGTACCGTTTTGTTTTTATAAAGGGACGTAACACCACTACTAACCGTGTATGAAACAAGCCCCGAATCCCTACTACCTTATATGGAATATAAAGGGACGTAACTCCACTTCTTACCGTGTATGAGATAAGCCCCGCATCCCTACTAAACTAATATCAAATATAAACGGTCTCCACGAGGGCGCTTTCAACCAATCACATTCCTAGAAATGTATAGAAGGTACGATAAATTTCTGTATTGACTATCTGATATTCTGTGCCCTACGCCATGTGATGTTTCATTAACATGACAATTTAAATCGTATTCCACTGTCTGTACATATGTAACTTTATTTACCTACACTGTATAATGTGTTGTACTTTTTGTCTTGTTATACAAAGAAGATGCCACTTTACCATGTTTACAGATAAAGATAAATTAAGCAAAATTAAATCTTATGTGCAGTGTACTCATATTTTCGTGGGGCCTACTCATTTTTTTAATTCTATGTTGTGGTTTATAGGCATCCTGTTTATTTGTAATCTTTCTTTTTTGTCCATGGTATTCTTATTTTGTTCCACATTTTGCATGTTTTGTTTGCATATCTCTATCGTATATGTGATAATGTTATCATACATTAAAACCTTTCCCAAGCTACTTGTAAAAGATATAAACCTTCAAAACTAATTATTTACCTGCCATGTTATGAGTCTGTTGAGGGATATATTAGTTGTGTAATGTGTTTTCCGAAAACAAATCTTCTTTCGTTTTCCTTTAAAAACCACAATATCATACATGCAATACCAGATAGTAAATTTTAGGTTAAAAGTCTGATCAATCCTGTTTATAGTTCTTCACGCTGTATTTTCTTACTACACAAGGTGATCCCTTCTCTGTAAAATAATATACTTTTTTATTACTATTTCACATAGTCATGCAAATAGTGAGAATTTAGTTATGTTAACATCAGACCTGAGGATCGACACAAATTGTCTCTTAAATACAAATCAACAGGTAAGAAGCATCCTATTGGTGTCCTTGATCTTGGTTAATTACCCCATAGAAAGACTTCGTCATACATATATACGTATAAGGGTATATATATAGTCCGGCTGTTGTCAGTACGTTTCTTTGTCTGTCAACATTTTGCACGATTACTTGAATTTGCTTTTATCAATGCTTATGCATTTTAAGATTGAATACAGAAAACTCCTTTTCAATATTGAAACTAATTGATGTTGTCATCATACATATACGAGATTTTTACTTTGAGATGTTAACACAAAACGTAAGTATAACTAGATTGGTTTGCTCCTAGCTATAAAAAAGAAGATGTGGTATGCTTGCTAATTAGCTATATAGACACCTCTTCACCAGAGACCAAATGACACAGACATTAAAAACTATAGGTCATCGTAAGGCATTCAACAATGAGCAAAACCCATACCGCATAGTCAGATAGTTGTTAATTGGCATGCATACATCTATTTATTTGTATAGTTTATCATCAACTTATTAAATGGTTTGTGTTTGTGCATTAAAATAACTTTTGGTTGAACATTTTAGTTAAACCTTAGAAAAAAGCATATTTGATCGTAGGCAATTTTTTCTTTAACACAAAACTGGTCTGATTTACACAAAAATACCATGATCCATGCAAGATATGATACCATTGTGAGTTTGCAAAGACAATAAAATCTCCGACTGCAATCTAAGTATGACATTATTCTTTTATTGAACAAATTCAACTATTTAGAAAATTCATGTATATATATCGGCAAACACGTATTAAGTGATATACCTAATATCATGTAATTACCATATTTCTTTATTTTGTACCTGTAATCAACCCGTTCATGTATACCTTTGTCCAGTTAACGACATATATTGATACACAGAAGTAGAATATTTATGTATGTTTGCCAGTGACATCTTTCAACCAGAGATCACATGATGTAGAAGTTAGTGGTTGGACTTTTTAAGACAATAAACATACCGCATAGAAAGATTTAAAGTCACCGAAATTAGAAATGTAAAACAATTCAAAACAGACGATTAACGGTCAAGTTTATGTTAAAACAACAAAGATGATAAACAAAAAAATTAAAACCACTGAAAAACAAGATCTCTGACTTGGGACAGTCACATACAGGTACGATTAAAGATTTGTGTGGGCACCCAACCCTTGTATTTCCTTGGACAGTACTGTAGCAGCCAAAACATAAAAAAAAACTACGAATAATGCTTAACTCATCAGATCAACACAAAACACAGAACTAACAACTAACAAATAAATTAAGACTTACAGTATACATATGAGAATACTCGTTATTACTGACAATAAGCTTAATACTGCCTATACGGTACTAGGTTTTTTGTTTGTTGAAGGCTGTATAGATGTCTATAATATTGAGAAATGAAATGGGGAATGTGTCAAAGAGACAACAACCCGACCATAGAACAGTCAACAACAGAAGGTCACCAATAGGTTTACTTGTTTACAACCCCTGTAATGGATTTGGCAATCGTACCACATCTCCTTATTTTTATTTGCTCAACAAATACATAATACAAATATATGTCTAAGACTAAAATTTCAATCACTACACATCCTATTTATTAATGGAAAGACGTCATCAACAAATACAGGTATCGACAAAATGTTGGATCATAAATGTAAAGCAATAACATTAGAGGAGTAGGGAGGTTGGGAAGAGTTTAGGTTTACATCCGTTTTTGCTTGACTAGCGAACATAAGTGTGTTGGGGCCAGTTAAAGTCCGCCTATGGATGTGGAATTTACTATCTGTTATAAGCACCCATTGAAGACCTTGGCTGTTTACTCTTTGGTCGGGTAGCTTTGACACATTCCCGGTTTCCATTCTTATTTATATCTATATATTACGTTAGGAAAAGACAGAACATTGACAATACATAGAGTGAATTAAACTAATGCCAGTAACATACACAAAAAACTTGAGATGGCTTTCCTATTCAATTGAAACGTGGTAGTCCATGTCGTCATAAAAAATATGCAGATTTGCTTAACAATAACTATTGAATCCATTTCTAAAATTTGAAATTATCTCGTAGGAAAAAAAATGGTGAAACATTAGTAATCAGCAGTCCATCTAAGTGCACAATTGACTCCTTAACAAAAATATCTTCACTGTAGATTATAATAATTAGTGTGGTTGTAAGAATGTTTGTTGTGCGGATTCATTGTTACCAGCTAACTGTAAAGCAATTTCCAACAAAATGTATGATTCGGCTTTATATATAGTTATTAAATAATTTTCTTCTATAACCAGTTCTAAACCTTGAATGGCATCCTGACATTGTCTGGTGTTATTAAGATGATAATGACAAAGACATTCAAGGAAATATGCATACGCGATAGCTGGAAACTTAAAACCTACCGTTTGAAGTTCATCTGGTGCTACTGACGAATTATTTGTGAAACGTATATCATCTACAAGCATTAATTTTCCCAGATTAAAAAAACTCGTCTTCTGGAATGAGTTCAGATATCTCCATTGGTAATCCGATACAGCTGAGTAGTGGCACAATTTTTCCGGAGTACATTTCGATATAGAATACCTGATGATGTATAAAGCTTTACTGTATTGTTTTGTCTTATAGAAAAGTGCTACTACCATCAGCCATCCAGATACAGCGTCATGATACACATTCTGTAGCAGGGTACTAAGACAGGATTTGTACTGTTTGTATTGGTATTTGTTTTTACTACATGCACTGTCCAGTGATATCAACTGTGCAGGATCATTAGCATACATAGACATAAAGTATTTATATATGTCTTTTATTGAAGATTTTGGACACGACACGGTCTGAGAAACTGCATTCTTAAATATTGTCTCCTTGTATTTAGAACAAAAGTAAGTACGTAAAACAATCAACAACCTTGAGTTTATTTTTTTGTGTAAATCAGCTACATATAAAGTATGTGATTCAATGCGGGAATTCCAAATTGATACATAAAAGTTAGATATTTGATCTGAAAATAAGATGCATCGCCATCCATTTCTATTACATCTTTCAAAACAATTTTTAAGAGAGCATAGCACAGTAAGTGAGTGTGTGTAAATGTATTAACTAGAAATTTTTCTCCAAACGAAAAAGGTACTCGCCATTCTATGTCTTGGTGATCCGATTGGTACAAAAAGTACTCCGTGTTTAATAATGCTCTGTTTAATATTATTGCTCGGCCAGGAATTACTTGGTCTTGTTATCCACTGTACTGCAGGTGAAATCCACGTTTTACAATGTAAACTAATGGCAAAGTCTAAATCTCCTTTCTTGTTTGATATACAAGGACCATGAATTGTTTTAGTCACATTAGATACTAGATCTTGTTTATGCAATGCACTTGAATAATATTGCTTACCATTTCGTTCTTCGCAGTTGTTCGATAGTTATCAAAGGTACCAGGATTATAATTTAGTACGCCAAACGCGCGTGTCGTCTACATAAGACTCATCAGTGACGCTCAAATCAAAAATATTCATAAACCCAAACAAGTACAAAGGTGAAGAGCATTGTGCAAAACTTCCGGAATGATGTGATATTCTAGTCTCAACAGAGCATAACAAGGTTTGATATCGTCTCTTTCAATTATAACAGTTGACATTTCTGGGTTGAAACAGTTTTTTATATATTCACAAACCTCACACAGTTTATTTGAGACTATCATTATATCTAAATCACTGCCTCGCATCTCAAGTCCTTCCCCAAAGCTACCACTTGTAATAAACGTTAAATACTTGTTACTTTGTAAATTGTCCCTAACAGCGTTCATTGTCCTGATTTGTTTAACGTAATCTTCTGATCCTACTATATTTTGACACAGATAATGATACAGTGCTTTTGATGTGTTTGGATTTTTACTGTCTGAAATATAAAAAATCGAAGGTAAAAAGGTAATTATGAAAACAAAAAAGAAAACAAATAATCATATAAATACATTGCCTGTACCAAGTCAGGAATATGACAGTTCTTGTCCGTTCGTATTTGATGTGTTTTGTTATTTGATTTTGCCATGTGATTATGGACTTCCCGAATTGATTTTTCTCTAAGTTCAGTATTTTTGTGATTTTATCTTTTATGATTATAGGACATGAGTTTGAACGATAGCACATTGTTTATAAATATTTAGTACTAGTACAGTCGACTCTCGTTATGTCGAAGTCAGCCGGACCAGAGAAATATTTCGAGATACACGTAGTTTGACTCAAACGAACACCGGAAGTTCGACAATCTAAGGGACACTACTATTGCATAGCTTGATAAAGCTAAAATAAATCCGATTGAATATGACAAGGGGATCGATATTCTAGTATCAGATCGATGTATTTGTATGTCAAAGTCTTTTTTATAATGACATTATATTTACCATGCTTATTCAATTGTTTCAATTTAAAAAAAATCCGACGGCTTTTTCAAAAGGATAATTTCCAATCGATAGTTTCGTTATTCAGCCTCAGGTCGGTTATAGCTGACAAAATTGTTAATTGTCGGATACAAGAGATTTAAGAACATTTTAATTTCTATTCATATTGTTGTTATCTAACTCTTTCTAATAAAAGAAAATATAAGAAGATTAAATACGCCGTTTGAGTATAGTTTTTAGGTGATCATCAACGGAAGCCATAAACCTCACTTGTTGGACATAAGTGTAGCAGCAAAAACATAAGAACAAAATAGATTAAGACTTAACTCATCAGATCCACACAAAACACAGAACAAACAACTAACAAATAACTTAAGACTTACAGTATACATATGAGAATACTCGTTGTCACTGACAATTAGCTTAATGCTGTCTATACGGTAATAGTTTGTTATATTGTTGAAGGATGAATAGATGTATATACTTGCTTAAAACCCCTGTAATAGAATTTATTATTGTCGCATTGGAAATCGTACCATATTTCCTTATTTTTATTTGCACAACAAATAAATAAAACAAATACATATCTAAGACTAAGATGTCAATCACTACACATCCTATTGTATAATGGAAAGACGTCATAAACGGGCAGAGACAAATACAGGTATCGACAAAATGTTGGATCATAAATGTAAAGCAAGTATATTAAAGGAGTATGGAGGTTGAGAGCTCACAAACGTGTAAAACACAAACGCATTTTGTGTTCAAATTTTGGTTCTTTTATATGTTTCAGAGTTTAGGCTTACGTCCGTTTTTGCTTGACTAGCGTACATAAGTGTGTAGGGACCAGTTAAAGTCCGCCTAGGGATGCGGAATTTACTATCTGTAATGAACACCCATTAAAGACCTTGGCTGTTGTTTACTCTGTGGTCGGGTCTCTTTGACACATTCCCGGTTTCCATTCTTATTCATATCTATATATTACGTCAGCAAAAGACAGAACATTGCCAATGCATAGAGTGAATTAAACTTATGCTAGTAATATACTCAAAAAAGATTTGATATGGACTTCCTATTCGATTAAAACGTGTGCAGTCCATGTCGACATATAAGTTTTACAATGAATATTGAACCCATTTTTAAACTTTTAATTTGTCTCGTAGGAAACAAAATGATGAAACACCAGTAGTCGGCAGTTCATCTTAGTGCACAATTTACTCTTTAACGATAATATCTTTACTGTAGATTGTTATAATTAGTGTAGTTGTTAGAATGTTTGTTGTGCGGATTCATTGTTACCAAATAACTGTAAAGCAATTTCCAACAAAGCGTATGAATTGGCTTTATATACAGTTATTAAATAATGTTCTTCTATAACCAGTTTTAAACCTTGAATGGCATCCTGACATTTTTTGTCGTTATTAAGATGATACTGACAAAGAAATTCAAGGAAATAAGCATACGCGATAGCTGGAAACTTTGAATTACCATTTGAAGTTCATCTGGTGCTACTGAAGAATCACTCGTGAAACGTATATTATCTACAAGCATTAATTTTCCGAGATTTCCAAAACTCGTCTTCTAGAATGAATTAAGATATCTCCCTTGGTTATCCGATACAGCTGAGTAGTGGCACAATTTATCGAGAGTACATTTCGATATAGAATACCTAATAACGTATAAAGCTTCACTGTATTGTTTCGTCTTATAGAAAATTGATGCTAGCAGTAACCATCCAGATACAGCGTCATGATACACATTCTGTAGCAAGGTACTATCAACTGTGCAAGTTCATAAGAATACATAGACATAAAGTATTTATACACGTCTTTTATTGAAGATTTCGGACACGACACGGTCTGATAAACTGCATTCTTAAAAATCGTCTCCTTGTATTTTGAACGAATAGGAAAGGAAATACTTAAAAAAATCAAAAACCTTGAGCTTATTTTTTTGTGTAAATCATCTACAAATAAAGTATGTGGTTCAATGCGGAAATTCCAAATTTATTCATAAAAGTTAGATATTTGATCTGAAAATAAGATGCTTCGCCATCCATAATTATATAAAGTATAGATTTTTTCTAAAAGTATTTCACGACTGCGACCCTCCGTTTTGTTCTCGAACATGTTGTTCTCAGGTATGAAGTAATGCAAACAAACTGAATATTCAACACAATAAATCAGCCTGCTGAAACATCGCATTAAACAAGGTATCGTATGGTAAGGTTTCCATACGGATTGTGGCGGTTCCTCAGATAACCAAAACATAATTGATTTCAAGAAATAAGAACAGAGTAAATCTTTGCATTCGGAATTAATACCTATTACATCTTTCCGAACAATTTTTAATAGAGCATAGCACAGTAATTGTATTGATAAGAAGCTTTTCTCTAACCGAAAAGAAAACTTGATGGCCTTCGGCTGTTGTCTGCTTTATGGTCGGTATGTTGTAGCTTTGCCACATTCCCCATTTCCATTCTCTATTTTACATGTTTTATAAAATATGCTAGATCTCCTGGTGTTAGTAACAATTTCAGATGCAAAAAATTAAAATATGCCAACTTGGCCTTTCTAACCTACAGAAACACTAGTCATGCGTTTAATGTAAACTATACAGTTGGAAAAAAGTATTGCAACACCAAATTGAAATTGAAATTATAAAAACACTTCATTTTTATGGGATATAATCTGGTAAAATAAACCTGGTTAAACATTATTTAAGTATCACCTGAGTTTAATCAATAAATATCGACTCGATAATTTTTTATCTGCACATGCAGCTACTGTACCAGTAAACAGCAAAACAGTTGTTTTTATCCTCATTGTTTTCAACCCTTTAAATAATCAAATTTTTAAAATTATGTGATTGACACCTTATAATGTGTCCTTAACAACTCTTAACTGCAGCAATACGACAGATTATCAGCATAAGGGAAGCAGGGATGTCTCTGTAAAAACTGGACGTATTGTTGGTCATCACCATTTCACTATAAGTCGTTTTGAGAATAAATCAGGCAATAAACGCTGTTAAAGACATTCCGAGATAATGACCATTTGCTAAGGAAAATCTAGCATAATAAAGGTTGGTCAGAAGGAAACCCATTACACACAAGACAATCCTAAAACGATAGGGGTGGCCATACAGGAGCCTTTAAACAAGAACTGTTCGAGATCGACTCATCGCTACTGGTTATCGTGCGATAAGACCATTTCGGAGACCTTTGCTAACGAACAGACACACAGTTTTCCGTATTGAATGTAGTGCAGAGCTCGCCAAAGTTGGAAATTAGCATCGTGGAGGAAGATCCAATGTTCAAATGGAATTCGGTTCATCTTCCTTGGCACGATCGTAGCCCGGATTTCAACCATATCGAGCATATTTGGGACACTATTGGGCGGAAAGTGCGCGAAAGGACACCCCAGTTCAAACACATCATGAAATAAACAATGCCCTTCATCAGAAATGGTTGCTGCTACTTTAGCAACAAATTAGTCGATTTATGGCAGGAATCAGAAGACGTTTAGATGCGGTTATCCATTTGAATCGAGGCTGCGCACAAAGTACTAATTCTTTGGCGTATAACGATCAACCATGATATGAACAGTCATCTAAGGATTAATTTTGAAATGTCTGACATTGTAACGTTCGACTACAGTAAAAGTTGTAAAATGCATTTTTTTGTATAAAAAACACTCCATTTTGGTATTAAAATTGTGGTTATATCAATCTTTTTTTTTTCAAACATTTTTTGTTCGTTTCAATGCCAATGTTATCATAAACTATGTTTCAATAATATTATTCACATATATTATTATATTTCATCCAAAAAAAGAGGTTTATTTTTCAAGTTTTAAAAAATCAAGGTGTTGCAATACTTTTTTCCATGTGTATAGATATCCTACAGTTTGACTTAAAACAATGCAAGAACTTATAATAAATCAGCAAGAATTTGACATTTTATTCTATATAACAAACACCAGAAAAAAAAATGTTCATATTTATTATTTTATTTTTTTCAAAAAATTGAAAACAACACGTTTAATATTTTTTTGCATCCGTAACGCTTTTCTGGATTTGCCTTCCTCAGGAAAGCTCAAAGTCAAAAAAATGATATAAAAAGATGTATCAGTACCGAAACCATTGAAGGGCTATATGAAAACAAATTAACTAGAATAAATAGCCAAATTCATCTAAACCCGACTTTGCCTGAGGGAGTGCAAACCATAGTTCTTAATAATTTCAAAATTTATAAACGGACAATTTTAGTAAAGTTTTTAAAATCATGCCAGTACTGAAGTACTGACTACTGAGCTAATGACACCCTTGGGGTCTGATAGTCTACCAGCAGATTTCTCGACCCAGTGAAATAAAAGAAATGAAAACAACATGTTTAATAGTTTCTTGTGTCCGAAGCGCTCTTCTGGATTTACCTTCTTCAGAAACGCTCAAAGCCAAAAGTTGTATAAGTACCAAAACCGTTGAGGACGTATATGTAAAAAAAACCTAAAATGAATAGCCAAATTCATATTAAGCCAACATTGCCTGAGAAAGTTGAAACCGTAGTTTCTTAAATCATGTCAGTACTCAAGTACTGACTACTGCGCTGATGATACCATCGGGGACTGATAGTCCAATAGCAGATGTATCGTCCCAGTCCAACTTTGTTTTGACATAAGGAAAAAATATCGTGAAAACTCTTTCCCGAGTTTAAGTCACATTTTGTTTTGCATTTTGATACGGTGATTAGTTTTAATATAGATATTGATCTATGTTCATATATATAAATTTGTCTCATAGTATAGACCTAATATAATCAAAAAGCCAATTTCAGAAATCATCTGAGTGCACATATTTTATAATTAAAGCATGTGTTTACTTTATTTGTATTACAATTATTTGCAATTGGTGAGGGCTAGTTTTACAAATTGTAAGAATGCTTGTCGTGCGGATTCATTGTGACTAATAACTGTATAGCAACTTCTAACAAAGCGTATGATTCAGCTTTAAATCTAATTATTAAATAATTGTTATATATTACCAGTTTTAAACCTTGAATGGCATCCTGACATTGTCTGACATTATCAAGATGATACTGACAAAGAAGTTCAAGGAAATAAGCATACGCAGATGCCGGGAAAACTTTTGAAATTGAATCTACCATTTGAAGTTCATCTGGTTCTAACGACGAATTAATCGTGAATCGTATATCATCTACCATCATAAATTGTCCCAGATTAACAAAACTCATCTTCTGGAATGAATTAAGATGTATCCATTGGTAATCCGATACAGCTGAGTAGTGGCACAATTTTTCAGGAGTACATTTCGATACAAAGTACTTGATAATGTATAAAGCTTTACTGTATTGTTTTGTCTTATAGAAAAGGGATGCTACCATCAACCATCCAGATACAGCATCATGATACAAATTCTGTAGCAGGGTACTAAGACAGGATTTATACTGTTAGTTTTGGTATTTATTAATACTTCTTGTACTGTCCAGTTATATACGCAAGTTCACTAGAATGCATAGACATAAAGTATATATACACGTCTTTTATTGAAGATTTCGGACACGACACTATCTGATATACTAAATTCTTGAGTATCGACTCCTTGCATTTGGGAATACTTTTAAAGTACTTACTTGACAAATGTAAAACATCTGAACTTTGTTTGTGTTAATCATCTACATATAAAGTTTGATGTTCGATGTGGAAATTCCACTTTGATACATAAAAGTTAGATATTTGATCTGAAAATAAGATGCATCGACATCCATAACTATATAAAGTATAGAGTTTTTCTAAAAGTATTTCACGACCGCGACCCTTTATTCTGTTCTCAAACATGTTGTTCTCTGGAATAAAGTATTGCAAACAAACTGAATGCTCAACACAATAAATAAGTCGTTTATAACATCTCATGAAACAAGGTATGACATACGGATTGTTGAATTTCTTCAGATACCCAAAACATTTCAGGTAATTCGAACAGAGTAAATCTTTACATTCGGAATAGATATCTATTACATCTTTCAAAAGACTTCTTTAGAGAGCATAGCACAGTAATTGAGTGTGTGGAAAAGTATTGATAAGAAGTTTTTCACCAACTGAAAAAGATATTCGCCATTGTATGTCTTCTTTTTGTGATCCTTCAACCGGTACAAAAAGCACTGCATATTTAATAATACTTTGTTTGACATCATAACTCGGCCATGCGTTACTTGATCTTGTTATCCATTGTTGTGCAGGTGACACCCACGCTTTAGAAAGCAAACTAACGGCAGCATCGACAAGTCCTTTAGTTGTTAAACAAGGACCATGAATTACATTACCTTTATGCAAAAGGATTTGTTTAATTACAGTGCACTTGAAAAATATAGCTTATTATTGTGTACTTCACAGTTGTAACAATCTGTCGGAGTTCTAATGTGTGCGTGTTTCAAAAAAGTATGACAAGATTTTTCATCGTCTATTTCCATTGAAAAAACTAGCATAAAATATAAAAAAGGGTTGGTCAATCTTCAAAAACCCAAATTTCTTTATGTATTACAAACATTATATCTAAGTCACTGCCTCGCATCTCACATGTCGCAAGTCCGTCACTTAACCTACCACTTGTTATAATTGTTGTAATCTTGCTACTTTTTATATTGTCCATGACAGCGTTCATAGATCGGATTTGTTGAACATGATCTGCTGATCCTACTATATGCTGACACAGATAACGATACAGTGCTATAGATGTGTTTGGATTAATACTGTTTGAAATATAGAAAATCAAAGGAAAAAAAATGTAAATTCAGGAATGAAATCAAATCTGATGTGTTTAACATGATCTTCTGTTCCTACTATATGTTGACACAGATAACGATACAGTGCTATTGATGTGTTTGGATTTATACTGTTTGAAATATAGAAAATCAAAGGAAAAAAATGTAAATTCAGGAATGAAAACAAAAATGTTATATCAGTTTTACCACAAATTTCTCTAATTCAACGTGTGTTTGTCGATGATATCCGAGGATGTTTTGTGGATTCTTGTCTTTAATGTTTTGCTAATATGCTTGGTTTTTATCCCATTTTGTGCTTCCGTGTTACATAATTGTACGGGTTTTTTTTCAGTGGTTGAGATTATAATACAATATTGACTGCAGCGTTTTTCACTTTTTTAACTTTTATGTCTATTTGTTTTGTTTACGCATCGTATGCTAATATAATGGAATGTGATGATGTCATAAAAATCAGAGGTTTGGCGAGTTATAAAACTAGGTTCAGTCCACCATTTTCTACATAAAAAAAATCCCTGGACCAAGTCAGGAATATGACAGTTGTTATCCATTAGTTAGAAGCTTTTTTTTATTTTACTTTTTTAAATCGTCCTTTATCAGCTCCCTAGATGAAATAATATGCTAACAGGTGTTTATGAAATCGATTATCAAAAACGAAAAATTATTTGATAATTATTAGATACACAGATGCTTAAATCATGTACATAGTTACTCGTGGCACGTTTCTGTTCCAAATAGTTAAATCAGTAATTTTAAATTCCTCGTCGACTTAATCCGATCATCTACTGGTACCAACGTAAAATCCATATATGTGTGTACATACATTGTGATATAATCGAATAATGAAAGTCGGTTTACATTAAGTTTTCACATAAGATTTCTTAATGTGCATGAGATAAACTAATTTAGAATAGTTAATGGACACACGAATTGATGGTAAAGATATGTCGTGGTGTAAATTATATGTTTCCGTTCTAAAAAGTTAAATCAGTAATTTTAAATTCCTCAATGACTTAATCCGATTATCTACCGGTACCAACGTTAAATCCATACATGTGTTTACATACATTGTGATATACTCGAATAATGAAAGTCGGTTTCTGTTGTAAGTAATGATAATGATAGAGTAAGTATAACAAGGTTCAGAAAACTTCATATTGAAATTGGTAGATACACTATACCAAAAACTCCTATATTTAACAGGATTTATAAGAACTGTAATGTAAATTTGGTTGAATATGAGTTACATATTTTTATTAAATTGTCAAACATTTTCTTATTTAAGGAAGAAGTTAATCTACAACTGTTTAAATTAAAACATTACTAATTCCACAAATATTCATTCTCAGTTTCTGTGGTTGTTAAGTAATGAAGACAATGGTGTATACAAACGTTTCGCTAAGTACATAAACATGTGTTCTTAACTTAGAATAAAAGTGTGAATTTGTTTTGCTGCTTATAATGTAAATTGATTACTCATATTTTTACACTAGAGTTACTCCCCTTGGAACACATACACTTTGATACTTGTGTAGACAAGTACTTATTGTTTATTTAGATTGTTTAAATGTTACATTTGTTGTATCTATGCTATTGATGATTATGTTCATAAATGAGCTTTCTTTATTAAAATATTTTTGTATTTTGTAATTCATATATTTTAAGAAGGCGTTCATTAGTGGAGTGACAATTTGATATCGTTATTAATAAAGTGAAATATAAAACTGGATAATACTACAAAAACGTCCCCATTCCCCTAAAACACGTTCATCTTTCCGATCACGTAATTACAAGCAATGTTTTTAGAAAATGTGTATTCTAAATTTTTGTTCATTTTTTAATGAACCAAGAATTGGGTAGGAAACCTGGTTTATGTGGTTAACATCACTCAAATTGAATTTCACCTGTTCTTATGGATAATCAATGTTTTGACACTATCCCCTCATTTAAAGTCTAATATGTCAACCTATGCGTCGAGTATATACATTTTCGTATCACGTCTAATACCTGTCTATATGATAACTGTTTACATTTCAAATTAGCATTTATTGACCAATATCACAATGAATCATAGCTAATGCAGTGACTAGATATAAAACAAGCTTTTTTGTTGAGAATGTACGTTCATGCATTCTACTGATGATGTCATAAACATACCTCCTTTTTATTTTCCACAAAAAAATTATAAAAAATGGATGTAAAATGTTCAAAGTAATTCTTGAATGAACTAAACGTTTAATTTTCAAGGATTAATGACCTGAAAATGAAAATAAACGCAAACAATTCATTCAAAATATTTTCGAAATAGAGAAATAAGCAATTTGTAGGTTCAAAATGGAATCACGGGTATGGCTATTGGCAATTGTTTGCTTATAAATTGAAAAACCTTCTTTAATTGCTGACAATAGAACAAAAATATACATATGCGTGTGTTTATTTGTACAATTGTGCAAAAAAAAAAAGGTTGTGTTAATATTTGTATTTAAAGTAGTTATCAAAGGTACCAGGATTATAATTAAATACGCCAGACGCGCGTTTCGTCTACATAAGACTCATCAGTGACGCTTCTAAGTTAAAGAGCATTGAGGATCCAAAATTCCAAACAATTGTTCCAAATACGGCTAATGTAATCTTTGCCTGGGATAAGAAAATCCTTAGTTTTTCGAAAAATTCAAAGATTTGTAAACAGGAAATTAAAACAATAAATGACCACAATATTGATATTTGTGTCAACACGGAAGTGTTGACTACTGGGCTGGTGATATCCACAAAACAGGAATTATTTTGTTAATTTTAAAAAAACGGGGATATAGTTATAAACGCGTATTATTAGTATGTCAATGTAGTTTTATGAAGTCTTTGTTTTGTTCCGATCGAATGTGTTTTCAATTTATCTGTACAATATTTGATCATATACCCGGTTAAAATTTAACAGAAGGAAAGTTGAAATAAAACGATCAATGTTTGCATAATTATAATATTTTAGGATATCGTACCATGAAGGAAATAAAACTATGCTATAATTTCTTTCAAAGCATATACACGATTAAAGAATGTTTCTTTTGTCATTGCGTGGCTTTCTCATGGACAATAGATGTAATCCTCTTTTATAGATATGAACGTGCAACACATTGTATGGCAGATGACACCCATGTTTTACAATTAAAACTAATAGCACCGTCGAAAAGCCCTAATTCGTCTTATAAACATGGACTAGGAATTATATTTGTTCCAAACAAAAATCTGTGTTTTTCCAAACAAAATCTGTGTTTATACTATGCAATTGAAATACATTGTGTACCATTATGTTCATCATAGTCTCTTATCACTGCCGGACTTCTACTATATACTAGTTTCAGCAGAGTATGACAAGGTTTCATATCGACTCTTTCAATTACTAAATGTATTATTTCGGGATTAAAGCTTGGTTTTATATCTTCCCAAACCTCACAATGTTTGTCTACACCCTTTACATCTAAGAAACTATCTCGCATCTCAAGTCTGTCGCAAAAACGACCAATTTTTTATAATTGTTGAAACATTGGTACTCGCTGAATTGTCCCTGACAGCGTTCATTGTCCTGAGTTGTTTAACCTGATTTTCTGTTCCTACTATATTGTGACACAGATAACGATACAGTGCATTTGATATTGTAGTTTTGATTTCTGGTGTCTGCCATATCGAAAATCAAATGAAAAGCTTAGATTTAAAACAAAAGAAAACAAAAACAATATAAAAAATCAAACCAGTCATATAAATGTGTATATGTTCCAGACCATATGGGTATTTGAATCATACGCATATGGTCTGTCCTGTATACGTATACTCGTACGGTCCGACCATATGCGTACGGTCGGACCGTATGAGTATACGCGTATGGTCCAGTACGAGCTAACAAAACATGTTATTCGATCATATTGGTTAAATCTAAACAAATACATATCACCATCTTTCTTTTTCGTTTTACAAATTGTTAAAACTACAATAAGATGGAAAAAATGAACAAACGAACAATTGAAATCCAATATTTGTTTAATTGAATCTGAATTCTATTTTGGTACTCTCGCCCATGATGACACTTGCTACCACAAGTACAACGTACTATTTTGTTTCGTTTACACGTTTGCAGTTCATGCATGTCCCGTTGCATTTGCATTCTTTGTAAAGTTGCTTAATATTCTTAAAACATATCCTCCAACATTATGTTTATTTCCTATATCTTCAGTTTCAGTGATCATGATCATGATTTAATTAATTTATTACAGATCGCATGCTAAATACAAAGAGATTAACTGAATTATTTAGCGTGATTGTTTATAAATAAATAAAATATATTTTTTTATTTCAGTTACAATTGAACTTTGTTATATTATGCCTCGTTCGAACGGACATTTAATTCGAATTGAATTCGATTCGAATGCGAATGGAATTCGCTAATCGCGTTCACACACTCGTCTTTTTTAATTCGAATTGATTCGAATTAATTGAATCTAATTAGTCAATTCGAATTAGAAATACTTTTTTGTTAATACAAATTAAAAGTTAACGTCGTTTTGACAGTACAGCGAATTTGACTCGCATTACAATTCGAATTAGAATTGACGTTGGGACGTAAACGCTTCGAATGCGAATTAAACTTATTCGACTTAGGTAATGCGAATCGAATTCGAATTACGTGTGAACTCAGCATCAATTTGAGAGTTAAATTATGTTGATCTGTTATACTTGTTTTATTAACATGATTAATGTGTATCTAATAAACTTGACCAACTTCTTATAATTAGCCAGACCGTACGCGTACGGTCCTAATACTCATACGGTCTGGAACATATACACATTATGCACTCGAATAAGGCAGGCGGTCTTTAATTGAAAATATTGTAATAGTCTCTTGTAATCTCAATTCCGTCTTACCGGTCAAATGTATATGGTTACAACAATACTTGAAGATCATGAAGTACAGCAGACTCTTCTCGTTTAAGGGGCCAGTCTTTGTAAAAATCAGGCAATTTAGGTAAAAATCTAAACATGATCAGAAAAACCCACCAAGCTAATCATGCTATTTAATACTAACCATCATCCTGAGTTAAAAAATAATTGGTCTTTCGTTTGTGTGTGTCTGGTAATATCAAATAACTTGGTTAGAATTTTAGTACAAATGAAAGCAAATTACAGAGTTATTTCCCCTTATTCGTTAATTTCTAGTGCATTTCAACCAAATTGTATCTTCTATTACCAGAACAGAAAACGGAAATGAAGGTTATTTTTGTGCATAACTACATATTATAAAATGTCAAAGTGGGTTGGTTTTTTTAGTCATATTTTCATCACTGCCTGATTCTTAGGCAGACTGGCACTTAATTTGAAACGCTACAGAAATATGTTTACTCTGTTTTTCATAAATATAATACTTTATATCGCACTTTAAACCAAAACAAAAATCATTTCTAGAATTAAGACAGTTAATCGTTTCAGTAATTTGTTTAGTGTCGAAAATATCATATTGATTGAAAACCTTTACTATTTATTTACAACCGAAATTTGCCCTTGCGGTCAAGGATATACGAAAACAAATCCACCTTGGTTACATCCTTTAAATGGAACAAAATACGAAGAAAGATTGATTGCTCAGCTCGTTGTGCTCAATTTATGAATACATGTATAGAAATGTATGTCCGTGACACCTTGTTAAGTGCTAATAAAATGATTCACTATCCCCATGTGTATTTTCAAAAACAAGAAAATTAAATCTAAGACTGCACGTCTTATACAAAGTTCCAGAAAATCTTATAATGCGATGAAATGTACTATTTTTTTATGTCAGGAAAGTTTAGGGTTCTTTACGGGGAATGATGAAATAAAAAAGCTTTTCACTTTCGTATTCTGTTATCTCTCATGTTTGTGTTGCTCATTCGGTCTTTTGGTATTTTTTTTTTCTCGACATGATATTGTCAGTTTCTCCAGTGGTGAATTAATTTCTAATTATTGTTCCTGTGAAATCAACGTAATGCTAATAAAATTGAAATCTTTCTCTTGCCACGTGTAAGACTGCATAAGAAAATATTATAAAAGTTACTCAAAAGTGTATTTACCTGGCATCTTGTTGATGGTTACGTTATGTGCGTAATGTATTTTCCCTTTTAAAGTATTAGAAAAATAGCAAAACATACAAGTAATACCAAGTAGTATTTGAATTCGTTTATGTTTATGTTTAAAAGCCTGATCAATCATTTCAATATCCGTCGTTAACGTAACCTCACCGGCCAAGAAAAACCACAAGAACTTCGCTAAAGAAAATTGATATGGTAACATGGGTTAAGACTCCGGATTTTAATGCAAAATTTCGTAAAGAAATTAATATACAAATATCAAATACCACAAAATTAATCCCTTCTTAAGAAAATTTCTAGACCAATATGAATTCTTTTTCGCAGAAAATAGTGCAACGTAAGTTATTTGTACATCAGACCTCAGTATATACAATAGTTATCTAAGGTACCATGATTATAATTTGTTACACCAGACGCGCATATCGTCTACATAACTCATCAGGGACGCTCTGATCTAAATAGTTTAAAAGCCAACAAGTACAAAGTTGAAGAGCATTGAGGACCCAAAATTCCAAAAAAGTTGTGCCAAATACGTAATCTATGCCTGGGATAAGAAAATCCTTAGATTTGTAACAAGAAATTTCTATCTTCGGATATCCTAGTATAGGCTATCAATTTACAGGAAAATTAGTGAGGTGGTGATATTTGAAGATATAGCCTAAAATTATACAAAATCAGAGATCCTTTATATGGTATCTTGATATACAGAAAAAGTCATCCTGACCATGTCCTTTGTTCACCTTGTTTGTCACTAGTGCAGCTGACTACTTGTTGTTTCCCATTTGTTTACTTTGCTAACTTTAACACAATTGCATGAATATATCATTATAATATCATATGATGCCAGGACACCCTAGTAGCATATGATTAGTTTTACTATGCCATCTTATCGTATTCGTTATCGCTGTACATGATTCATTTAACAGAAGGATATGAGATCATCCTAATATATATTTAAATAGAAGACAATAAGCTGTTGTCACATCCTTTTTTATATGATGATTATACGGGTATTTATAATTATAGCGACCGCTTGAGGTTGTGTTTTTTTCGAATACATTTATTGGGATGGTATGCGCCACTCATAGATATGACGGACGTTGAAGATAATACTGTATTTCGGCTGTCTGTCCATCTGTTCATTCGTCCGTTCGTCTGTCAACACTCCGTATGATAAATACTTTTTTTTTTACGTATATCAATTCTCTTGCGTTGTAAGATTGACGGAAGAAAGCTTTTTTTGATAGTCCGTTGATGTACTGACCGAATAAAACTGACGTGTAATGAATGCGTAACGGACACACACCGGATATGTAACGTACGAGCAACGGAAGCGTTCCGGACAGAACGGATGTCGAATGAACATCATACGGACAAGTACCGCATAAAACGGACACCTAACGGAAACGTACCGAATAAAACGGACGAACAAGATATACTGAAAAGTTAAAGGCGACAATAATAAAACATGTAAATCGCATTAATATTCAAAATGTTTCTGTGTTACTGGTTTGGTTTGTTCTTTAAAATGCCACCAAAGAGTAGTGCCTGGCCTGAATAAGTGCTGCTTGATTGTGAAAGTGTGCCTTTACTCTAAGATCGATTATGAATAATAAAAATTCATGAACCTTAAGAAATCTGACATACCAATAATTGGCATTTCTGAGGCGAAATTTTCAATTGGCATTTATCCGTTTCAGATCCATTCATTATCCGTTTTATCTGTTATATGTCCGGTAGAAATCCGTTTCTCATTAGACCTACGTCCGTTTTATCCGTTAAACGTCCGGTAGAAATATGTTGGTGAATTTATCTTCCAGACCACCAACGGATGTATAACGGACACGTAACGGATACCAAACGGACACGAAACGGACGAGTACCGTCCAAAACGGACGCATAATGGACGTTCAACGGAAATTTTATCCGTTGGACGTCCGTTCAAAGTTTTGAACATGCTCAAAATTTTCCACCGGACAGAACGGACGTTGACTGATAAAACGAACGCTAAACGGACATGCAACGAATATAGACGGACGTCTAACGGATAAGAACGGATGTCTAACGGATGAGAACGGACGTCTAACGGACATGAACGGACGTCTAACGGACATGAACGGAGGTCTAATGGAGATGACCGAGGCTTAAGATCTAAAACAATTCTGATCTGTCTTTGAAGTGGATATTCGTATGTTTTTATCGATACAACATTTGTACACGGACGTAGGCTTGTTGGACAGTTTCAGCATGTTTATATCTGTTTATAGAAAGCAACTAGAACATCGTTCCGAAACTTGAATTCAATCCGAATTAACTTAAACATTGATATCCTTCGAATATAAAAGTAAATAAATTTCATTGTAGGTAATGTTATTCATACAGAAAGAGAGTCTGCATTCACGCAAAAGGAACACGATTCCAGCAGGAAACTTGCTCAACTGCGAATTGCAAAGAAAATAATAACGCCGACTTAAATCTAAATATGATATTTTTGCTTTTATTGAAAAACAGAATAGATAAGCGACATACGCACACTTATAAATTCATATATATATATATATATATATATATAGTAAAAACACATGAACTGTACATTTCCTAATAATTCCCTGATTTTTTTTCAATTTGTAGTTACAGATACCTCCATTATGTAACACATTTTTGAGTAACCGACTGGCCATTCACTATTTAACAGGTGCCCTGATTTCGCTACCTCAGTTTTACATCGATGTTTTCTCAGTATGACGTTTACCGCCTTTAAGATTATTAATTTCTTCGTGAGTTGTATATTTTTGCATATTTGAAAAATTGTTTAACTACCTTGGATCGTTACTAGATTAAAGGGCCATGTAAACAACCACATCGTGAACCTATTTTCATGCTTTTTTACAAAGGACAACCATCATAATTCATGTCACATTTAACTTATTAACACAAGAATTTATACTACAAAATTTTAACATCTAACAGATTGTTAGAATTCACGTTGTGCACACTGTAATACATTTTTGAGATTTCTTCATTTAAGAGCTACATGTCATTCCGTTGTGTATTCCCAAAACATTTATTATAGATGGTGACGATTAATTAAAATTTCCCATACAATAATTGTTTATTTTCACATTGGAGACTTTCCCCGACCTTATCAATTTTATTAAGTGTGTCTTCATCTAAAAGCAATTAGCAGCCAGGTGGATTTGAAACAGCTTCGTGCATCACAACAATTGCACTAAGCGAGGCATTTTTACAGCTGTATGAAATACACAGACATTCATACACCCAATTGATACAATTCATTATAAACAGTGAAAACAACTAACGACAGTTATACGGAACATAGTTTTGATACTGTTTCTATCTACATGTATACATTAGAAATAAAAAAAAATAACACCACGTGTGACGCTGTTAGTCATGCTTTGACATGTTGACCAGTATATTCAATTTTGGCATTTCGTCTGAGTCCACTGTGCCACATATCACAATTATCTCATCTGCAAAATTCTCTTTACTATAGAACTGCAATAACGATTATTTTGAGAATCATATTTAGGATTCATGTCATGTTGATTTTTTGTGACTTAATAACTTCAAAGCAATTGCCAACAAAGTGTAGGGTCCTAATATAAACCAATCTGACTGTGGCAATACTAAATTGTTGTTTATAACTAGTCGCAAACGTTGAAGGGAATGCTGAACTTGTCTGACATTTTTGAGATGATAATGACAAAGAAAGTCAAGGAAATGTGCATACACAGTACAAGGAAACCAAAGTCAATAGTTAGACTTTGAATATACTATTTGAAGTTCATCTGGTGCTAAAAAAAAGAATTTTCTTTGAAACGTATACCATCTACTCGCATTATTTTTTCAAGAAAAACAAAACTCTTTTTCCGGAACAGATTCAGTTTTAGCGATTGGTAATCCGTCATAGTCATGAAGTGGCTAAGTTTTTCGGGAGTGCATTTTGAAATAGAATACTTAATGACGCATAAAGCTTTACTGTATTGTTTTGTCTTATAGAAAAGGGATGCTACCATCAACCATCCAGATACAGCATCATGATACACGTTCTGTAGCAAGGTACTAAGACAGGATTTGTATTGTTTGTATTTATTTTTATTATTACTGTGGGTACTGTCCTGTGATATATTTTGTGCTAGTCCTCTCGAGCACATTGACATATAATATTTATATACGTCTTTTATTGAAGATTGCTGACAGAACACAGTCTGTAATATTGCATTCTTGAGTTTTGATTCCGGGTCTCTAGAACGAGTTGCATATTGACTATTTGCATGCATGAAAAACCTTGAGTCAAGCATTTTCTTAACGTCATTCACATATAAAGTATGTGGTTCGATGTGGAAATTCCATATAGATACCCTAAATTTAGAAATTTGATCTGAAAATAAGATGCTTCGCCATCCATTGCTATATAATGGATATAGTTTTTTTAGAAGTATATTACGTGCACGACCCTCTATTTTGTTCTCAAACATATTGTTCTCTGGAATGAAGTAATGTAAACAAACTGAGTGTTCAACACAATAAACCAGCCTTCTGAAACATCTCATAAAACAAGGTATAAGATTACCAGGTTTTCATATGGATTGTGGCAGTTCTTCAGATATCCAAAAAATAATTGTTTTCAGGAAATAAGAACAGAGTAAATCTTTACATTCGGAATAATTTGTTATGATATCTTTCAAAAGGATTTTTAAGAGAGCATAACAGAGTAATTGAGTGTGTGTAAAGGTATTTATAAGAAGTTTTTCCCCAACTGAAAACGATACTCGCCATTCTATATCTTCGTTATGTGATCCTTTAACTCCAACAGGTACAATCAAAACTCCGTGTTTAATAATGCTTTGTTTGGCATTATTACTCGGCCATGAGTTACTTGATCTTGTTATCCACTGTAGTGCAGGAGATATCCACGTTTTACAATGTAAACAAAAAGCAAAGTCAAGATCTCCTTTCTTGTTTGATAAACACGGACCATGAATTGTTTCACAAAGATCAGATACTAGACATTGTTTATGCAATGTACTGGAATAATATTGTTTACCATTATGTTCTTCACAGTAGTTCAAAACTTCCGGAGAGTTGTAATGGTTTAGTCTTAACAGAGCATAACAAGGTTTGACATCGTCTCTTTCAATTATAAAATGTGACATTTCTGGGTTTAAACGGGTTTTTATATCCTCACAAACCTCACAGAGTTTATGTAAGACCATCATTATATCTAAATCACTGCCTCGCATCTCAAGTCCTTCTCCAAAGCTACCACTTGTTATAATTGTTACACCATTGCCACTTGCTATATTGTCCCTGACAGCGTTCATAGTCCTGATTTGTTTAACATGATTTTCTGTTCCTACTATATGTTGACACATATAATTATACAGTGCAATTGATAGGTTTGGATTTATAGTGTCTGAAATATGGAAAATCAAATGAAAAGTGTAAGTATTAAAAATTCAAAAAAATAAACCATCACACCAGTCCTATAGATACAGACATACATTGTTTTGTACTCTAAAAATGATTATGCAAGTGATTTCCTTTGTGTGTTTTCACATTATATATATATACTATATGTTCTTGCCATAAACAATACGTTTTCAGTTACAGGAATCCCGAAAAGATGGTACAAATATGTCTTGGGTTAATGTCCAATGTTAAATCCTCTTTTATATATATATATATCTAATTTTTAAAGTGCGTACAGGTAACTTTGACTTCATTGCAACTGCAATGTTTTCGAATCCCTCGTTCAACATTTGACCGTTTTATTGTTCAGGTTCACATTTTCAAACTTAAGCAGCACTTTATTTTGATTAATTGTGTAATTTTCTTAGTTCAAAAGTAAACTGACTTTGCAACATTTCTCAATTTTAAAGAAAATAAAACGTTTTTATCATAAGATATTACTACTCGTCCTTTACTGCATACATATATATTTGAGATTCGTTCTGTCTGACTGTGTGTTGGTGTGTGTGTGTGTGTGTGTGTATAGGTGTGTGTATAGGTGTGTCATTCATATACTTTGCATGTACGCAAAACTTCTAAAACGCATGGTACTATAGTACTACTATATCAGAATGCGAAGAAATTAATTTTATTACAATCGTTCAAGTAAAAAAAGGAGATAATCTTACTGAATTGAAATTGGTATACAATTTGTATGGTTCATCTTTGTTATTGCTTCATATATTGATTTAAGATCTTTTTTATGTTATTCCACTTTTATTTTTTGTATAATGAAATCTTTTGTAGTTTTTGCGGTTTTTTTATGGAATAAGTTTTAATTCTGCAGGAACTATTTCATGGACAGAAATGCCAGGTATGGTTTCAACCCGGATGAATGAGTTCGGGTAGTTTGTAATGATGAGATCAAGGATGTTTGATTATCTTGTTAGTTCTTCTCCCATTTGTCATAGGCCATGGTCGTTTATGGTGTCAGTGATCTAATTGTGTAAATTGGTATGCTGAGTGTTTGGTTTCAGAGATTTGGTTCTCCAGTCCTAACCTGGAAGATTGAAATCTCTAGCCATGATAATATTTTAATATTGTTTGCTCTAGATAGATTAGATTTTATTTGATCTCCAAAGATCTAAAAAAAACTATTAATGAACATATTTATACCTTTTACAATAACAAAATATATGGAATCAAATGCTCTCTTAGTTACGGCCTTAAACTATCACAAATGATGACAGAAAGATTTATTCGTACATGCTTATTATATTCCCGTATTGATGGAATTGTTTTTTTTAAAGGGAAGTAGTTCCGTTATATCTTTCAACATATGTGAAAAAGATTTTTCCCAAATCGTATGTTGCTTTGCCAGGTACTTTATTTTTTATTCAAACTGATGGTTCTTTACGGTAAATGCTGAATTCAGTTTCGTGTGTAGGGATCTTGTTTGTTCCTGACGTTTGTAAATGATGAATTTGACTATCCCATTGGTATCGTTCGCCTTTATTGTACGTATATCAATGTCGTTGTGGTAATATGATTTTGTAAATGATTTTCCATATGATAGCAAAATAATGTTAATAAGAAATATAAAACTTTCTCTTGCCACGAGTAAACCTATGAATTGAATTAATTAATTCTATTGCTCACCTGCCATGTTATAAGCCCGTTAAAGGATATATTCGGTGCGTATTATGTTTTCCGGAAACAAATCTTATTCAATGTTCCTTTAAAAACTATAAAAAGGTACACACACTTGTCTAACAGGTTACTGGTAGGATTTAAATTTTAACTTTTTATGTTTAAAGTCTGATCGATCCTTTTAATATTATATGCCACACTGTTTGTCTTTATCTGATCAGGTAATCCCTACTTTTAAAACTTGAAGACACATTTAATTTCTTATACGCACATAAACAAAGTGATTCGAACATAAAAGTACGGTTTACATCTTAATTTGAATTATAGCAAAAAGTAACGTCAGCATTCGAACGCAAATGGACTGGTTAGAAATCACCTTGTAAGGTTAGCCTTCACCTCTAATAATTACCAAAGAACTATTGTGTTAATGTCCTTTCTATTGATTAAATATTCATGCAATTCAGTTTACGTTTTCAATCGTCAGATATTGTATAGCTTGCTATTTATTGAATGATATCAACCGTTTAAATATTATAATATAATATTTTTCAATAGCATGATTTTTTATACATTAAAATTTTATTAACTGCTACTTTTGGATATTTGAATATATTTATCAGATCCTAGGAAAATTAGTAAGGAAGTGAAATCAAGGGAAAGAAAAGCTTAAAATTAGTACATTTAGAGATCTAACAAATTATAATAGCGAACATGGATAAAACAGAAATACTCATCCTTAATATGCTCTTTTTACAACATACAGCACTACTGCGGATGAGCCCTCTTCGGATATCATTGTTATTTAAAATGTAACTAGATAATCCTCATCGCATATTAACATTTAGATCTTATTCGTCTTC
Organism: Mytilus trossulus; assembly: GCF_036588685.1. Classification (NCBI taxonomy): domain Eukaryota; kingdom Metazoa; phylum Mollusca; class Bivalvia; order Mytilida; family Mytilidae; genus Mytilus; species Mytilus trossulus. Next base: position 13,193,430 of record NC_086380.1, read on the forward strand.
GCTGTAAAGAATTTGTATTACAGAATAATATGAAATTATTTCCCCTAATATGGTAATATAAAAGTAACATCCCATTTTCATGATAGGTACACGACAGACTATATTGTCCTGTTGGTTTTTTCTTGACTTAAATGATCTTGTCCATACACTTCCACCAACGGACGTACACACAAATTATTAGAATATAACATTGTCCGGCTTTTCGTGCGTTTGCTCGTTCGTCCGTCGAAACTTCGTCACCAAATTGTTCGATAAATCATGTATTGTTTTACTTAAGCTCCCCAATGATTTTATATCTTATTGATTATTGAATGGACCAAATGTGCCACAGACAGTCCCAAAATTTTATGTTAAGGTGTTGTTTTGTCTTATGGTGGTAAGTTGAATCTAAATAAGTGAACAGCGTATATAAAGTGCGAGTGCCGTTGTTCATTTTCACTGTCGTATGCGAGTATGTCTATTGTAGATTAGAGGGTAATGAGAAAACTGCATTTGTTTACTTTTTGAATTAACAAAAAAATTGATTGAATATATGATTTAACACGCTTTCAGTAGAATGTAAATTTGTAATATATATTATACATCATATAATAAAATCAACGGTACCAATTTTCTTGCACCAGATGCGCATAAAACACGATTAAAGTCCAAAAGGTATATTGTTAGCAGCTGAATCTATATAATTGATTAATGAATGCAATTCGGTTCACTACAAATGCTTTGAATTATCTTTGTAAGTGTTATTATTTCTGATGTATAATGTTTGGAGTTGCGTTGAATTTTCATTGTTGTTTTACTTGATAATTCGTCACACGACAAATGAAAATAGTCTTGTAATAACGTTAATATTGGACATAATTACAATTTGAAATGCAAGAAAGTTGTAGATGCCTACTGAAATATACACGAGTATAACAAACGCATGGTTTATTTCATACGTTGTACGTTGCGTAACCGTTCGTCGATTTCTTTCTGTAAATTCGTTGTGATTTTTTCCAGTATTTCAACCTTGAGGTCAAATGGTACACGAAGGACGGGGTGATATGCGTCACATCGTCTTAAGGTGATGCACGTTCATATCATGCATATTAAAATATTTTTGGTGAGTTTGGTTTTAGTGCTGCACAGGTCCGAAAATAAACTGGAGAAGAAAATCCATGAATATAACATATTTTATGGCAAATTTCTCAAGCCGTTGCAAATACACATTATTTTCTTATTCGTGCCCTCAAACGCAAATAAAGTATTTATGAAAAAAAACTCAAACACATATCTATGGGAAACAGCTCGCCTAGACGAGTGCAAATAATTCAACTGTCCTCAAATCACTTTGCCAGCACACTAAGACCGCAGCAGCATACATGTCTTTCAAACATATCTACAATGAGAAATAATGAAATAGAATCTTTCATATCACAAAAACATAATTTCATAATGTTCTTTTAACATCTGCAGAAAAGCATAATGCATTTACAATATTATAAGCTTATACAAAAACATGTAAACAGGGGGAGGGGGAGGGGGAAACTTCACTGCACTAAGACTGAGCTTCGAATGGTCAAGCTATGAAAATGTATTTTCAATGTTAACTTTTACCGCGACTGACCAGTCCGTGCTATAATACAAAGAACTTTAAACTCTTAACTTTGTTAAGGTGACTTATTGTTATGCTAAAATAATTTAAATATTATTGTAAACATAAACACATTTTCCCAACATAACAACAATGTCATGTGCTATCGATAGTTAATAAATACATTTTTTACCGGAACTAACTATCCTTTTAAGTTTTTATTGTAACATTTCTTTAGTGTTTCTGTGTAAATGTGGATATTTTTTCCCCATACGCTTCTTTTATACTTATAATAGTTACAATTAAGTCCTTTAAAAGATGTAAACCACTGAATACCACGAAGGAACAACCGAAACTATTGACAATACATAAAACAGAAAAAATAACTTATATTATGTCATATTGATGACTAAATTTTCAAAACAGGGTATATATAAATAAATTCATCACCAGTATTTAATTAAAATATTTACGCCAGACGCGCGTTTCGTCTTCAAAAGACTTATCAGTTTCGCTCGATTAACAAATTTAAACAATTAGCCAGGGTTATGTATTATAACAAGCCAAAATCGTAACGTATCAGCCAAATTCCGTAGTCGAAGACTAAAATTGGCTAGGAGGTAAAGAGTCATAATAAATAGGAACCTATTTTGGGATTCAGGTACAGACAGAAAGCCCTTACAAGAATAAGCAATGATTTAAAAAAGTACTGGGCCTAAGATACTCTAAGCTCTTATTATAGAATTAATGTCTAAATCTAGTAGATTCAATAAGAATTATTAACACTCAATTTAAACTAATGAAAGTTACCGTTTCAAACTTGGTATGCCTCGATTTAACAAAATGTAATGAGGAAGATCTCCAAAAACCACCGAAATGTAATTCCTACAGAAATAATTTTAGAACTCCTGTAAGTATACAGCATCGATATTTGCAAAGAAAATGTAACACTTTGGAACTTTGGAATATAAAAGTTACTTAAAAAGTTTAAAGAATGTTTCCCAAGCGTAAATATTACAATTTAAATTGAAACGGTTGGAAATTCCCATGAAATTACACAATTACGTTTCCAAAAACAGGTTCAACTGTCACAATGTCAATGGGCCTTTGCACAACGAACAAGAATTGGCAACAAACGGTACTAAAGAAAGCAGGTTTCTCATTCGTATTTTGTATTCTAAAGAATAAAAAATCACAAAATACATGGTCGCATTTAGTGCAAGAGCCAACCAATTATGTTTTAGTATTCACAGTGTGGGAACGAAACTGCATGGTTTTCTACTAATTTGGTCATTCGGGAGACTGTCAAGCGGTGCTCCTACATTTGCAAAATAGCAAGTTGCTTGATGGAAACTTTGACGAACTCTTATGTTCCTATATAACGTTTCTGCTCCAAGTTATGATAACTAAAACATTCTTTATGTAAATACGAACCAATACAATAATAAGAAAAATATATGCATCAAAACGTTCTCCTTAGAATGGTGGAGCTCAATGTGTAAAACGATGAAAATTGTCACACAACAGCGATAAAAAATCTCAAATAAATATCGAAAAATCAATGTTTGCTACCTGAATTTTCACATGTACCTTTCCTGATATATATTCTTACCTGTCTGAAAGTTTCAAAGCCATTGTCCTAGTAGAAATCCAAATATATACATTATCCCATGCCGGATATTTTTATTGACTGTACAATCGCTTGCTAGTTAACTGTAATATCACTCACAGCCTTCCTGTGCAATCGCTTGGAGCTTTTCATTCATCGTTTGGTCAACTAGACTACTCCGAAAGGAGCTCCACCATTTTAAGGAAAATGTTTTGATGCATATATCTTTCTTATTATTTTATTGGTTCATATTTACATAAAGGATGTTTTAGCTGTCAAAACTTGTAACACAAGAGTTCATAAAAATTTCCATCAAGCAACTTGTTATTTTGCAAACGTCGGAGCCCAAATTAGTAGAAAACCGTACAGTTCCGTTCCCACACTGTGGTATTTGTAGTTAAATATTTTTTTTGTTACACAGAATGTTTGTTTCACAAGGTTTACAAGGAATTCACAAATCTGTCTATCTAAAATAATCAAAAGGTGTTCATGTTATATAAATAATATGCAATGCTGTCAGAAGCAAACACTTTGTTTTTATAAACATTGCATACTTAACTGAACAGTACGTCACTAAGTCTTTAATAAAACGTTATAAGGACACGATTAACGTACGGCCGTATTTTTTCCCATGGCTTTGAACTATTTGAATATGCAACAATAAAATGTCTTTGACACATGTTTGACATGGACTTGTACTCTGACATTTTTGCATTTGGCTATTTGTAACAGCAATACGTAAACAAATCAAAAATAAATTAAGGTGACTCTCACTTTCCTTGCTGTATAACATGCATACACAATGGCATGTGAAATTTCAAGTATCCAGCCATGTAAGACAAATGTTTGTGCAGGATGAAAACATTACCACTCATTCAATCGTGAATGAAAATCGGAGTTTGAACGCTCTTTGTTGTCTAAGATGCACCAATTAGAGCTATTTTTGTTTTTTCGGTGACGTGGATTGGCTTTATTGTCCAAAATAAATGTATTCAATAATGGTGTGTCATATGAATTCATCAGGCCTTGTCTGCCTTGAGCAACACCAATACAGCATATGAATCTATAAAAGACCTCGAAATGGGAAATTAAAAACAATTCCAACCAGATAACTAAGTCTAATTTATTAAAAAAATACTTTAAACACAAAAAAAGACAATATCAGACCAACAGGGCTCCTGACTTAAGATATTCACACAAAAACTAATATAAAAGAGGGACGAAAGATACCAAAGGGCCAGTCTAACTCATAAATCTTATACAAACTGACAACTCCATGGCTAAAAATGAATCAGACAAACAGACAAACAATAGTGCACATGACACAACATAGAAAACTAAAGAATAAACAACACGAACCCCACCAAAAAACAAGGGGTGATCTCAGGTGCTCCGGAAAGGTAAGCAGATCCTGCTCCACATGTGGCACCCGTCGTGTTGTTTATGTGATAACAAATTTGGTAAATAATCTAATTCTGTAGGTCACATTCATGAAAAAGAAGGGGATTGAAGTTACGACGTAAGGAATATATCCGATATCATTTGTGAAACGGTTATTCCATAAAGGCCAACCAATTCGTGTATGTGTGCGAGCGCCCAAACTATGTATGACCATGGAAAAGAGTGTACCAACACAACATAAAAACACGACATGAAAAAGCTTTACTGATTAGATCAAGAGAAACAAAAGACGAAACAAATAATTAAAAAGGACTTTGGAGACGTACAGTACAGATCTAAGAGTACTCTTTGTTACTGAACATTTATTAAAAGCTTATATTTAAAATAATTAACGCTGGATATACGAAATAGGGTTTATTATTCATTTAAGGCCGTGCGGCTGCATATAATTGAGGTTATCCGATTCAATTGAATTTTGGTGGATGCTTGTCTCATTGACAATCATTCCACATCTATATTTTTATACACAACTTATACATAATTCTTATATCTAGGACTAAAATGTCAATCGGGACACATCCTTAGAATAATGGACGTCATAAATAGTCAGAGAAAAAACATAGATATCAGAAGAATGGTGTGAACATAAAAGTTCATAGCTGTTTAGCAATACAATTTCGTTATGTTTTAATTTATTGATAAAGAAATCAATGTGTGTACCGATCAAAATAATATTTAAAGATAGTTTAACAGTGTAAAAAAAAACACGGATCGATCCTAAATTTATGGTCTCTTTCAACTACATCACCAAACCGATAATCTATCTTCATCCTTTTTAAAAATCGTTTTATTCGTCAACATTAAAAGCACACATATCAAAATTTCGGCATATTAACTGAATGCATTGCTGTTGCATTTACTTAATGACGATCATTGACAAAATTACAAAAGCACCATAATTGTACTATTCAACAAACTGTAAGAATACAAACAATAAATTCGTTATTTCTGAGAAGAAAAAAAATCTGTCCATTTAATACTTTTCAGTAACAAACATTTAGTATATAGATGATATTGATTTAAATCAATTTCTCAAGGCAAAACGTAATGCGACATAAACAATACATAAAGTGAAACCAATTAATGAATAACAACAAATGTAAGATAAGTAATACAGGAAAAAAATATATTTTTTTTGCTATTTCTTAAAAAATTAATAACTTAAGGCTGTTTTTTTTTTTAAAATAGAATCACGTGTGACGGAACGTCTCTCTGGATCAAAATACATACGTCATGGTTCACTCATAGTTTTTTTTATCCATTTTGAGATATGGCGGTTTTTTTAACATAAGGTTTGAACACATTTTTCATAAATTTACCTTTGTCTCGTAGACAAAAACAATCAAATTACAGCTCATTTGAGTGCACATATGTCATACTAAACTCTTATACAAAAGTTGCTTAACCCCAGATTTTAAGAATGCTTGTCTTGCTGAATCATTGTGACCAAATAACTGCAAAGCTATTCCCAACAAAGCATAAGACTGAGCTTTTACGAAAGGATGTGAGATTAAATAGTTTCCTTTTATGACCAGTTTTAAATCTTGAAAGGAATCCTGACATTGTCTGAAACTATTGAAATGATAATGACAAAGAAACTGAAGGAAATGAGCAGACGCGGTAGAAGGAAACCACCGGCAATCATTCGAAAAAAATCTACCATTTGAAGCTCATTTTGTGTTAAATAAGAATTACTCGGGAAACGTACACCATCTACAAGCAGAAGTGTTCCAAGATTAAGAAAACTCTTCATCTGGAATGAATTAAGATTTAACCATTAATCCAATACAGTCGAATAGTGGCACATTTTTTCAGGAGTACATTTCGATATGGAATACCTTATGATGTATAAAGCTTTACTGTATTGTTTTGTCCTATAGAAAAGCGATGCTAGCAGTAACCATCCAGACACAGCGTCATGATAAACATTCTGTAGCAGGGTACGTACTAAGACAGGATTTGTACTGTGTACTGTGTGTATTGATATTTATTATTACTTCTTGTACTGTCCAGTGATATAAGTCCACTAGAATACATAGACATGACGTATTTATACATGTATTTTTTTGCAGATTTCGAACACGACATGGTCTGATAAACTGAATTCATGAGTATCGACTCCTTGAGCATGTTGTATTTCAAACAAATTTTAAAGTAAATACTGATAAAAATTAAAATCCTTGAGCTTAATTTGGTTCGATGTTACACCTTGATACATGAAAATTGGATATTTGATCAGAAAAGAAAATGCATCGCCATCCATAGCTATAAAACGTATTTAGTTTTTATAAAAGTACTTCACGACTGCGACCCTCTATTTTGTTCTCAAACAGGTTATTCTCTGAAATAAAGTAATGAAAACAAACTGAGTGTTCAACACAATAAATCAGCCTGTTGAAACATCGCATAAAGCAAGGTATCATATTATCAGGTTTCCATACGGATTGTGGAAGTTCTTCAGATATCAAAAACATAATTGTTTTCAGGAAATAAGAACAGAGTAAATCTTTACATTCGGAATGAATAGCTATGACATCTTTCAAAACAATTTTAAATAGAGCATAGCATAGTAATTGAGTGTGTGTAAATGTGTTAATTATAAATTTTTCTCCAACAGAAAACGATACTCGCTATTCTATATCTTCCTTTGGTGATCCTTTAACTCCGATTGGTACAAACAGAACTCCATGTTTAATAATGCTTTGTTTGATACCATCACTCGGCCATGAGTTACTTGATCTTGTTATCCACTGTACTGCAGGAGATATCCACGTTTTACAATGTAAACAATAAGCATAGTCAAAATCTCCGTCTTTGTCTGATAAACACGGACCATGAATTATTTTAAAACCAACAGATACTAAATCTTGTTTAAACAATGCACTGGAAAGATATTGTTTACCATTGTGTTCATCACGGGATCTTATACATTTCGACATTCTACTATATACTAGTCTCAACAGAGTAAAACAAGGTTTCACATCGCCTCTTTCCATTAAGAAAGGTATTTTGTGGGGATGATAACGGGATTTTAATTCTTCACAAACGTCAACCTGCTTGTGTACCACCATCATATCTAAGTCACTGCCCCGTATCTCAAGTCCTTCACCATAGCTACCACTTGTTATAATTGTTGCATTCTTGCTATTTTGTATATTGTCCCTGACAGCGTTCATAGATAACATGATATTATTATCCTACTATATGCTGACAGAGATAACGATACAGTGCTATTGATGTGTCTGGATTTTTACTGTCTGAAATATAGAAAATAGAAGGTAAAAAGGTAAATATGAAATAAAAAAATAATCATATAAATACATTGCCTGTACCAAGTCAGGAATATGACAGTTCTTGTCCATTCGTGTTTTGTTGTTTGATTTTGCTATGTGATGATGAACTTTTTGAATTGATTTTCCTCTTAGTTCAGTATTTTTGTGATTTTACTTTGTATGATTATATGAGTTTGAACGGTTGCACATTGTTTATAATTTTTTTAATACTTCAAAAATACGGTATTTGAGTGTATTGTTTAGGAACTGACGTTGTGCATCATTTAATTAAAATTGATCTTTGATGTGTCTGTAAACAGGCCCGAGAACACAGTTATTTCGTAGTGCATTTCTTTTAGACAATAAATTCAAATTAAAAAAATAGCACCTGCTCTTTTTCAAAAATATTTTTACAGTGCAGTGTACTACCAGTGAGACAAATAATAATATCAAAATTATAGAAACTTCTACCAGCTCTAACTCAAAATATCGACAATTCTGTGTTAAGGGGGTATAAAATTCAGTTTGACAGCTTCAGACGTGATAAAATTTGACCTTTTAGAACTGGACCAATTCATTTGAAATATTTGTGATGGACTACAGATTTGATGTACAAAGCACTTCACATTTTACATACATCAGTTAGGCCGTTTAACCAGGGCCGTGAATACAAAATATGCTGTACTTTTTTTCTGTGATAATCTACTTTTCTCTTTATTTAGAGTTCACAAATATTTAATCAAATTTGATTTAAGCATAGAAAAACAAATATCAGGAACAAAAAAGCTGTCAGATAGAAAGTCCGCATGCCTCTTAGGCATACAATGTAAACTTCTTTATAATGCTTATTATAGCCTAGAATGCTAAAATGGCACGTTTTAACAGAATTTATGTAAACCAAAGATGTAAATCCTTTACTTTTATTGAGGTTGACAAATTTAAACCAGCAAATCATTCAAGAAAGTTCCCAAAGTACAGAATCGGGATTTCAGGAATCCATCTCTTAGGCCCGAGAACACAGTTATTTCGTAGTGCATTTCTTTTAGACAATAAATTCAAATTAAAAAAATCGCACCTGCTCTTTCTCAAAAATATTTTTACAGTGTAGTGTACTACCAGTGAGACAAATAATATCAAAATTATAGACACTTCTACCATGCAGCCCTAACTCAAAATATCGACAATTCTGTGTTAAGGGGGTGTAAAATTCAGTTTGACAGCTTTAGACGTGATAAAATTTGACCTTTTAGAACTGGACCAATTCACTACTTAACATAAAGTTTCAGCACCCAAATTTTTTTGACATGTAATTACATCCCCCTACTAAATATTTCATGAATTTAATGTAAAGAAATAAATTGGGAAAGTGTATTAAATAAAACATATAAGTTATACACTGTTTACACTAGGGACTATATTCGTAGACAACGAAAACCAAAGGACGATAACTGTGTCCTTGGACCAACAGTATTTCTTTTACTGTTTTGGCAAGTTTTGATATAATCCATTCGACGTGGAAACGGCATCATCCCGTTTATGTATTATTGTGCTATGGTAAACGTTTTAAATTTTTTACATTTTTTCTTAAATATGCTTCGTCTATATGCCTTTCCGGTTTTCTTTATTGACTTATTTCTTTGTTTTGATGGTGACTAAGAATACAACACAATGTTGATTGCTGTACTCATTTTTGACATTCTTACCAATTATGTATATTTGTTTTGTTCACACATCGCTGTCATTATAATTGTGATAGAGGAAGAATTCACCTGATTTTACTCATGTGTATAACAGTGCCGATTAATTGAATAGACGAGAGGCAGTATCTATTTCGTTATTTTACAAAATAAGACACTATTAGACCGTTGGTTTTCCAGTATGCATGGTTTTACACTAGTAATTTTTTGGCCCTTAATAGCTTGTTGTTCGAGGTGAGCCAAGGCTCCGTGTTGAAGACCGTACATTGATCAATAATGGTTTACTTTTTTAAAATTGATATTTGGATGGAGAGTTGTCTCATTGGCACTCACGCCATAATAAATATTTTTATTAAATCTTGAAAAACATAATAAAAATATCATATTGCATTTAATTAATATATTTTCTTCAATTCTGGCCATCTTGTTTTACCAGAACTCAAAGAAATAACAGAAAGTTTGATACCAGAGGGACATTCAAACTCATAAATAGAAAATAAACTGACAACGTACGCTCTGTCTAAAAAACAAAACCAGACACTTAATAGTTAACAAATCTCATCATAAAAAAAACAAATCTAAACAACACCAACCCCAACAGAAACTTTGGGTGAATTAAGGGTCTCAGGAATTGTAAGCAGATACTGCTCCACATGTGGCTGCCATCGTGTAACTCATATTATTACAAACACGGGAATCAGTCTAATTCAGTGGGTCACATTCGAGAAAATGAAACGGATTACAGTTACGACATAAGAAACACATCCAACAATATCTGTGAAACGGATATTTCATAACGGTTAAGTAACTCGTGATGGCGTCCATAAAAAACTAAGACGGAAAGATTTCAACTTCATCATTTGGAACGTTTTGTTTAATAGCTTTCTTGTGTGCAGCAACTCTCTATCAAGGAAATCATGATAGAAAATAAAAGCCCGGGAATATCGTATCAATTGGAAGATATGCAGGAGTAAGTATATACAGCAGTGCGTGATAGTAGTCATCGGCTTGTGAAATAGATCAAAGATCAGTTGTTTGGTGTAATTAAAAGAGACAATCATTCAAATGAACATTCAAACTTTCAACATTCAAAATAAGTCGAACAAAATTCACACTGTAATTACAAAAGACGAAGAAAACCAAATAAAATTGCAAACAAAAAAATTACAAAACACAAAGTAGAAAAATACTAGTTACATGCAAAAGGAAAAACTGTTTTCGTGGATTTTTTTCATTATGTCGATGGATGTTCAACTTTTGTCCCTTCGCATTACGGATTATATTGCCACGTAAAGGAATAAGAGAAAAATATTCATGAAAATAATTGAACCTATCGAAACAGAAAATAAGCCTTAGCAATACTAATCATGGATTTAAAAAAGGAAATTATCTTGGTTACTGAAAAAGAACCGCGTATCTGGCGTATTAAATTATAAGCCTGGTTAATTTGATAACTGTTATCTATTATAATGAAACAAAAATGAGAGAAAGATTGATTGTTACACGCTCAGAATATTCCTGTATTGACTATTTGATCGTCTATGCCCTATGCCATGTGATTTTCCATTAACATGACAATTTAAATCGTATTCCACTGTCTATACGTATGTAACTTTATTTCTGTACATTCTGTATTGTGTTGTACTTTTTGTTTTAGTATGCAAAGTAGAGGATAGTTTACCATGAATACAGATAATGAAACAGATAATGATAAAGTAAGCAAACTTTTTCAGTTCATGTGTACTAATTTGTCCATTTCCTACTACTCACTCATTTGTTTTTTTTTTTACTTCTAAAAAGTAAAATCACAAAAATACTAAACTCAGAGGAAAATCAATTAGGAAAGTCCATAATCACATGGCAAAATCAAGTTGCCGTTGGTAGAGAGTCTGTTTGTTTGTAATCTTTCTATTTCATCCATGGTATTCTCAATTCGTTTCGTATTTTGCATTTCTTGTTTGCATATCTCTTTCGTATATGTGTTAATGCTATCATAAATTAAAACCTTTTTCAAACTACATGTAAGGATGTAACAGATATAAACCTTCAGAATTAATTATTTACCTGCCATGTTATTAGTCTGTTGAGGGATATATTAGTTGTGTAATGGGTTTTCCCAAAAAAGATCTTCTTTCGTTTTCCTTTAAAACCACAATAACATACACGCAATATCAGGTAGTAAATTTTAGGTTTAAAAGTCGGTTCAATCCTATTTATAGTTCGTCACGCTGTATTGTGTTACTGAACGAGGTATTTCCATGTTAATCACTCTTTAGCTTCTATGTTTTATGTGGTAAACAATTTGATTTTGGTTATTTTAGGACTTTTGCCTTGATACTGTCATTTCCCTTTCACCTTGTGTTTGATTATCCCTCTGGTACCTTCCGCTACTCTTTTGCTTTCTTTTTAATGAATATGTTGTGGTGAATTGATTTTCAATTATTGTCTGTATGTAAAATCAAAATAATGATTATTGAAAATACAACCTTTCTTATGCCACGATAATAAATTACAATTATATACATGATACCAGGTAGTAAACATGTTGAATTGTAGGTTACAAAGTCTGATCAATCCTATTTATAGTTCGTCACGCTGTATTTTGTTACTGAACGAGATGATCCCGTTTTTGAAAAATAATATAAACTTTTTTTTTATTATAAACAAACACAAAATGAAAATTTAATTATGTTACCATTAGACCTCAGTCATGTCAGTATCTACACAACACGTTCCTAAAATACAAATCAGGCAAAGAATCCTCCTATGGTTATTCATGACATCGGTTAATTACCACATAAAATATCTGCGTCATAAAGATATGCGTATAAGGGTATATATAGTCCAGCTGTTGTCAGTTCTTTTCTTTGTCTGCCCACACTTTGTACGATTACTTGAATTTACTTTGATCAATGCTTATGCATTTTAAGATTGAATGCGAAAACTCCTTTTCAATATTGAAAATAATTGATGTTGTCATCAAACAGTTACGAGAATTTTTACTTTGAGATGCTAACACAAAACGTAAGTATAACTAGATTGGTTTGCTCCTAGCTATAAAAAAAGAAGATGTGGTATCATTGCTAATAAGACACCTCTCCACAAGAGACCAAATGACACAAACTTTAGGTCTCCGTTATGCATTCAACAATGAGCAAAGCCCATACCGCATAGTCAGATAGTTGTCTATTGGCAATCATACATCTCTTCCTTTTGATAGCTTGACTTAATACATTATCATCAACTTATTAAATGGTTTGTGTGTGTGCATTAAAAGTACTTTTGGTGGAACATTTGCAATTGGATAACAATTATATTTTAGTTAGACCTTAGAAATAAACATATTTGATCGTAGGCACTTTTTTCTTAAACACTGCATTCACACAAAAAGACCAGGATCCATGCAAGATATGATTCCATTGTGAGTTTGCAAAGACAATGAAAACTCCGACTGCAATCAAAGTATGACATTATTCTTTTATTAAACAAATTCAACGTTTTAGCAAATTCATGTATATATATATCGGCAAACATATAAATGATATACCTAATATCCTGTAATTACCATATTTCTTTATTTTGTAGCTGTAATCAACCCTTTCATGTATACCTTATTCCAGTTTACGACATATATTGATCATGTATACCTTTTTCCAGTTTACGATATATATTGATACACAGAAAAAGAATATTTATCTATGATTGACAGTGACATCTTTCAACTAGAGACCACATGATGTAGATGGTAGAAGGTAATGGTTGGACCTTTTAAGAAAATAAACATTCCGCATAGAAAGCTTTAAAGTCCCCGAAATTAGAAATGTAAAACAATTCATAACAGATGATTAACGGTCAAGTTTATGTTTAAACAACACAAATGATAACCAAAAAAAAGGACAACCACTGAATAAAGAGGTCTCTGACTGGTGACAGTCACATACAGGTTCGATTACAAATTTGAGTGGGCACCCAACCCTTGTACTTCCTTGGGCAGTAGTGTAGCAGCAAAAACATAAGAACAAACAACGAGTAAGGCTTAACTCATCAAATCCACATAAAACACAGAACAAACAACTAACAAATAAATTAAGACTTTTTTAAGTTTTTTTTTTTTGTTGAAGGCTGTATAGATGTCTATAATGTGCAGAATGGGAATGGGGAATGTGTCAAAGGGACAATGACCCAGCCATATAACAGTCAACAGCAGAAGGTCACAATAAGTATACTTGTTTACACCCCTTGTAATAAAATTTATTATGGTCTCATTGACAATCGTACTACATCTCCTTATTTGTATTTGCACAACAAATATATAATATAATATATATCTAAAATTTCAATCACTACACATTGATTAATGGAACGACGTCATGAACGGGCAGAGTCAACTACAGGTATCGACAAAATGTTGGATCATAAATGTAAAGCAATAACATTAGAGGAGTAGGGAGGTTGAGAGCTCACAAAACATGTTCAACACAACCGCATTTTGTGTTCAAATTTTGGTTCATTTATATGTTTCGGAGTTTAGGCTTACGTCCGGTTTTGCTTGACTAGCGAACATAAGTGTGTAGGGGCCAGTTAAAGGCATTCAACAATGAGCGAAGCCCATACCGCATATTCAGATAGTTGTCTATTGGCAATCATACATCTCTTTATTTTTATAGCTTGACTTAATACATTATCATCAACTTAACAAATGCGGAATTTACTACCTTTTTTGAACACTCATTGAAGACATTGGCTGTTGTATACTCTCTGGTCGAGTCTTTGGCACATTCCCGGTTTCCATTCTTATTTATATCTATATATTACGTCAGGAAAAGACAGAACATTGACAATACATAGAGTGCACTAATGCCAGTAACACACCAAAAAAAGATTTGATATGGCTTTCCTATTCAATTGAAACTCGTGCAGTCCATATAGAGTAAATTAAATTAATGCCAGTAACACAAACAAAAAAAGATTTGATATGGCTTTCCTATTCATTTGACACTAGTGCAGTCCATATAGAGTAAATTAAACTAATGCCAGTAACACAAACAAAAAAAGATTTGATATGGCTTTCCTATTCATTTGACACTAGTGCAGTCCATATAGAGTAAATTAAACTAATGCCAGTAACACACACACAAAAAGATTTGATATGGCTTTCCTATTCAATTGACACTCGTGCAGTCAATATAAAGTAAATTAATCTAATGCCAGTAACACCAATCAAAGATTTGATATGGCTTTCCTATTCAATTGACACTAGTGCAGTCCATATAGAGTAAATTAAACTAATGCCAGTAACACACACAAAAAAAGATTTGATATTGCTTTCCTATTCAATTAAAACTCGTGCAGTCCATATAGAGTAAATTAAACTAATGCCAGTAACACACACAAAAAAAGATTTGATATGGCTTTCCTATTCAATTGACACTCGTGCAGTCCATATAGAGTAAATTAAATTAATGCCAGTAACACAAACAAAAAAAGATTTGATATGGCTTTCCTATTCATTTGACACTAGTGCAGTCCATATAGAGTAAATTAAACTAATGCCAGTAACACAAACAAAAAAAGATTTGATATGGCTTTCCTATTCATTTGACACTAGTGCAGTCCATATAGAGTAAATTAAACTAATGTCAGTAACACACCAAAAAAAGATTTGATATGGCTTTCCTATTCAATTGAAACTCGTGCAGTCCATATAGAGTAAATTAAATTAATGCCAGTAACACAAACAAAAAAAAATTTGATATGGCTTTCCTATTCATTTGACACTAGTGCAGTCCATATAGAGTAAATTAAATTAATGCCAGTAACACAAACAAAAAAAAATTTGATATGGCTTTCCTATTCAATTGACACTCGTGCAGTCCATATAGAGTAAATTAAACTAATGCCAGTAACACAAACAAAAAAAAATTTGATATGGCTTTCCTATTCAATTGACACTCGTGCAGTCCATATAGAGTAAATTAAACTAATGCCAGTAACACAAACAAAAAAAAATTTGATATGGCTTTCCTATTCAATTGACACTCGTGCAGTCAATATAAAGTAAATTAATCTAATGCCAGTAACACCAATCAAAGATTTGATATGGCTTTCCTATTCAATTGACACTAGTGCAGTCCATATAGAGTAAATTAAATTAATGCCAGTAACACAAACAAAAAACGATTTGATATGGCTTTCCTATTCAATTGACACTAGTGCAGTCCATATAGAGTAAATTAAATTAATGCCAGTAACACAAACAAACAAAAATTTGATATGGCTTTCCTATTCAATTGACACTCGTGCAGTCCATATAGAGTAAATTAAACTAATGCCAGTAACACAAACAAAAAAAAATTTGATATGGCTTTCCTATTCAATTGACACTCGTGCAGTCCATATAGAGTAAATTAAATTAATGCCAGTAACACCAATCAAAGATTTGATATGGCTTTCCTATTCAATTAAAACTCGTGCAGTCCATATAGAGTAAATTAAACTAATGCCAGTAACACACACAAAAAAAGATTTGATATTGCTTTCCTATTCAATTAAAACTCGTGCAGTCCATATAGAGTAAATTAAACTAATGCCAGTAACACACACAAAAAAAGATTTGATATTGCTTTCCTATTCAATTGACACTAGTGCAGTCCATATAGAGTAAATTAAACTAATGCCAGTAACACAAACAAAAAAAGATTTGATATTGCTTTCCTATTCAATTGACACTAGTGCAGTCCATATAGAGTAAATTAAATTAATGCCAGTAACACAAACAAAAAACGATTTGATATGGCTTTCCTATTCAATTGACACTAGTGCAGTCCATATAGAGTAAATTAATCTAATGCCAGTAACACCAATCAAAAATTTGATATGGCTTTCCTATTCAATTGACACTAGTGCAGTCCATATAGAGTAAATTAAATTAATGCCAGTAACACCAATCAAAGATTTGATATGGCTTTCCTATTCAATTAAAACTCGTGCAGTCCATATAGAGTAAATTAAACTAATGCCAGTAACACACACAAAAAAAGATTTGATATTGCTTTCCTATTCAATTAAAACTCGTGCAGTCCATATAGAGTAAATTAAACTAATGCCAGTAACACACACAAAAAAAGATTTGATATTGCTTTCCTATTCAATTGACACTAGTGCAGTCCATATAGAGTAAATTAAACTAATGCCAGTAACACAAACAAAAAAAGATTTGATATTGCTTTCCTATTCAATTGACACTAGTGCAGTCCATATAGAGTAAATTAAATTAATGCCAGTAACACAAACAAAAAACGATTTGATATGGCTTTCCTATTCAATTGACACTAGTGCAGTCCATATAGAGTAAATTAAATTAATGCCAGTAACACAAACAAAAAAAAATTTGATATGGCTTTCCTATTCAATTGACACTCGTGCAGTCCATATAGAGTAAATTAAACTAATGCCAGTAACACAAACAAAAAAAAATTTGATATGGCTTTCCTATTCAATTGACACTCGTGCAGTCCATATAGAGTAAATTAAATTAATGCCAGTAACACCAATCAAAGATTTGATATGGCTTTCCTATTCAATTAAAACTCGTGCAGTCCATATAGAGTAAATTAAACTAATGCCAGTAACACACACAAAAAAAGATTTGATATTGCTTTCCTATTCAATTAAAACTCGTGCAGTCCATATAGAGTAAATTAAACTAATGCCAGTAACACACACAAAAAAAGATTTGATATTGCTTTCCTATTCAATTGACACTAGTGCAGTCCATATAGAGTAAATTAAACTAATGCCAGTAACACAAACAAAAAAAGATTTGATATGGCTTTCCTATTCATTTGACACTAGTGCAGTCCATATAGAGTAAATTAAACTAATGCCAGTAACACAAACAAAAAAAGATTTGATATGGCTTTCCTATTCAATTGACACTTGTGCAGTCCATATAGAGTAAATTAAACTTATGCCAGTAACACAAACAAAAAAAGATTTGATATGGCTTTCCTATTCAATTGAAACTCGTGCAGTCCATATAGAGTAAATTAAACTAATGCCAGTAACACACACACAAAAAGATTTGATATGGCTTTCCTATTCAATTGACACTCGTGCAGTCCATATAAAGTAAATTAATCTAATGCCAGTAACACCAATCAAAGATTTGATATGGCTTTCTTATTCAATTGACACTAGTGCAGTCCATATAGAGTAAATTAAACTAATGCCAGTAACACACACAAAAAAAGATTTGATATTGCTTTCCTATTCAATTAAAACTCGTGCAGTCCATATAGAGTAAATTAAACTAATGCCAGTAACACACACAAAAAAAGATTTGATATGGCTTTCCTATTCAATTGACACTCGTGCAGTCCATATAGAGTAAATTAAACTAATGCCAGTAACACCAATCAAAGATTTGATATGGCTTTCCTATTCAGTTGAAACTCGTGCAGTCCATATAGAGTAAATAAAACTAATGCCAGTAACACACACAAAAAAAGATTTGATATTGCTTTCCTATTCAATTGAAACTCGTGCAGTCCATATAGAGTAAATTAAACTAATGCCAGTAACACACACAAAAAAAGATTTGATATGGCTTTCCTATTCAATTGAAACTCGCGCAGTCCATATAGAGTAAATTAAACTAATGCCAGTAACACCAAACAGAGATTTGATATGGCTTTCCTATTCAATTGAAACTCGTGCAGTCCATATAAACATCTCTTTTGTCGTCTGATATACACGGACCATGTATTGTAGAACACTCAGTAGACAATAACAATGGTTTAAACAATGTACCCGAAACATATAGTTTACCATAACTTTCTTCACATTATTTTAAATCAACGGGACGGCTGATAAATTCTAGTATCAACTGAGTATAATAAGGTTTTACTTCACCTCTTTCCATTAACAAATATGTTATTTTGGGATTGAAGCGGGTGTTTGAATCTTCATAAACCTCAAATTCTTTTTGTAGTACACGCAGTAAATATTAGTCACTGCCTCGCATCTCAAGTCCTTCACCAACGCTGCCACTTGTTATAATTGTTTTACAATTGTTACTTCCCATATTGCCCATTACACCGTTCATATATCTGATTTGTTTAACGTGATCTTCTGATCCTACTATAGTTTGACACAGATGACGATACAGTGCTATTGATGTATTTGGATTTATAGTTTCTGCAATGTGGAAAACCAAAACAAAATGTCAATTAAGGGGATACATATTTTTCATTTCAACCAATCATTTGATGAAAACAGATTTTCCACTAGTGAGAAGAAATATTTTTCTCCTACCGGTCAGGAAATGTGAAAATAGCACAAAATTAGAAACATCGTGTTCATAGTTACTCGTGGATGATAAGATGTTTCCATTCCAAATAGAAAAGTCATTAATTTTCAATTTTTAGTTTTAGATTTAGTGATTACTATAGAATGCGACAGAATGATTAGTGCCACAAATATTCAGGTAAAGAGAGAAAATAATCTTTCTTACTAAATTAAGATTTTTAATATGTGGTAAAAAGTTAAAAGAAAACAAAAAAAAAGCAAAAAAATAACGTACTTCAACGACACTACTTTCAGCTTACAACGAACAATCGATCCTGAAAAATTCATATACTTTTATTGTCATATATTGCACTTTCTGCGAAGAAGAAATTTTCATTTGAGGAACTACACAATTGTTAACGAAAAATATCATATCAATAAGTAAACTTTACTGTTTATTCTGTGCTTTATGAAGTTTGTTTTCAATTTGCTAAGCTGCATAAAGTTTTGCTTTGACAATTTATAAAGTCTGCTAATACTTTAGAAGAAAAACCTTGCATAAATAATATACAAAATTAAAGTTTTTTTTGGGGGGAGAGGGGAAGGAATCTTTTACATGTTTGTAAGGAAGTAACTTACTTTCTGTCTACTCCATAACAATGCAATGATGTTGACCTAATATTTATTGAAACAAAATACTTTTTTCCCGCAAAATGATACGGTATATAAATTAAAATCAACAACAAAAACAAAAACAAAAGTATATTTAATTGAATTAGAATACATAATTTTATTTAGAGTCAAGTTAACGAGAACTCCGATCAATTAAAGAAATTGAGTAGCAGAATATCAAATGAAATTCAAACTGACTTTTTTAAAGTATACAGCGGTGCGTGATCGCGGTAGTAATAATATGAAAAATGACAAGGATCTATTGTATGGTGGAAAGGAGATTCTAAAAATAACAAAAAGGATCATTTCAACTGTTTAATCAACATCAACCTGACAACGCCGTGGCAAAAAAACAAAAACAACAGTATACAAAACACAACACAGGATACTACTATAATATTCCTTTTTTGACTACTTGACTACATATTTTGTTTTTAATGATCTGTTATATATACATATTTCGAGTTTAGCATGGCGTTCATTATCACTGAACTAGTATATTTATTTGTTTTGGGGCCAGCTGCTGAAGGACTTCTCTGGGTTTGGGAAATTCTTGCTGCATTGAAGACTTGTTGATGACCTTCTGCTGTTGTCTGTTCTATGTTCGATATGTTGTTTCTTTGACACATTCCACATTTCCATTCTCATTTTATATATGTATATATACGTTTAAAGCATGTTTTCTTTGTAAGTACGCGACTGTCTCGTAGACAATACATGTAATAACCCTTTATAAATATGAAAGTACAACACAAAAACTGGCTGGATACAGATTGCAGGTCATCAATTAAAGACACAAAAATGTCCAAAGACAGTAATACAGACCATACTAACATAAACATGCACCGTACGTCTCCAAGACAAAACAAAAGCAAAACACAAAACAATAGGGAGACTCAAGTGCCCGTAAAGAATATGCAGTCATTTGATACTATTACTGGTAATGAGATGAACTTGACATCATGAGCTAAGTCATCCTGCCAAATTTAATTATCTTATATTGTATAACCCAGTGCCATATGATTTACCTTGGTAAACCCTTAAATTAAGAAAACTTTGCCCTTTTTTTTATTTTAGTGGTTTTCATCATATCTACATAATGCAATGCCTGTACCTGTCCTAAGTCATGAATATGACAGTTGTTATCCATCCGTTTGATGTCTTTGAGCTGTTGATTTGGGACTTTCCTTTTTGAATTTCTTCGGAGTTCAGTATTTTTGTAATTTTACTTTTTTGCATGAAAGTCTTACACTTAGTATTTCATTCATAAAATCGTTGTTGGCGTGAGACACTCGCATTATACCTAAGTGATATGCATACAATCTATTAAACTATAGAAACGCCTGAGTATACCTAATTTAGAAGGTAACTATATATACCTACAATTTTTAGAAGTATATCAAAGTCATTCGAAAGTATGAGGTTTGTCAGAAAACGAAAAGATTAGCTACAAGTTAATTATTCAGTTCTCAAATCAGTAATATTTTGGTTGTTTTATTGTTGAATTTTAAGCACCATAACAATTTTCCTAGAATAACATATAATAACATAAAATCAAAAAAATAAAGAAATATAAGAATGAAGTTATATAATTTCTATTTAGTCTTATAACTCAATCTTCCTATTGTGTATTCCGAAAAGTACTCAAAACGATTATACGCATGGAATCGTTGTTTTAAATAGCTTTGGATTCTTAGTGTTCGTGCATACTAAGATAAATAACATTGAAAGTTATATTGTCTAACTACACCGCCTGGTATGGATTTTTAGTAGAAAGGTATAAATAAAGCTTTAATGACATTATGGCATGCACACTTCTGTTTCCAGGGGAGAGAGGAACAGCATATTTTCGATAATATAGTTTCATTCTAAAGACAAAAAAGTTTGAGAACCTAACGTTATTCTAAGACTGAAGTCATGATACTAAACGCAATAACATTTTTGTTCATATTCCCTTTATTATTTAGTGATAGATTGCAGTTAACAAACATATTTAAAATGTTGCATACTAGGAAGACTATCATGAAAATTAACGATATCGTGTTTGAATTGTGTAATTACTTCCCACATGATTTGGGTCTGCTGAAGAATGTCCTTCTAGGCACTTTTAGATAATTGATCAATTTTGACCAATATTTAGGATAGTTACAGATTTCACTTTAAAGTTATCAATGACTAATAATAACTTAAAAGTGAAATATCTAGAAATACGCTAAGAAATTGTTAAAATCTTACAGTGTATATATGAATTGGATACTTCGTGAAGCCAAACTGAAACGAACATTTGGCAATCATACCACATCTTCTTTTTTATATAAATTGATCATACAATAAAACTAAACACATGTATAAGAAAATGAGATCACCTGGTAAAAGTAACAATTCAGATGTAGACAATTAAAATATACCAACTTGGCCTGTTTAACCTTCTCCAACACTAGTCAAGCTTTAATTCCAACTGGATATCCGACAGTCAGACTTAAAACACTGTAAGAACTAATGAAAGATCAGCAAGAATTTCACATGTTATTGTATATGACCAACACCAGAAAACAATTTATTCATACGTAGTATTTTAGTAATTCCAAATTTTGTTTTGACATAAGAAAACAATATCATGAAACCTCTTTTCCGAGTTTAATGCACGCGTTGTTAGGTCACACGTAGTTTTGCATTTTAATACAGTGATTAGTTTTACTATATATATTAATCTGTGTTCATAAATTTAAATTTTTCTAATAGTCATAGACCCCAACTAATCAACCAGCAAATATCAGAAATTTATCCGAGTGAACATATGTCACAATTAAAACATGTGCTTACTTTACCTTCAGTGCATTTATTAACAATTGGTGTGGGGCTTGTCTTAAAAATTGTAAGAATGCTAGTTGTGCAGATTCATAGTGACTAATAACTGTGAAGCAATTTCCAACAAAGTGTAGGATTCTGCTTTAAAGATAGTTATCAAGTAATGTTTACCTATAACCAGTTTTAAACTTTGAATGGCATCCTGGCATTGTTGGACATTATCAAGATGATACTGACAAAGAAATTCAAGGAAACAAGCATAAGCGGTAGCTGGAAAATAATCGGAAACTTTTGAAATTGAATCTACCATTTGAAGTTCATCTGGTGCTAACGACGATTTTTTCGTAAAACGTATATCGTCTACAAGCCTATTTTTTTTTCAGATTAACAAAACTCGTCTTCTGACATGAGTTAAGATTTAACAATTGGTAATCCGATACAGTCGAGTTTTCGCACAATTTTTCCGGAGTACATTTCGATATAGAATACCTAATGATGTGTAAAGCTTTACTGTATTGTTTTGTCTTATAGAAAAGTGATGCTAGCATCAGCCATCCAGATACAGCGTCATGATACACATTCTGTAGCAGGGTACTTAGACAGGATTTGTACTGTTTGTAGTTGTATGTGTTATCACTGAATGTCCTGTTCAGTATTATCAACTGTGCAAGTTCACTGGAATACATAGACATACAGTATTTATACATGTCTTTAATTGAAGATTTCGAAAACGATACAGTCTGATAAACTGCATTCTTAAATATCGTCTCCTTGTAATTCGAACAACTTTCAAAGGGAATCCTTAAAGGAACAAACAACCTTGAACTTATTTTTTTGTGTAAGTCATCTACATATAAAGTATGTGGTTCGATGCGGAAATTCGAAATTGATACATAAAAATTAGATATTTGATCCGAAAATAAGATGCATCGCCATCCATAACTATATAACGTAGATAGTTTTTCTAAAAGTATTTCACGACCACGACCCTCTATTTTGTTCTCAAACAGGTTATTCTCTGGAATGAAGTAATGCAAACAAACTGAGTATTCAACACAATAAACCAGCCTCCTGAAACATCTCATAAAACAAGGTATAAGATTGTCAGGTTTCCAAACAGATTGTGGCAGTTCTTCAGATAACCAAAACATAATTGTTTTCAGGAAATAAGAACAGAGTAAATCGTTACATTCGGAATAAATGGCTACTACATCTTTCAAAACAATTTTAAGTAGAGCATAGCACAACAATTGAGTGTGTGTAAAGGTATTGATAAGAAGTTTTTCTCCAACCGAAAAAGATACTCGCCATTCTATATCCTCTGTTGGTGATCCCTTAACTCCGATTGGTACAAACAGAACTCCGTGTTTTATAATGCTTGATTTGACATTTTTTTTCGGCCAAGAGTTACTTGATCTGGTTATCCAATGTACTGCAGGTGATACCCATGTTTTACAATAAAAACAAACTGCAATGTCAATAACTCCTTCGTCGTCTGATAAACACGGACCATGAATTATTCTAAGTGAATCACTATAAAAACTTTGTTTGAATAATGCACTTGAAAGATATTGTCTTCCATTATGTTCATCACAATATTTCATAACATTCGAAGTTCTACTATACACTAGTCTCAACAGAGTATAACAAGGTTTCACATCGTCTCTTTCCATTAACAAATGTATTTTTGGGGGATGATAACGGGATTTCAATTCTTCACAAACGTCAAACTGCTTTTTTACCACCATTATATCTATGTCACTGCCTCGCATCTCAAGTCCTTCACCAAAGCTACCACTTGTTATAATTGTTACATCCTTGTTACTTTGTAAATTGTCCCTGACAGCGTTCATAGAACGGAGTTGTATAACATGATCTTCTGTACCAACAATATTGTGACACAGATAACGATATAGTGCAATCGATATGTTTGGATCTATAGTTTCTGCAATATAGAAATTCAAATGTATTGATATTTAACCAATAGCTGTTACGCTTTAACTTAATATGTAGAAAAGGAAATGGAGAACTATTTAATGATGAAAACATGGTTTTTTCCTTAAAATATGACAATGTTTAAAACTTCACGGCTAATAAGAATTTGAAGAGGAAGGGGAATTAAATGTAGGTGAATTGCTTCTGTATAACTGTCTACTGTTTAATAGTACAAATTAAATGGCTGCTTCATGTAGAGCTATCCTATCAGATTGTTTAAAGAAATCTTGTTGTGTAATAGACAGGCAGTCAACTGTCTCATTCATCATGTTTATATATATTATATATATCCAGAAACTACATTTTTCTTTGATATTTCATTAAAATATTACATGTAACATGTTTATTAATATAATTAGTCATTTATACTTTTTGGCTATAAAAACATTAAATGTCTTTGAATTTTATCTTTTTTTTTTAATATATAAATACCTGAACCACCAAAGTGTTAAAATTGTAACTAAATGTATCTCTTTTAGTTATTTCTTTTTTTCTTTTTCTTTGGTACTTCAATTTGGATCTTATTTTAAAATAGCAGATAACTCATTTTGGCAGAATGTATTTATATTAAAAGGCTTCATCAGGGGGGTATCCACACACAACCAAAATTATTAAGGACAGCACAAGATATGAATCTTGGTGTACAGTATGCAACACATGTGAGTTATATAAATCACTTGGGATAGACAGCTACAAATTTAAGAGTGTAATACATGTGGATATTACTTTATTGACAAGATTTGTGTATGTATATTAATGGCATCTATAGTTGAAGGTTCCGTAAACTGTAGAGGATAAGCAAATAAGGTAAAATTTGAAAGAAACGTTATGATTTTGCAGTGTTATGTCGTTCAAAAGAAGTTTTGCTCATAGAGAATGTGCATGGCGCGCCTAACAGACAGGCAGACAGACACACAGTAAGACAAGATTACACTTTAACTTAATATGCAGAAAAGGAAAAGGAGAAATATTTTATGATAATTTAATTTTAGTGCGTCTTCTGATTGGCTGACGTTATTTTGTAATCAGCCCATAGACATAATTTAGTCATGTGACCATGACGTCATCAATGTTTTTTCATGGTTTAAAATGGAACCTAGAATTAAATTATAAGAAATGACTATAATATTGTTTTCTGTCTATTCGAAAGAACATAAAAAATGTGGTGCACACTGTTAAATAACCTGCTACACTTGTTATTCAGTATTCACCGCATTTTTTATGTTATTTCTTCATAGACAGAAAAAATATTACAGTCATTCCTTAAATAGTTTCACAAAATGCACGCAGTTACAAATGCAAACTAAAGGTATCTTACCGAAATTATTTTCGCAGTATACATTGTATTCCTATTAAAGAAAGGTGATCGATAACACTGATGGGGTTTTTTTTTCGTTTTATATTAAAGAGGTGAAAGAAAATCACACAATATAAACCAAAATGAACATTTACCTGAATATTGTGAGGGACCGTATACATCTAGGTCTGTTAGATTAGAATTTCAGAAACAAGCTGTTAAATAACTAATTGATGGAAGAGTTTACTTACTGTTTTCATATTGTCTGATATTCACTAATATATTTCTTTTTCACTGACATTAAAACATCAATTATATATAAGACGTTTTGTGTGCAGAACATTCATTGGTCAGTTGTTAATAAGGTATGTATAAGGTTTTGATATACTCATTTATAAAATAGAAAATTGTTATTTTATACAGTTTTAATTAAAAACATATAAATCTATCCCTAAATTATATTCAACTTCTATTATCATATTGTGTAATTTTAATCTGTCATTTAATCGGTCCGTTTCCAATGCAATTATGTAACAGTTATTTGTATGAGTACTATATTTGAATGTATTTAAACTCGTTAATGCAGGGGAGTGAGGTATCTGAACGTAGTTTGTTGTGTACTTTATTTATGATTTGAACGGTCTGTAAGCCAGTTAAAGTTCGATGATTAAGCTATTGTTGAAATAAAAAGACCCCCTTTTACAAAGGGCTGTTCAAATTTCAACACCAATTTTAGTTTGTGTCTGTTGACATCAATATCTACTTATCAATGAAATATTACTATAACGTATTCAATGCTTGTGCTTACCTTCCATCGGGTTTGTCTGTTGGAAAATATATTCGGTGCGAAATGTATTTTTCTAATGGATACAATAGTCTTTGTTTCCAATTTAAAACTTTAAGAATATACAATCCATACAAGCTCGTATTGAAACTCTCATTGGCAATCATACCTCATCTTTTCTTTTATATGAGAATTATATCAGATACAAAATGTGTTTTTAGAAAAACATAATCTTTCGTTTCCCTATAAACTTTGATAACATTGATCCAATACAAGGTAGTATTCACACAAGTATCTTATTAAAACCTGGTCAATTACTCAATTTTCTGTGTACGTTTCCCTTTCTTATCATTGTAAAGGAATATGTTACTAGGAAATCTCCATCGTCAATGTCCAATGTAACTTAAAAATAGTCTTTTATCATTTGTCATTGCTGTTTCGGATTCATATTACAGATTGACATGAGATCTTTTCCCTTAATGTATGAAATACTTAAGACAATGAATTAGGTCACATTCCCTGTTCTTCCATTATTGCCCTGGTATGTTATAGTGTAAAACAATATATTGAATAGTTTGTGATTGAGAGTAAGATTTTCGAGTGAATTGATTGAGTTTAATACGCTATAAAAGATGTACGTATTATGGTATATCGAAGTCCGCTAATCAGCCCGTTCGTCTATTCGTCTGTCAACACATCGTCTGATAACTCAAATTTGCTTTTACTTATTAATCAAAGGAGGATTTACCTTGTTTTAATCTAATACATAAGCTTCACAAAATTCAGACAAACAATCAAACATTGTCGGCTCATCTGTATATTCGACAAGGGAATTGTCCATTAGATTAACAAAGTTCTGAACGCAGTGAACAGTGGGCTTTAAAAATACTGTGAAACTGTTAACTTGCTTAGTGGTGTTAACCATTTGAGGATTCGAATTTTGTTGGAAGAACTTCTAGATAATTAAAAATCTAGATCTATTTCTAAAATTAAATCTATCAAAACTGTTTATTTCTCAACCCTATGTACCACCAATCCCAATGTGAAATTGGAAAATAATCGATAAAGCTTATTAACATATAAATGGTAGTGTTACATATTTGTTTTTCGTTCATTTTTTTTTTTACATAAATAAGGCGATTAGTTTTCTCGTTTGAATTTTTTTTACTTCGTCTTATCGGGGTCTTTTTTAGCTGACTATGTGGTATGGGCTTTGCTCATTTTTGAAGGCCGTACGGTGACCTATAGTTGTTAATGTTAGTGTCATTTTGGTCTTTTGTGGATGGTTGTATTATTGGCAATCATACCACATCTTCTTTTTTTATAGCGAACGCTATACTTTTATTACTTTATGATACCATACAGCATATTTTGTAAGAGGAGTATGTGATCTGTATTTGGAGTTCCTTCAGACACTTGTCAAAACAAAAAACATCATAGAACTGAGATAATTTCAATTCACATTCAGACATATCGATGATGTTCTTTCAATTAACAATCCAAACTTTTCTGATTGGGTCCCATTAATATATCCTCCAGAACTTGAAATTAAAGAAAAAAAGACACGGCTTCCATATATAAAAACTTATACATCGAATTTTACCTTAGTAATAATATACAAACCTATAGTATCCTGTATGTTGGATGAACATTTCCAACCTAATGTGGTATTCAAGAGCCTGCAGCAACTACTCACGTTATCAGTGTCGTCAATGTCTGAGCAAATAGTTGATTACCCAGGGTCTCGTCCTTTTTCTAAAAAAAGTTCATCGGAAGATATTTTAAACGAGCTTGTTGTTGATGAATATTCCGTATCAACTTGAAATAAAAAGAAGATGGTCTTGAAGTACAGATGCTAGGTTAAAATATTTGAACATAACACGCCTTTTCTTAAAAAGGGATATGTCATTACAGAATTCCGGTACCGTCCGATAGATACAAGGCATTACTTATCGGCATACGCCTACTTTAGTTTGCTTCAATCAAAGTACAAAAAAACTTGAAATTGTCATCGGATTGGTGAATATAGAGTAACTTTAAATTTTGAAAAAAAAATCTGTTTTGTCATTCCAGAGAATGGAACTTCTATACGCCTAGGGGTATACTCATAAATATGTTCCAAACTAATGTTGTTCTCCAAGTCTATTTCATTTTTTCCTAATCAAATGCCCTGTAAATATCATATATCGTTCAAGCAACAGTTTCTATCACAAATGCATGAGCTTTTGACGCAGCTGATTATTACGAGAGTGAAAATATTGGGTTATTTTTAATGACTATGATGTTAAATGTTAAAACTGACCACTTTTGTCTTGTAAGATTTGAATACATATATATGATATATATTTTAGGTACGCAAGTATCCAAACACTATAATACCCATCGACTGAATGATTTATTAATGTAAGAATATGGCGCGTAAAACTCTCTACAAGAGACCAAATCTAATAGACATGACTATACGATACTTAAAAAGATACATGGTCAGATTCATTAGTACGATTTGAATAACTGCCGAACTTTTATAAGATAATAGTAGATGATGGAAAATATACACAAACTTTGTTATTAACTGATTGGCGCAGGTTAAAAGTTTTGAAATTTGACTTCATTCTTTTTAGCAGAATAATTCTAACCAAAATGATTGTTTAATTACAGATAATATACACTGATTCGTCAAGTATAATATAGTCTACACTTCAATATCTTTATTTAAACAGATTCTAATAGTTTGTCTAATTTTTTTGGGTGGAAAATTCGTTATTGACTATTTTTACTTTTGTCGTTTGAATTATGTTCCTTGATATATTGGAAAATAACACTTAAATTTTGGACAGAAAAGTGTAAAATAAACGTCCTGTTTAGTCCTCTTGTTTCAAATACAAACCTCTTTTGGTATTATACTGAAACATAAGTGACAATTTTTGCATCTCTATTTGGAAAATTATTCCCGGAAATATCAATATAATAACTTTTTTTATATATTTAGCGTGATCAAAATACGATATCTGTCATACTATAAACAGATCAAATGACAAGTCTATATAATGCACAGATGTGGACATGAATAATGTCCAAGGTACCTCTGACTGAGTCGGTACTTGTAACAATGTTGTATTTTGTTGTCGCATCTCTTATTATGGTGGTATATGTAGTGAGGAATGTACAAGGAAAGTTTCACAGTTACAATCAAGTGAGAGAAAATTGAGAAACGAATTGGTCCAGCTACAAAATGTGTTTCTAGAAAGACTTACCAAAACTGATAAAGAAAGTAAGTACAATGGATACAGTTTTATTTCAAAATACATTTAGAACACGGAAGGTGAAAAAGACAAAAACAGAAATGAAGACAAACGCTTCATTAAAAACAGATTACTGAAAACAAAATAAGGGCATACGATACAGTTACAGGGGAGGTAATGACGTTGCTAACGAAAAAATGTTATTTTCGCGACGTCAAACTGTGACATATCGGGAAAAGATGCATTTTTCGACTGAATTTTATCATTCAAACTGATTTAATTTGAAAACGAGTTCATGGACCCCTACTTTTCAAAACAGCAATTTGTTTCATTTTGCAAGGAGATTATATGACCTATTTTTTATAAAACTGTAAATAGAGGAATTTTTTTTAATTTTGATAAACATGCAGCAAAAAATGAAGAATTTCCTCAATTCATGAACATTTGATAAATATGAGTTATTTCTGAATAAAAAATGCATAATTTTTTAGGAGACTTATAAAATACAGAAATTACCGATAATTTAACAAAAAACAATTTGTGTTTATCTTTTATAACAAAAAAGTTATGTCTTTCCTACGAAGAAGAAATTACGGCCACAAATCTGAATTTTGAACAAATTTACAAATTTCGACCTCATTTTACTCAAAAAGAAGCACATGAAGGTATATTTTTTATTACATATTTGATTTAATTAGGTAAAAAATAGCCTATATGCAAATTTTCATGAACTTGTAAATACAGGATCAAAACTGTATCGTATGCCCTTAACATGTCACTAAAGATGTAGATATAGAGTTACCTGTAACGATTGCCATTTATCCTCCATTATTATAAGTTGGATTAAATCATAGTTAAGGGAGGGGGTGGCACAAATTAAGAAACCAGATAGAAATCGCGGATAATTCATCCCTAAAGAAATAAGACATATTGTAGTTATATGTAGGCCAAAAAAAGGCTCTTATATATCGCACATATTCGCTATAGAAATATATAAACTGCTGATAAAAATGCATCCTGGTAGATTCTGCAGACAAATCGATTCAGAAAGTATTTCTACATGCTTCTTGATCTGGAAATTTTACTTCATCCTCTTAGAATAAGCATATCAAGAGTTGAACAGGTAACCTTATAGGTCTTGTTTTAAGGCCTGACCAAGACATAAAACTTATATAAATTGCAATTATTTTGTTTTACGCCATCTAAAATAATTAAAAAATGAAATAAAATAAAATTATAATTCTCTATTTGTTTTAGATTTGGAGTGTAGAAAAAAGAGAGCGTACGTAGGATTTTCGGCATACATGTCTCAAGGTTTTGTGGATGGCCACAGTAAATTTTTATCACTGGGTAAAACGCTGATATTTGACATGACAGAAATCAACACTGATGGTATCTACAACACGAATACGGGTATCTTCAAAGCGCCATCTACCGGAATGTATGCATTCACCTGGACAATCTGTGTGGACAGCATTACAGATGACGATGGTTATGGAGAATTCGGAGTAGAGTTGGTTATTGATGGAAAAAATTGTGGAAAAATATATGCAGACACAGGAGTACGCACTGATGACCAATGTTCTACTGGATTTGTTATTAAATACATGACAGAAGGTGGCGCTGCTCGTTTGAGAAATATATATATACACCAAGGTCGTCTTCTAAGCAATGAAAACCGAGCACGTACAACATTTACAGGATGAAAACTCAATTAGTTAATCTTGTACCTAGCTAAATATATATAGATAAAGAAAACATCGCAAAATCAAAATTTTTCTCATTTTTTTTTATTGATTATTCGTTTAACTAAATTACCCGGCCTGAATTCAATTATCGGCATACTAACACTATCAGGTTACTTCAGCCATACACGTGATAAAGAACATGCATCAAAATAGATAGATTTAATTAAATACTGGCTTGTGCTCTAATCGTGTGGATGTGTGCTATATGTATTCGAGGAAGTTTTAAGTAATATGAATGTAATTCGTTATAGAATTGTGCGTCCTATCATGGATGATTTCCGGTATAGAGGGTTACTTCTTGGACTTGGGAATTTTTATTTCTTTTTGATATCTTCTCACACATTTTTCAGAATTAACTTTTATATCAAATATGTCAGGCATATTTAAATCGTGAAAGTATATTATTTATGAACCTTTTCCAAGTCAGGATCCTTTAATTCGGTGGTTGTCGTGTATTGATGTATTGCATATTTGTTTTTGGTTCATTTTATTAAGTCAACATAAATTAGGCCGTTAGTTTTCTTACATTTGTCATTTTGGGACCTTTTATAGCTGACTATGCGGTTTTTGACTTTGCTCATTATTGAAGGCCGTATGGTGACCAATTGTTGTTAATTTGTGTGTCATAACAACATAATAATATTAATTTATCAAATCTGACTTGTTACAAATTTCACCAATAGTCCAAACTTCTCTTTGATTTACCCTGTTACACTTCACTGATTATCCAGGGAAATAAACAGCTGATCAAACTTATTAACTTATAAAAAATAATATAGAGGATGTAGAATTGTCCTATACAGAGACTTATCAATGCTAAGAATTCTTTTTAATTGACAATAACATTGAACATCTTGATTTGTATGTATCTTTAGCGAGCTATTGCTCCTGCTTCGGGCCAATATAAAAGAGAAGATGTGGTATGATTGCCAATAAGACAACTTTCTACAAAAGACCAAAATGACACAAACATTAACAACTATAGGTCACCGTACGGCTTCAACAATGAGCAAAGCCCATACAGAATAGTCAGCTATAAAAGGCCCCGATAGGACAATGTAAAACAATTCAAAAGAGTACACATACAGCTGATAATTAAAGACTCTAAACAGTTATTGTCTTGATCCTGCAATTAATTATTACATTTTTGTGTGCTCTGAAAGACTGAAAAACTCACATTTTCGCATAAATTATTTTAGATTTAACATCCCTTGAGGCCTGCGTGGTAATATTAAAATCACACATTCAACTGAAGACGGTTTCGCAAAAAAAAAAGAATCTCGAATGGTCAACAAAACATCGCTCAAAGTGAAAAAATATTTATTCTAACAAATAAAAAAAAATTAAAAATTAAAAACAACATATTGTCCGATTTGAAACCAAAAGTGTACGAGTTGTCCTACGCTTCAGAATTTTGAACTAAACTTGACATCAACTTAACATGCATGCTGAAATTGACATGATGTACATATTCTAGTTTTGAAATCGATGATTGGCGTCGTGGAAAATCCTACTGTCCATGCTTGTCTGTTATCTGAAAATGGTTTCAGTTCTTATTACTCTATAGAAATGCTTGAATACAAACAGAACGTATGAAAGTATTCGTTAGTTAGAATTTATGGCCAAGCATTACGTCATTGGAATGCGACTTCAATACACATTCTGAGGTCACACAGATTCATACAAATTGAATACTCTTCAACAGCAATACACAAACGTAGTCCGTCAGTGGGCGGAGCTTTAAAGCAATATCTGTAAAATCCTAGTATAGAATAGAATAGAATAGAATAGAATATTTTAATTTCCCAAATTACAGGGCCCATAAAGGGAATAAAAACAGATACAATTGATTTACATAATTAGTAACAACAGCAATAATAGAGGCATATACATATATAATTGGAATATAAGCATTGGTCAGAATCAAGCTAAAACCCACATATATATTGTGAATAAAAGAATAATAAAATTACATTATACATGCATATGTATTTATTTTCAAATTATTTCCTTGACTAAATGTCAGTGTTCATGCCTGATCTCCTTAATTCAAAACAGTCACAAATATAACAACCCAGTTTTTCCATAAGAGTAACATTTTCTTGGGTCAAGAGCCATAAAAATTTAGAAGATTTATTTAAGTTTATAAAATTATAACAATTGTTAGAAATATCTTGAAAAAAATCGTCCCTTTGAATATCATAAAGAGGGCATTCTAATTAAAAATGAAGCTCATCTTCAACTTTACCAAGTGAGCAATTAGTATACAGATACAGCATAGCGATATCCAGTGGCGGATCCAGAAATTTTCATATGTTGGGGCCAACTGACTGACCTAAGAGGGGGCCCGCTCCAGTCACGCTTCAGGGATTCCCTATATAAGCAACCAAATGTTTTCCTAAAAAGGGGGACCCGAGTCCCCTGGGGCCCCTAAATCCGCCTCGGATATCTGTTGGGCTGTATATGTATGGTCAGACACCTGATTGCAGGATAAGATATTTTTTGGTGGTATGTAATTTACTGTGTGTCACATTTGTTTTCCGTTAATTGTTTTGTCATAAAACAGGTTTTCTCGTTTGAATTGTATCACATTATTTATTATTTTATGTTATAATGCCATATTTTGATTGGCTAATACGAGGGTGTTAATTTACTTTTATCACATGACGGAGAGTTTGGCAATTTTTAGGTAAAGATTGAATGAAATGCAAACAAACCCAAATGAGACTGGCTTGATGTCTAAAAGTTCCAAGACAGATCACTACCTTTTTTGATACACAGAAGAAAGTGCATTGTATCGATACATACTATGAGTATCCATGAATATTTCTAAAATTGTATCGATGTAATATATGCTCAGATATTCAAGGCATAAAATGATGATTCACGTGTCAGGAAACTTTTGCAAAGACAGGAATGGTCCAATCTAATATATGTTCTAAAAGTATAGAATTATGTCATTGTTAACCTCATCTATCAAAATTAAAGTTATCTTCCTTTGTCTAGAATAGCTGTTAAATCAGCTA
Organism: Mytilus trossulus; assembly: GCF_036588685.1. Lineage (NCBI taxonomy): Eukaryota > Metazoa > Mollusca > Bivalvia > Mytilida > Mytilidae > Mytilus > Mytilus trossulus. The sequence goes on from NC_086380.1 coordinate 13,227,902, forward strand.
CAACCAATGCAATATTTGTAAAAAAAATAGTTGTACTGAACACCTTCAAATTTAATAATAATTACAATATTTGAATAATAACAGAAAATATACCCACTCACCTCACCCAGATGCAAAATTTAGTGTTTTTGAAGTATATCCAAACAAAATTCATATACCAGGGAATGTTTTAACATAAAAAGTAGCTTTCCAAAACAGACTTTAAAAAAAAACAGAAAATAGAGGGGGGATAGGGGGGGTCAAAAACCGGCCTTATCGTACTTCGACCTTTGTATTTGACTGTAGTAGATTCTATGAAGAAATGAGTTTATCATAACTGTTTTTCATCGGCGTTGAGTCTATTCTGATTCTACTAATTGCTTTTGTTTTCACCAATAAAAGAAAATTGTTCCAACTTGGTAATATAGATGGTATCAAAAAGCAATTGATTTCCAGCAAAATGAATAAAAATAATAATTTACTTTTCTTTTACTTCAATCTGACATATTTTTATTTGTTTTATTTGTTTTAATCAAAATCTGATAATTACAATCATAATGCGGTGTACCGGGCTTTTGGGAAATCGTTATTTTCTAGTTTTTCATACGTAAATTTATCATTTTGTAATGTGTTTAAACGTTTTTCAATTATATGCATATTATGATTGTTGTTTGTCTAGAAATTGTTGGGTTTTTCGGGGTTTTTTTTAAATTTTTGCGTAATTTGTATTGAGTAAAATCAGAGACATATATACACATATGTGTATATATGTCTCTGGTAAAATGTTGTGTGAGGTCGTCCGAGTGTAAGAGCTTACGTACATGTGTCATATTTCTACATAATAATCCCTGAATATGTTTTTCGTGTACTTTTACCTGGTTTTATCTATTCGATCGATAATTTAAAAGGGTCAAATTTACATTTAACATATTAAAAATTGAAATGAGATAGGTAGACGGACGCATCACATGATAATAAAATGGCAGCTGTTGACAGGAATACATGTAGTTAAATATGTCAACATAAAATATGTCAACATGGGCTGCTGTTTCTCCTCCGAGGTAAGATTCGAGATATTCTGATACACAGAACAACTATTTAAAAAATGTTAGGGAATATTAGAAAATATTGCAAAGTTCAGAAACTATATACATGTATACACAACTTTATTCATTTAATCGAGTACATATTTATAACCAGTTTATTGCCGGTAAGAATGTTTACTTGCAATATTTAAAGATCTTTAAAGAAATTTAACAATTTTTGTAGAAATTGTCTTATAATTTTACAATAATCGTAATGTAGTTTATTATCGTTAAAATCTGGGACTATTATACTACGATAGTAAATAGTCCCAGTTAAAATGCTGAATATATGATCATTAGTAAACAAGTACATTTACTGGTACAGTAAACATGTTAATGATGCGGCTAAATATTCTCTGCTTTGATTCAAGTATACATGTATCAAATGTTTTTTTAGGAAAACAAATATAAAGTACATGTTGAAAAATGCAATTTCCATATACTCTAAAGTCCATTGATTGAATAATATAAAGTGCCCAATTACTATCATCGTAAAGCTATCGTGAAAGTCATGTTGTCTGAAACCTACAACGGTCTCTATGCATTGGTTAATAACTGAAAAGTAAAACAACTAAAATACCGAACTCCGAGGAAAATCCAAAACGGAAAGTCCATAACCAAATAGCAAAATTTAATATGTAGAGATTCATTTCCTTTGATACCGTTTCGATTCTCAACTTTTTCATTAAAAGTAGGGATTTTTTTCCTTTAATTTTTTGTCGTTTTAATGAATGGTAGAGATGATCCGCTGGAAACAAGTTACTTTTTTCGAGCTTAAAATATATGATAAGGATTTGAAATTGAAAAGAAGTAAAATTAAATCATAAAGGTTGCTGATTAATTTAAAAGTTACTTAAACTAATTTTTCACAATGCCATTTTAATACCCACAGGCACATGCCTCGGAGTTCTTTTATATAGATTTGTTTTCTGAAACAAGTGCCTGTGATAATACCACAGTCAGAAATACATAAGATATTTGTCAAATCTATTGCCTATGGTTACGTATTTTGTACATCCCATCTTTACGTGTGAAATATCTAGTTCTCACTTTCATAACACGTATGAATTATGAAAACTTAGGATACGGAAACTTTATAAAGTTACACAATAGAAGATAAAACTAACTTCCGGTCTTCCGTTTGTTTAAATCAGTAGTTATGGACAATTTGACATTGTCTGTGAAATGAGGAAGTTAATAATACATTGTTTTTCAATTAAATATTATAAATGTATATCAATATCTTAGCGGTATATAAAGTTAAAGTTCTTATGAAAAGAATTATATTCAAAATAAAATACCATAATTCGGAAAGTGTCAGTATCTTTGCACGTTGACGAACAACTTTTCTACAATAACTCGCTTTTTCATGTGAACATTGTTCAATAAATTTACTCTATGTAACCACATATAAACCAAAAGATTTACCCTTGGCAGAAAACGTTGGATATATCACGCCGATTCTAATTATTTGGGCAGAAACGGGAAAAAAATTATTTTGGCTTGCCCTAACCGTCACATAATACACCCATCAGCTCAAATCAGTTAAATCTGTATATCAGTTTAATCTATTTATTCCAGAATGGTTTGGAACCATCCTCTACGTCAAGTTTATTGAGTGGTCCACAACGTAAATATGTTGACAATACAGGGCCTCCTTCGTCAGCTAGACAATATCGGCCTCCTGATAGAAAAGACAGTAAGTAGTGTTTATTTAAAGCAGTACATGTATATATTTGTTACGGGTTACCTTCAGTGGATCCAGAAATGTTCACAAGTGGGGGCCAACTGACTGCCAAAGAGGCGGGCGTGCTCTGTTCGTACTTTAGTAATTCCCAATATAATCAACTAAATTTAACCCAGAAAAGAAGGGGGTGGACCCCCGGACCTCCTCTTAATCCGCCTCTGAACTTTATATATTTATTCAAATTAAAGCAGTTAATGAATTGTTAAATCGCATGCAATCTTTTTGTAGCAGGATTTTAATACGACAATATTTGCATTATTCATGTTGCATTCGGTAGTGAGTTAAATATATACGATATAAGTCCTTCTTGATTTAAACCATAAGATTAGTTTTTGAAGAAATACAACGATTTCAACACACAAACATTGGAGTCACCTGTTATTATTCTGATCCCGAGGTGCTGATGCTTGGCGTATATTTATTGTCTATAAAATGAGAACTTGACTTCTTTGTTGTTGAACAGAGCAGCTTGTGATTAGAAACAATATATTCAAAGTGATCAATCAGTCATTCAATACATCAGCTAGCAGGGGCAGACAATCAATAAAGTGTTTACAGTTTGAACGACTGATATGTAAACTTGTACTGCAATAAATAAAAGCAACACATAATTTTTCTCTCAATTATTTTCTAATTTTGTTTATTTACGACAGCAATTCCGGGAGATGACGATGGTCTGGTCGTATCAAAAATGAAACCAATTGTCATCCAATCAATGAACAAGACATTCCAAGTAAGTCAGATGTTTATAATTTTATAATGATGGTAAAGAAGAGGATATTAAATAATGATATACAATCACTACAAGCACATAAAACTAAGGAACTATCCAATTGTTGTGCGTCAACCTCTCAACTTCTATTGAGAATCTCTTGTCTATAACTTCAGATCTGTATTGTGTGAGTCTATGGTAACTTTCGAGTTAACAAATGTCTTTTTAAGTCTCCGGTTACTTCAAAATCAGACCTGTGTTTGAGAGTGTCTGGACACTTCGAATTAAGACCTGTCTTTGTGATTCTCTGGTAACTTCATATTTAGACCTGTCTTTGAGAGTCTTTGGTTAATTGCAAGTTGGAGCTGTCTTGAGGAGGCTCTTGTAACTTCAAAATTAGACCTGTCTTTGAGGGTTTATGGTTACTTCGAATTCAATCTTGTCTTTGAGAGTTTATGGTTACTTCGAATTTAGATAGGTATTTGTGAGTATCTGGTAACTTCGAATTTATACCTTATGTCAACTTCGAATTTAGGCCTGTACTTGAGAGTCACTGGTAACTTGAACTTTAAACCTGACTGTCTTTGTGGGTCTTTGGCAACTTCGAATGTAGACCTGTATTTGAAAGTCTTTGGTAACTTCGAGTTTATACCTGTCTTTGAGAGTTTCTGGTTACTTCGAATTGAAACCTGTCTTTAAGAGTCTATAGTTACTTAGACATTAGACCTCATGGTAACTTGGAATTAAGACTTGTACTTGAGAGTCTGGTTACTTGGACTTTAGACCTGTCTTTGTTAGTCTTTGGTTTCTTCGAATTCAAACTGGTCTTTGTGAGTCTATGGTTACTCAGAATTAAGAGCTGTCTTTGAGAGTCTGTAGTTACGTATAATTTAAACATGTCTTTCAGAGTCTATGGTTATTTCGAATTTAAATCTGTCTCTGTGAGTCTCTTGTAACTTAGAATTTCGACATGTCTTTTTGAGTCTAGGGTTACTCGGAATTTATAGCTGCCTTTAAGAGTATACGGTTACTTTGAATTTAGAGGAAAAGAGGGACGTAAGATACCAGAGGAGGGATATCCAAACACATAGATTGAAAACAAACTGACAACGCCTAGGCTAAAAATAAAAAGACAGACAAATAATAGTACAGAAGATACAACATAGAAAACTACAGACTATACAACACGAACCTCACAAAGACTATGGGTGATCTCAGATGCGCCGGAAGGATAAGCAGTTTCTGCTTCGCATGTTACACCCGTCGGTTTGCTTATGTTATTACAAATCCGATAAATAGTCCAATTCGGTAGGTCAAATTCGTGAAACGGGAAGGGTACTATTGTAGTTACGACATAAATCATATATCCAATATCATCTGTGAAACGGTTATTCCATAACGGTCAACTAACTCATTATGACGTCCGAACAATTTACGAAGGGGTGATTTCAATTTCACCATTTGGAGTTCTTTAATTTACCGTTTACAAAATATTTGAAATACTAAGGCTTTTCTACCCCAGGCATAGATAACCTAAGCTGTATTTAGCAACACTTTTAGGAATTTTGGTCCTCAAAGCTCTTCAACTTCGTACTTTATTTGGCCTTATTAACCTTTTTTGATTCGAGCGTCACTGATGAGTCTTTTGTAGACGAAACGCGCGTCTGGCGTATATACAAAATTTAGTCCTGGTATCTATGATGAGTTTATTTATAGCTTCCTTGTGAGCAGCAATTCTCTATCAAGGAACTCATAATAGGAAAAACAAGCCCGGGAATATCGAATCAATTTGGAGATATATACTCAGTATGCAGGCGCTGTTGGAATGTTGCTACATACAAATGGAAAGTTCACAATAGTGAAACTGAAATTATCTCTTTTGTCGTAAACTTGTGTTTCCAACCGACCCTCGTTGTCAATTATTATATGTAAGTCAAGATATGAGACAGACTTAACTGTATCTGTAGTATCCTTTAGAGCTGTCTTTGAGAGTCTCTGGTAACCTCGAATTTAGACCTGTCTTTGAGAGTCTATGGTTACTTCGAATTTAGATATGTCTATGAGAGTCTATGGTCACTTCGAATTCAAACTTGTCTTTTAGAGTCTATGGTTACTTCGGATCCAAACTTGTCTTTGAGAGTCTATGGTTACTTCGGATTCAGACTTGTCTTTGAGAGTCTATGGTTACTTCGGATTCAAACTTGTCTCTAAGAGTCTATGGTTACTTGCAATTAAGAACTGTCTTTGAGAGTTAATGGTTATTTCGAATTCAAACTTGTCTTTGAGAGTCTATGGTTACTTCGGATCCAAACTTGTCTTTGAGAGTCTATGGTTACTTCGGATTCAGACTTGTCTTTGAGAGTCTATGGTTACTTCGGATTCAAACTTGTCTCTGAGAGTCTATGGTTACTTGCAATTAAGAACTGTCTTTGAGAGTTAATGGTTATTTCGAATTTAGACCTGTCTTTGAGAGTCTGTGGTTTCTTTGAATTCAAACATGACTTTGAGAGTCTCTGGTATGTTCGAATAGAGAGCGGTCTTTGAGAGTCTATGGTAACTTTGAATTTTAATATGTGAAAGTCTATGGTCACTTAGAATTTAGATCGGTCTTTGATAGTCTCTAGTAAATTCGAATTCAGAGCTGTATTTGAGAGTCTATTTAATTTCAAATATAACGTCTGTTTTGTGAGTCTCTGTTTACTTCAAATTAAGATCAGTCTTTGAGAATCCTTGTTAACTTCGAATTATAACATCTGTCTTTGAGGGTTTACGGTATCATAGAATTTAAATCGGTCTTTGTGAGTCTTCGGTTACTTCACATTTAGATCCGTCTTTGAGAATCTATGTTAACTTCGAATTATAAGATATGTCTTTAAGAGTCTCTGGTTACTTCGATTGCAGGTCTGTCTGTGAGGGTTTATGGTTACTTCAAATTTAGATCTATCTTTGTGTGTCTCTGGTTACTTGAAATTATAAGATCTATCTTTGGGAGTCTTTGAACACTTCGATTTTTAACCAGTCTTTGAGTCTCTTATTACTTGGAATTCAGAATTGTCTATGAAAATCGTTGGTAACTTCTAATTTTGACTTGTCTTCACTTTTATAAACTTAATTTTTCATTTCATGCAACTAAATTTATTGACATTGTTTATTTTAAAAAAAATACCTACATACGAATGAGCAAGTTGTATTGGTTTAAGATAATAACCACATGCTATTTAAGTATAAATTTCAACTCTGTATTATTTCATTACTAAAGTTTCATTTGTTTACCATCATTGTTTTTTAAATCACAAAGCAAAAACAAAATGATAGTTGTTGCATGAAAGGATTTACTGTCATTATCACACAATATTTGATGATTATTTTGTATGTATAATACATTATGTAGCATAGACATAGCAATCAATGGTGACCTTTTTATGATTAACAAAATGAATTGTATATTTTATTTCATTGATCCATTACATTTCTGATTTTGTAACGTTTGATATATACTGAATGTAATTCCTTTGACAGGACCATGAGAAATTATATAATGATATATCAAAGAGTTACCAGGACATGTTAAATGAACTGCACTGTTTTAAATCAGCATTTGACAAAGAAACTTCAGGAATTCCAGAGATGACGAAGTGTGTTCGAATATTAGTTCATAGATGTGGTTAGTATTTTTTATGCAGCACTCTATAGCCTATACCTACGGTTTTATAATCTATATGTACAAAGGTCTAGGTGGGCTCTACTGTCTAAAAATATGCAATAAAAAAAAAGAATAGAAAATATTGTACAGAGAATTAGAAAACAGAAAACTGGTCCAAATAAATGACAACATCATAACAATTCACATAAATAAAAATGAAAAATACTGATGTGATTTTAAAATCTATAGCTAAGACTAAGTTAACTGCAAATACAATTTTGAATTGTATCAATAAGTGGTAAAAAAGGTTTATAAAATTGAGAAAGGAAATGGTGAATATGTCAAAGCGACAACCACCCGACCATAGAGCAAACAACAGCCGAAGGCAACCAATGGTTCTTCAATGTAGCGAGAATTCCCGCACCCGTAGGTGTCCTTCAGCTGGCCCCTAAAATATGCATAATAGTACAGTGATAATGGACGTCATACTAAACTCCGAATTATACACAAGAAACTAAAATTTAAAATCATACAAGACTAACAAAGGCCAGAGGCTCCTGACTTGGGACAGGCGCAAAATTGCGGCGGGGTTAAACATGTTTATGAGATCTCAACCCTCCCCCTATACCTCTAGCCAATGTAGAAAAGTAAAAGAATAACAATACGCACATTAAAATTCAGTTCAAGAGAAGTCCGAGTCCGATGTCAAAAGATGTAACAAAAGAAAATAAATAAAATGACAATAATACATAAATAACAACAGACTACTAGCAGTTAACTGACATGCCAGCTCCAGACCTCAATTAAACTGATTGAAAGATTATGTCTTCATCATATGAATATCAGGTACAATCCCTCCCGTTAGGGGTTTAGTATCATACTATCATAAATATATTTTTCAGCGTTTCGCAGTATAGCGGAAAAATACTGTCTTAAAGTTTCTATAATATTTTGTATGGGTCAATGATGTATGATTCGATAGGTCAGGTGACCTAATGTTTTGTTATGTTAATTTGTTTTTCGCGGGTTCGTGAAAAAATTGTCTAGGTGGTCATTCTAGCCGTAGACATCGTATAGTTAAAACTTCCTTTTTTGAATAAAAAATTGTGTTTTTATGTAATCATGATCATGATGGAGTACGGCATCATTACCCAGAAACGGTTCTTGCATTGCTCCGTGCGCAGGTTTCCAAACTTTTTAAGTTGGTTTTTCCTGGGCGGCGAGTGTCTGTTTATGACGGGTATTCATAATACGATATTTATCATTTGAATGTTATTGGAAGTTAATAGATATTTATTACTATTGTTGCCGGAAGTATATTTTTTGGTTCACAAAGTTTTGTGTTAAATTACTTAGTATAAATACTATTATATATGATGTATGCATATGTTTATATGAGATTATTGTATTGTACTGAATTGCAAATTTGATTAAATGCTGGCTCCAGTCTGTCTGCACGGCAAAATGCATATTTTAGTTGAGTCTAATTTAGTGGCCAAAATTATTGTGTAGTTAGGACAATATACGAGAAGAACATAACACGTGTCATGCCAACAACTGTTTTTTTAGAAATAAATGTGTTTAGTTCCGATGCAAAGACCCTACCAGTGAATCAATGTTAAAGCCAAAATATGCAATCTTTAATGACCTGACAACAGTATCGTAACTATATCCCCTTGTAATATGTCTATTTAAAGGTTTTGTTAGTTTCTGAGGAGAATACTGACATTTTTGTGCTTTATAAAGAATATTTCCATAAAATTTTGGATGTGAAATACCTGAACGTATAAGATGTCTGCATGTTGAGTTATATTTACGAATTATTTCCTTATACCGGTGATAAAATTTAGTAAATGTTTTGACCAGTTTGTGATATCGAAAACCCTGGTGTAATAATTATGTATATTTCTTTTCTTCATATAATCTCCCATTATACACAGACACCATTCTTGTGAGTGTTAATTAGTTCAAGCATCTTAAACTATGCACAAAGAGAATTTAGTTTGAATTCGCTAAAAGACCCACAAGAAATTAATTCCCACAAATGTCAGGGCAAGGAACTTTGTTAACTGATGTCATGATAGCTTAAGGAGTTGTACAGTAATAATTGCTATACAAATCCTTGGACAACCTAATTGTTTTATTTTCTCATTTGGAGAATTAATCTTTTATATATTCACAAATTTTAAATTCAGGCAAATTTAAATCTTGTCATAGGTATTAACAATGTTAGACTGAATGCTGCCCTGTAGATGTCTCTTGGTAGTTTGTGTCATTAGGTTGCCTTCTAATTGAATATAATCTACATATCTGTCTGACTACTTATATCTTTAGTCCAAATTAATATCTAATTTGATTAAGTTTTATGTTCAATTATCTAACACTGTTAATTTTCTCTGTTCAGGTCAAACATCTCTAGAAGTAGAAAGACGAAAAAACTGTGTACAGGTTGTATTTTCTGAACAGATGTTAATGAAAAATTCGGTCAAAGACCCACAAGACATAATAACCTCGCTCAAGCACTTCAACGCAATGAATAAACATTTAGAAAAAGTCCTAGAACGTTCTCATAGTATCCAGAACTCTATCAACATTTTATTAAAAGATGAAGAATCTATTCAACGGCAAGTAACAAAGGAATGTCTACCAGCTGATGAAGGGCCTGGTGCTATGTATAATGTGAAAGAAAACATGAGAACGTTAGAACAAATGCTGAGGAATATTGATGTCATCAAAGAGAAATCAGAAGCGAAATTAAAAGATGTTATAGAATCATCAAAAGGATTTTTTGAAAATGCTGAATGATGTAAAATGTACAATAGACATGTATTTCTGTGATCTGTAATATCAAATGTACAATTGACATGTATTACTGTAATCTGTGATATCAAATGTACAATTGACATGTATTACTGTAATCTGTGATGTAAAATGTACAGTTGACATGTATTACTGTAATCTGCAATATCAAATTGTTTTATTCTTAAATTGCTATGATTTTGGATTTGTATTTTATCACTTTTATCATATTTTACAATTAAAAAGAAATATTAAATCTATGTCTGTTTACACAAATGCAAAAATTATTCCAAAAACATGCTGCGTTTTTTTTAATTTCTACTCACAAGATTTAGATGTCTACTATGACTCTTGTTTTCTTTTGTTCAAAAAATAATTTGCTTCTAATTAAAAATTGTTAACTATATTTATAATCATATATTTCCAACTTGTTACAAACTTTACTTCTTTAAACCTTTTTATTATGGTATGATCTATGGGTCTTTCAAAATTGGTTTGACTAAAATTGTCATTATTACTGTATATTGTTGTAAATTGTGCTAAATTCTTTGGAAGAATATCATGTCATTATTTTCAGTGGAAATAATCAATTTACACCTTCTATGTTCACCAAAATAAAACAAACAAAAAAGAAACAAAATATCCAACATTTGCAGGTACATAAATGTCTGAAAAAAATGTGAAATATATGGTCAACAACATTCCAGAAGCAAATTTTAATATCTTTCTGAATATTTAGTTAACTAGAATTTTACTGTGCGTATTGTTATTTGTTTACATTTCTACATTTGCTAGAGGTATAGGGAGAGAGGTAAGATGTAAAAAAAAACACCATGTTTAACCCCACCACAATTTTGCGCCTGTTCCAAGTCAGGAGCCTCTGGCCTTGGTTAGTCTTGTATGATTTTTAATTTCAGTTTATTGTGTATTATTCGGAGTTTAGGATGACGTCCATTATCACTGAACCAGTATAGATATTTGTTTAGGGGCCAGCTGAAGGACGCCTTCGTGTGCGGAGGGTTTCTCGCTACATTCAAGAACTATTGGTGACCTTCTGCTTTTGTCTGTTCTATGGTCGGGTTGTTGTCGCTTTGACACATTCCCCATTTCCATTCTCAATTTTATCACGTTGAAATCTGGATAGAGCAGGTCTGTTAGCTTTACTATGACACATAGTTACAAGATGTTAAAATATAAATATGGTAATTCTCTTACAATAAGATAAACAATGTTCAATTGCTACAGGCTGTGTTGACAACACAAACTGCTGTATATTTAACTTTTAATAATTACTTTTTTGGTCTTAAATATTTGGTTATTTTGAACAAAAGATATTCAAACTATTTTTATTTTTTTTAACAAACACAAAAAACAAAAAAGTAAAACAAAACAAAACAAAACGAAAATCAACTTAAAAGTTAGACTGTCTATGTACTCTTAATTGAAATATCAATTTTCTATTGGCATAAGTTTCTCTAAACATTTGCGTTTTTTTGAGAATTTGAAAAAACAAAATTGAATAGTTGTACTAAAAATGAAACAGGTTCAAAATTTGAAGTAATCAACCACTTGTTTTATGTAGGTCAATTTACTATTTCTTAAAATTTTTGCAAAAATAAAATACAAAGTAATATAAAGGCAAAAGGCCAAAATTATCTTCATCTGTTACTCCAATAGTCTCCATAATAATAGCTATATCTTTGGTTGTTGTAATTGGAACTCTTCGTCTTTGGTTGACAGTTAAGTATTTATTCATACGACCGCTTTATGTTTGGTGCGAGACGGGCAACACCTTGATCTGATAAACGAAAGCCGTTTTCCTCTTGGGTTGCCGTTGTCGCATAGAGAGACGGAATTGTATTTGATAAAATGATCCCTCACAAGGTTATTGACTACGTGTACTTGGTTGAAAAATAAAGGCAACAGTAGTATACTGCTGTTCGAAACTCATAAATCAATAGAAAAAAACAAAAGCAAATCTGGGTTACAAACAAAAACTGAGAGAAAGGCATTAGATATACGAGGAGAACAACGACACAACATTAAAATGTAACACACACAGAAACGAACTAAGCGTTAGACAAAATCTGATGAGAATAACAAATATAACATCCAAACTAACTACATGAATTTGGGATAGAAAAATATCCATACACGTCTTATAACAATGCGAATTCACACTCAAACACAGAAACGAACTATAATATTACAATATGACTTGGTACAGTACAAAAAAATCCAATAATATTAGGTGCTGGAGATGATTCCAATAACTGTATAGTCTTTGCCCTATCGTTTAATCGAAAAGCTCTGTATTTTGTTGTGAAGAAATTCTTGAATAAGAAATTTTTGGTTAGAAAGGCTTGTATTAGTGGTCCCACAATTATCACTGTAGGGTTTTGATTTATATCTGTTTTTGGTTTTGATTTATTCACCGTATCTTCTTGTTTTTTGGAATTGTCTCCACCTTATTTTTGGATTTATTCACATCATTAGCTTTTGATGTAGCAGCTATCTTTTGAGATTGTCATTCGAATCATAGCGTCTTTGTGGTAACAGTTGCATATTGATAGATATAATTTCGTCTAGTTGTTTGTCAGTGTTTTCTCTAAGTGCCTTCGCAGTCCAATCGTTGATTACCCTTGATGATATTACGAAGGTTATATTTAGTGGTCAATTTCGGCTTGACAATCGTTCTAATGTCTACTGAGTTTGACTCGAAGATTTGGATATCTTGTCTGAGATGAGCTATTTCAGATTTTGACATTTTTCTCTTTAATTTTGATCTTAAATGTTGTATGCTGTTGTCGACGGTTTCTGTCTTTACTTGTAAAACATCAATCATACTCTTTAATTTACCATTCTATGTTTCTAAAGTTGTTTGTCCCTTTGTGCTTAAATGTAATATTAATCTGTTTATTTTGAATTTCAGTCAAATACTTCTTTAGCATGATTGTTTTATCTTCTAGTTAAAGTTCTAGCTGTTGTGTGCATGAGTTTATAAATACAGTGAGCTGTTCATTGACATTTTTTATTTAGACTTTCAATTTTGTCAGGATAGAAATTTAGTCGGTTGACTGTACTGAAGTGTTTAATTTAGAGTCATTCACTTGTGTTGACTGTTCTAATGTTTTGAGTAATTGAGATTCCTTCCCATTTGTTGTTTCTGAAGATTTTTTTTTGTCAGGGTTTTTAACAATTTTGTTTTGTATTATTTTCAATTCAGTTTCCTCTTGGTCAACATTAACATTGTTATTTAGGTCATTTGTGTCCTTGTTTGAGAATTGTTGCTCGATTATCATTTTGTTGACACATTTGAGTAATAAAAGAAAATCATAAACTACAAATGACTGGTAAATATTTCTCTGTACTTGAATTATTGTGGTAGGATATATGGTGATGATAAACTGGATTAGATTTTTGTTTGCTGAGCTGTCCACGTGATCCCCATTCTTTGTCACTTCAGTCATCTCTGTTTTTTACATAAAACAATTTTTTTTCATATGGAAGTTTTGAGTTGTAATTAACTGGTTGGCCGCCAGGATGCAGTCTCTATTGGCAATTTTACATCATAGGAATTTTTAATGCCTAAGTAATCATAATGAAAAAAACACATTGCCCGAATCAAAGGGTGAACACGTTGTGTAGAGGTTTTTAAAAGCAACCATTTGATCAGCACTTTCATATATAGATGTGTCTTGTTGTTCAAATATACATTTTCTTGAACTTTCGTTCTGAACAGGAATTTAGAACTGATGGAACACATGATTTTGGATAGTTTACGTATGATTTTTCTTCATAATTCATCCGTTTTACATTTTTTGAATGCCATATTTGATGGTGCTTTTTTATTATTAGTCGTACAGTATCAAATTAATGTTGTTATAAGAATAGATATTATCGTCGTATTAACTTAAAATATGAACAGTTTGTCAGCTCAAACTTCAATAAATATTTGAGACGATTTGATATGGAAGTTAGAGGGGGGAGGTCTTAGGCTTCTGTTGATCTTATAAATCATTAGCGGGATTTCCACATGCCGCTATTTTCAATAGAAAGTTACTCACTGGATTAGTTGTACTTAACTCTATAATATGTTTTACTAGTATGCCCTTATAGGTGATCAATTAAATATAGTCTAATGCATTTTAAGGTTAACATTTCTTCCAAATATGTATTCTGTAATCTTGACCTGATTTTCAGTGTTCAAATTCAACGATTATCAAGTTGGCCTATCAATTATTGTGTTTGCGTCAAAATTTTAGTTACAATAAGTAATACGTAAATGTATAGTGTTGTAGCTTGTTAGAAATCATTTATGCTAGATATTTGATGAGACTACCATATTCAGATTTTCAATATTGTCTGAACAAATCAAATACATAAGATCGCGTAAGGGGTACCTGTCTGAAGAGTGTTAAGCATAAAGATTCATAGTTCAGTATTCGGCATTAGGTTATTATTAATTCTTCATTAGTAAAAGGCATATCGTGGTTGTTAATTCACTTCCATGGATCGTTGATTATTGCTAAGGTTTTTTTTTCGTCGTCATTAAATCAGATGTGCAGTCTCGTAAGTGATAAATCCCCTATATTTAGTTCATTCAATCTTTATAGTTTACACATGTTCATCGTTCTCAGTTTTAGAATTCTTTGATTCACATGAAGTGTTTGTTATATGGTTAATTTATCTGTTACAAATTTTATATTGTGTTACTTATATTAAGTTTATAATTTTAATTGTAAGGTTTGTATGATTCTACTGTTACACAATTAGTATTGCTACACACAGTCCTTAATAACAAAACAAAAAACTTTTATCATATTTCAAAGGTTTATTTTTATATTTTTCCATGAAAAACATTCGAAATGTACAAAAATACGCATCCTGTTTTAACATTGAGTGTTGTTTCACACAGTATGTGAACAACAAAATCATATTTCCAAGATTTAAATTTTATATTTTCCGGGAATAACATTTGAAATGTACAAAAATAAACATTATGTTTCAAATATACAAATACTTGTAATATAGTATATTAAAAGCAAGATAAAAAAGAAATAAACAAGCACTTAATGTGATTTTCTCAGGTTAAGAGTTTTGAACGTGGTTATAAAGCAGATCACCATAATTTTAACCTATATTATTGATTATTTACATACAATATGACCTAAATCATCAAGTAGAATATAGCCTACATATGAATATCTTTCGAATTCAGGAATATGGTCCGTGATATATTGAACTGATATATCATTTTATGGAGGTTTTTTGCGAAAAAATACCAGTTAGGGGACTTTGCAATTCGGCCCCAAGACTGGTATTTTAGTAAGAAATTCGAAAAATACTCTGGCTACCAACGAACCAAAATCTGGTATTCTTATATAAGGTGTATTTGTGTAAAATAACACTTATTGTTTGGACAGAAAAACTGTAAATTACCTTCTTGTTTACTCAGCTTGTTCCAAATTCTTGTACTAAAAATATATACCTTTTTTGGTATTGTACTTAACATAATTGGCAATATAGATGAAACGCAATAAAAGCAACAGGCTTATTTTTTTAAAAGTAGTTCAATATAGATTCTATCTGCTAAAATGCATATTTATAAATATTCTAATTGAGTTTAAAACCAAATACCTAAAGCAAGCTTTCATTTAAAAAAACTCATCATAGATATCAGGATTAAAACTGATTTCACTCCTGGTTTTAGTGGAGTTCGTGTTGTTTTTTAATTAGTATTTATAACTGTTGATGTAAATGTCCTTTGGTTTTTGTGAGTCTTTGTTTACTCCTTGGGTTTGATTGTTATTGTCTTACTTATAAATGACCTATGATTTTTGCCAGGAAACTTTAATTTCACATTGTGGTTAAAGTTTTAAAATTTTAATAACCTTCTTAAACTATCCTGGATTTCTACCAAACATTGACAGACCCTTGTTTATGATCTACATCTAAAGCTGGTTTCTACGAAAATATTTTAATAAAATCTTGTACATGTTTATTGGTCTTTTACTTATAAATGAACTTAGCCTTCTTCCACTTAACATTACATACAGTCTACAGTTAAAGTTTTAAAAACATTTATTAGATTCATAACATATCCTTGATTTTAACCAAACTTAAACAAAAGCTTCTAACAATCAAAAGATAGTATCAAGAGAAATATTTTTATTATTTTTTTCCTCATTTTTGTTGAGCTTGCGATTAATAACAAAAGAAGAGAAAATATAGAAATATATATAGATTACTAAAACTTCCAACATTTCCGGTATGACAAGTTTTATTATAATAGCTAAAATAAAACTATTATTAGTAATCTTTCTCTATATAAATATATACTTAAAATTGAATTCATCGTCCACACTAGTAGATATATAAATAAATTTAAATTTCGAAATGCTCTCAAAGTCCAAATATACATTTTCCTTATTAAAATTAAAATGATATGTTGAGCGGAAACATCACATGATAACAATATGACCACAATGGAAAGGAATACATGTAGTTTAAATATGTGAACATAAAATATGTCAACATGGGCTGCTGTTTCTCTTCCGAGGTAAGACTCTGTACATTCTGTTTTGCAGAATAACAATTAAAAAAGATATCAAGGTAAAATGGAAAATATTGCACAAGTTGGAGTTCAGAACATATGTTCACATTGGAATGACGACAGTCTGTTGAAAAACACGTCCTCTGAACGTCACAAATATGTTGTCAATCAAGAAATCAAGCATCTTAATAATGTCCGTTTCAAAACATTTGTGTTCGAAACAGAGTGATCCTTTACAGAGTAGGATTTATCACTCCCTAAGACAAAATACTTGTATCTTCGTTGACCATTCTTTTTCATGAAACAAACAATACCAACTCTTTCAATTTGTCTTTCATTTTGGAATGTGGAATACTTGTTTAAAGTTTAGAAAAGTCAACTATTACAAGATGAAAGAGAGTTTGATTGTATAACAGATCTTTGGAATTTTTAAGTATCCACATCTGATTCACGCAACCTTTGGTTGAAATTCCAAAGGAACATAGAACAGACCTATGATTATCCAGAATTTTCTCTTTGGTAATTGTCGTTAGGGTATATGTTGAGTTTCCAAGTGAATTTTTAATACCTAATTCGTTAATCAAGCAGTTAATGTAATGAATTTTACACACAACAACTATGTTGTTTGTGGCTTTATCAGGGGGGGCAACAACATATTTGTCACGTGGAAGGATAAGTATTCTTCAACATTTGGGTCTTTATAAATAAGCGTAGCATGGGCATTGATAGACCCATTCCGTTTCCTAGTTCGGATTTGTATCAACGTCAAATAGGGTATGATTATTCATAACACTAGACAATATATTGCTCCCTTCAGACAGGTTTTTCTAAAATGTATACCGTACGTATTGTATCACCATACTACATCCTTTCCAGACAATTTCAATGTGCCATACAATTATCACCTGTTCCGATGCAATGCATATCACCCTCTGTTCCATATTCCGATCAAACTGAAATTACGATGCCTATCCCGAACGTTACACCACAAATGATACACAGTAATATTAACGACTCAAACCACAGATTACAACGCAAAGAACATATAATGAAAAGTAAAATCACAAAATTACTGAACTCAGAGGAAAATCAAATCGGAAAGTCCATAATGAAATGGCAAAATCAAACGACAAAACACATAAAAAACGAATGGACAAGAACTGTCACATTCCTGACTTAGTACAGGCATTTTCAAATGTAGAAAATGGTGGATTAAACCTGGCTAACCCTTTCACTATGTTGACAGTCTCATCAAATTCCGTTATACTTACAATGATGCGTGAACTTAACAGACGTAATGAATAATATAGTCAAAATGTCAAAATGAATGACAAACTGTCTGAGTCTATACCTATAGTTTATATGGACTTTGATAATAAAGATATAAGTTTGAAAAATTTGAGAACCACATATCCAAAATGAGCAATGATAAATGATGTTAGAAATGTTTAGCAGAAACACTCACAAACAATAAGTCAGCAAGACAATCATCATCTTAACATAGAAGATAGAGTGAGGCATACTGATAGACCAAACAGACAATTGGAAAGTGAAAATTAAGAGTTGAAAAAGACATTTCTTGAAATCATTTACAAAATTGATTTTTGGTGTTATACGAAATCAAGATGGTTATGAGGAAAATACAGAAGAAGTATTAAGGTCTTTTATTTCGGAAAAAATAAAAATTCCTAAAGTTGGAGATATACAATTCCAAAATGTACACAGACTTGGTGAGCTGAAAGACGGTAAGGAATAAATCATTATAGCCCGTCTTACTAGTTTCAATGATCGTGAGCGTGTTAACAGAGAGGGTAAACTAAAGAACAAACCACAAATTTCGAATGAAAATGTTTGAAGAACAAAATTGAAAATAGAGTGTCATTATGTGATGAGTGTCAGTATCTTTTTTTATATGAACGTCACACTGATGAGTGTTATGAAGACGAAACGCGCATCTAGCGTACTAAATAATAATCCTGGTATCTTTGATAACTATTTGTTTGTTGTTTTATCACCAACATGATTACCAGTAAACGTTTGGTACATAGCGCCGATATCAATATATTTTGGCATAAACGAACAAATATATTCATATATTTTTCTCGACTCACCCTTAACACAACCAATTACACATCTATTCGAAATAATTAAATCTGTTAATCAGTAAGCCTGTTCATTTAATTTCAGAATGATTTGGAACCGTCTTCTTCATCAAAATTATTAAGTGATCAACAACGTAAATATGTTGATGGTTCAGGGCCTCCTTCATCAGCAAGATTACATCGGCCTCCTGACAGAAAAGACAGTGAGTAAACTAGATAGCTGAAGCCCGCCTTCGGGTACTGGATTTTCTCGCTGTGTTGAAGACCCATTGGTGGCCTTCTGTTGTTATCTGCTCTTTTGGTAGGGTTGTAGTCTCTTTTACATACTTCCCATTTTCATTATCAATTTTATATAATACATGTATTGTATTTGTTCATTATTCTTTTGAAAGACGAGTTTCTTAAATCAAGTATTTGAATCAATTGTTTGGTTGTTCTAAACTAGTTTTATGCATGTTGCATTTGGGTGGTAGGTTATATTTATACCGTAACAAAACCGGTATAACACGCATACGTCCTTGATGTTTTAAACTAAACAGAGTATATCAAAAGATTTATTTGACTTTGGATCTCAATAGACGAACATTTGATTACAATTACCGTGTGTGTGCACGATGTACATATATCTGAGTTTATGGTCTTACTTTTCTATTGTCTAAAAAATATGTAACGTGTATGTTCTGTAAACTAGCTGCGTATGGCTGATAACCATACATAGGACCTAATCTGACCAGTAAATTACATCAGAACACAGAAAACGAAAACTAAGGAAATTTAAACAGTTGAACCAAAAAAATTTAGTTGGAAATACTGTTCCAAAAAAATGATTGACTATAACGTCCCCTCCTTAACCCCCCCCCCACACACACACACACACACAAGTTCTGATAAATTTCTTGAAATTATTCTAAAACAATCGATTTGTTTATATTTATGACAGCAATTCCGGGAGATGATGATGGCTTGGTCGTATCTAAAATGAAACCAATCGTCATCCAATCAATGAACAAGGCGTTCCAAGTAAGTCAGATATTCGTGTTTATATATAGTAATGGAAAGAAAGGTGTACGACATTATAACACAAAAGCACTACACCATTCTTCATCCTCACAACTTTTTTTCAAGAGTCTTCGTTATCTTCGGATTTGTATTTGAGAGTCGCCAGTAACTTCGAATTCAGACTTGGTCTATATGAGTGTCTTGGAACTTCGAAGTGAAACTTGTCTATGAGATTATCGGGAAAATAATAACTTGTCCATTTGACCTACCGAATTAGACTATTTACCGGATTTGTAATCACATAAGCAACACGACGGGTGCCGCATGTGGAGCAGGATCTGCTTACCCTTCCGGAGCACCTGAGATCTCCCCTAGTTTTTGGTGGGGTTCGTGTTGTTTATTCTTTAGTTTTCTATGTTGTGTCATGTGTACTATTGTTTTTCTGTTTGTCTTTTTCATTTTTAGCCATGGCGTTGTCAGTTTGTTTTAGATTTACGAGTTTGACTGTCCCTTTGGTGTCTTTTGTCCCTCTTTTATTACCACTGGGTCGATGTCTCTGCTGGTGGACATTTTGTCCCCGAGGACATCATCCGCCCAGTAGCAAAACTACAATTGCATGAACTTACGAAGAACTAACAGGAAACTGGCTCGGACGTCGCCCAGTATAAAAAGGTCCGAAACAGACGTCACCATGGACACGGTGTCGTCTGATACGGCAGGTGTCCCCTCATCACCAGACATGACAAATAACCCAAACACGACTCATTCAGATCATCGTCATAGTGACAACAGCAATATTACACATATACAGCCTTGTTCAGTTCTCCTTAAAGACATTTTGGTTTTTGATGACACAGTACAACACTGTCGCATTTCAAAATGTGAGACCAAAGGCTGCAAAACTTGTGCTATTTTAATTACAGATGCTGAATTCACTAGCAATTTGACCAAGAAGTCATATTTTACCAGAAGTTACGATGATCTGAATTGTAAATCGATAAATGTCGTCTACGGATTAGAGTGCAACCTTTGCGGCTTGGTATACGTCGGTGAAACGAAAGGAAGGCTAAACAAACGTATGTGCGGTCATAGATCAGACATTAACCTCAATGCTAACGACATTCTATACCAGCATTTCAATCAGCCCGATCATTCCATCGTTTCTATGACAGTTCGAATTATTGAAAAAATATACCATAGCTCGAACAATCCTAATCTTTCAACGACTCTCCGTAGACAAAAAGAAGACTACTGGATTAGACAATTGGGAACTGCAACACCGTATGGCTGCAATGACAAAATTGATGGTATAGGTATTCTATCTAGTCCTTCGTGTAACTCGGTGAATGTGATGAATATTTTCAACTCGACTCCTCGATGTAGACGTAGTCATGGCCATCGTCATTATACATCACCCTCTCTGCATGATGTCTCTATTAATGACTTGCTGCCATGCATACAAAAACCGTTAGGTATTCATCACATTCGCACGAAACTTTATTAATTACCCCTTTCAAAACTTCATTCTCTGTTCAATTTATGTTTGGAATCCACTGTAACAAACCCTCATTCAAACCAATACAAACTACAAGCTATAATTTCGGATATTGCTAGTCACAGACTTTTCAAGCCAGTTCGCATTGGAAAAGATGAAAAAGAGAAAAGATCTTTTCTAAATCTTTCCTTTGCCAACAAAGGTCTCGATGGCGTCAACCTAGGCAATATCCTTCATCATAAATTAGTTCAATCGAAAATACCTCCTTATTTCAAAGACCAGTCTGTACCAATAATTTCTTATACCTATACCAAACCTATTGCAACTAAAATTTTCAATTACAAACGCGTTTTGCAGGATCTCGATATTGACGACTTCAAGTCTAAACCTCCTGATTGCACTTGTGCTAGTTCCCAATTCACATATAATCCTGCTGGACACGTTATTACCGGTGACCTTAACATTGTTAATAACACTTCTCTACGAAACGTGTTATCGAAAGGTCCGAAATATCGTGAGCCTAAATCCATCAATTGGAAACACAACTTTAAAATTTTGATGGATTCCGTCGAGGATTATGCCAGGCAATTGGCTAAGCGCGAGAAGGAAGACGTAGACACTCTATCCGAATGGATTAAGGCAGTGAGGTCGTTAATACAAATCAGAATTAAGAAACTGAATGGGTCCATCAATGCCCAGGCTACGTCAATCTTCAAAGATCCAAATGTTGCTAAACACCTATCTGACCTCCATGATGAATAGGTTGTTGTCCCCGCAGACAAAGCCCCAAATAACATCGTTTTTATCTGTAAAAGTCATTACATTAATTGCTTGATAAACGAATTAGGTATAGACAATTCACTTGGAAACCCAACATATACCCTCACGACACTTACCAAAGAGGAAATCCTGGATAATCATAGGTCTGTTCTTTGTTCCTTTGGTATTTCAACCACAGATGAAGAACTGGATCTTCCATCACTGTATTGAATACCTAAACTACATAAGTGTCCTTACAAACAACGGTATATTGCTGGGTCTTCCAAGTGCTCCACGAAACCCCTTTCTAAATTATTAACATCCATTTTATCAGCAATCAAAGACGGGCTTCAAAGTTATTGTGAAACTGCCTATTCTAGAGGTGGCGTGAATCAGATGTGGATGCTTAAAAATTCCAAAGATCTTTTAGAGTACATACAATCTAACTCTCTTTCATCTTGTAACAGTATTAAAACATTTGACTTTTCTACTCTTTATACAAGTATTCCACATTCCAAACTAAAAGACAAATTAAAAGAGTTGGTATTACTTTGCTTCATAAAAAAGAATGGCCAACGTAGATACAAGTATCTTGTCTTAGGGAGGGATAAATCATACTTTGTAAAGAACCATTCTGATTCAAACAAAAAATTCTCTGAAACCTATATTATCAAGATGCTTGATTTCTTGATTGACAACATATTTGTTACGTTCGGAGGACGTGTTTTTCAACAGACTGTCGGCATCCCAATGGGAACAAACTGTGCCCCTCTACTTGCTGACTTGTTTCTTTATTATTATGAGGCTGACTTCATGCAGGAACTTCTTAGGAAGAAAGATAAGAAGTTAGCAATATCCTTTAACTCTACTTTCCGCTATATAGATGACGTTCTTTCACTAAACAATTTAAAATTTGGTGACTTTGTGGATCGCATCTATCCCATCGAATTGGAGATAAAGGATACTACAGATACAGTTAAGTCGGCTTCATATCTTGACTTACATCTAGAAATTGACAATGAGGGTCGGTTGAAGACAAAACTTTACGACAAAAGAGATGATTTCAGCTTTCCAATTGTGAACTTTCCATTTCTAAGTAGCAACATTCCAGCAGCACCTGCATACGGGGTATATATGTCCCAATTGATACGATATTCCCGTGCTTGCATTTCCTATCATGATTTTCTTGATAGAGGGTAACTGCTCACAAGGAAGCTATTAAACCAAGAGTTCCAAATGGTGAAGTTGAAATCATCCCTTCGTAAATTTTACGGACGCCATCACGAGTTGGTTGACCGTTATGGAATAACCGTTTCACAAATGATATCGGATATGTTCCTTACGTCGTAACTACAATCCCCTTCCCTTTCATGAATTTGACCTACCGAATTAGACTATTTACCGGATTTGTAATCACATAAGCAACACGACGGGTGCCGCATGTGGAGCAGGATCTGCTTACCCTTCCGGAGCACCTGAGATCACCCCTAGTTTTTGGTGGGGTTCGTGTTGTTTATTCTTTAGTTTTCTATGTTGTGTCATGTTTACTATTGTTTTTCTGTTTGTCTTTTTTCATTTTTAGCCATGGCGTTGTCAGTTTGTTTTATATTTACGAGTTTGACTGTCCCTTTGGTGTCTTTCGTCCCTCTTTTAGTCTCTAGTTACTTCGAATTCACCTGTTTTGGATAACTGCAAATTATCAGAATTGATTTTAGAGTCCATGGTAACTTTGCGTTATGGCTTTTCTTTAAGAATCTCTGATCACTTCGAATTCAGAGAGCTACAGTTAATGTATGGTATGTCTTATTACTTACAAGAAACATGAGAGAAATGTGATTCCGTTCATAAAGTTAAATAAAAATAGTAACGAAAAACCAACATATGAATGAGAAAGTCGGATTGCTATGGTCCAAAGCAAAGTGCAGGCAATTTTTTTTAATAATGATCATTCAAAGACATGATAGATGTATGACTTCACCCAACCAACATATACCACCATGAAGGTTTATGTTTGACATGTATGCACTAAGGTCAGTTTGGAGATGCATAATAATACAAGGGACTAAAATTGTATAATCAAAGTACTTGTTAGCACTGAACGGTAAAGATTGCTTCAATTGATCAGTGGGAATTAAAATCATTCATTGCATTGGTTGGTGTTGATTCAACAGCAATTCTAGACTAGAAAGATAACTCCAATTTTTTCAAAGATGATTTTAACAATGACATCATTCAATTTTTTGGACTGATATCAGATTCCTGTACCTTGCAAAAGTTATATTTGATACTGAATTTGATTCCTTTGACAGGACCATGAGAAGTTATATGACGATATATCAAAGAGTTACCAGGACATGTTGAATGATCTGCATTCTTTTAAATCAGCATTTGATGAAGAATCTTCAGGAATTCTAGAAATGGCAGAATGTGTTCGAATATTAGTCCATAGATATGGTTAGTAATCTTAAAGGTTATTCAAATTAATGTGAACCAACCAATTCTCCAATCTTAATGAATGAAGGTCTAAATGAAGTTTACAGAATATAGAATAATAGGGAGAGGGGTAGAAAAATATACAAGAAACAAGAATGTGTCCACAGTACTCGGATGACCCACTAGCACTATCATTTTTTATGTTCAGTGGACTGTGCAATCGGGATTAAAATCTAATTTGGCATTTAAATTGAGAAAGATCATATCATAGGGATCATGTGTAATAATTTAAAAGTTTATTGGACCTCAACTTCATCAAAAACTACCTTGACCAAAAACTTTAACCTGAAATGGGATGAACAGACGCATACACGAATGAACGGACGCACAGACCAGAAAACATAATGCCCCTCTACTATTGTAGGTGAGGCATAACAAAAGAATAAAATAAAAATAGGAAATAATGCACAAAAAAAAGAAAATAGAGAAAAATGGACAAAAGAAAAAAAAGAAACAAAACCAGAGATTGACAATTTCGTATTGGCACAACTTTTTGGAATTTTGAATCCTCCATGCTCTTCAACTTTGTATTTGTTTGGCTTTATAACTATTTTGATATGGGTGTCACTGATGAGTCTTATGTAGACAAAACGCGCGTCTGGCGTACTAAATTTTAATCCTGGTACCTTTGATAACTATTTCATAACAAAATACCAAACTCTTATCAAAATTCAAAACAGAAAGTCCCTTTAACAAATGGCCACATCAAAAGCTCAAGCACATCAAACTAATGGAAAACAACTGTAAAAGTCAAATCAACTGAACTGCTAATTACATACTGATTTTACAAAAGTAGACGGACTTTACTACAAACTGCAACTTTGAATAGTTTCAATCACTGTTGAAAAAAGTTGATGTACATTTTCTTTGTATGCACTCCCTCTAAATAGGAAAAAGTAAAATCACAAAAATACTGAACTTGGAGGAAAATCAATTCGGAAAGTTCATAATCACATGGCAAAATTAAATAACAAAATGCATCAAAAACGAATGGACAAGAACTGTCATATTCCTGACTTGGTACTGGCATTTTCAAATGTAGAAAATGGTGGATTGAATCTGGTTCTATAGCGCTTACCCTCTCTTTTGAGTAATTAGTTAAAACGTCTTAAAACTATGTACACACGATATTTACAGTTTAAATACACTTAAAGACCCACAAGAAATTAATTCCCACATATTCATGGGCCTTTTACACGTAGGGAACATCCTCATCAGGTTGTCAATGACATCCCAATGGTTTTATTTTCGTATTTGGAGAATTAGATCTTTAAATTCAGTTTTATATATTCACAAACTTTGTCAGAAATATTTTAGAGAAATATTCATCTTGTATAGTCATACTTATAGTACAAATAAAACGCTATTTTGTTTAAGGTCAAACATCACTAGAAGTACGGAGAAGAAAGTACTGTGTACAGATTATATTTTCTGAAGAGACATTAATGAAAAATTCACTGAAAGACCCACAAGAAATCATATCCTCTCTCAAGCATTTCAACTCAATGAACAAACATTTAGAAATAGTCCTAAAGGATGCTCATAGTATCCAGAACTCTATCAGAATTTTATTAAAAGACAAAGAATCTATGAAACTACAAATAATTAAGGAAGATTTACCAGTAGATCAAGGACCTGGTGTTGTGTATAATGTTATAGAAAACATGAGAACATTAGAAAACATGCACAAGAATATTGATGTTATAAAAAAGAAATCAGAGGCACAATTAAAAGACGTTATTGAATCCTCAAAAGGTTTTTTTGAAAATGCTAAATGATACAATTTTCAAAATTTTAATGATATGAAAATCTATAAACTGTGATATCAAATAGTGTAAATTCAGATATTATATTTATAGCATTGTTTTTTTTATTGTTGCAAAAAATGCAACAGGGCTATAATTGCAGTTATTTATAATTCGCATTTGAAAATTTTTATATGAATCAACCAGGATTTTTTAAAATATCGCAAAATGACCAAATTGCAATAATAAATGCACGCAATATTTCTCACTTTAAAGTAGTGTTTTTATATTTCAATTTACGAACTTTAAAGTAAGTAAGAATTCAATCAAACTTCTCAATCGAAACATTTAATTAAAGATGAAAGTTCATTATCTAAAATTCAACTGAATCGTATCATTTAACATTTACTAAAATATTTTTTTTAAATTTTAATTGAGTACCACTGAACTGCAGGCTAGGTTCATTCTCCATTTTTTGTGACAGTACTCTTAAGATATTTTATTTTTTTCTAGAAAGTGAGGACTGAAAAATCTATTCAGTTTTAAATTTCCATTGATAAAGTTCCCAGATACAACTCTCATCACAGGGATAGGTGTACTTATAAAAATCAATATGATTGCTAAAAGCTGTAACATTCTGATATATTTGTAAATTTCATGTATGAATATGTTAACTACAAAATAAAACATTTTTAATTTCTTATATTTTTCACCTTTACAATGATTATGTTGGTACAAAAAAAAATGTTCAATGGCAGAATATACTAAATGTCACATTTTAAGTGTTCAGATACATTAACTTTTATTTAAGTGGATAATAACTCATCAATTGTGGTGCTCCTGTATTGGAGGAAGATTCTCAAAACAAACTTTTACAGACATAATGAAAACTGACGTTTCTCTCCTCAATCTCATGTATCCCCAGTCATTATATAAGGTGGCAGAAACCAGTTATTTTACAATAAATCTTTAGAATTTCATGGATTTATGATTTTATTTTCTTGAAAATTTATTCAAGCTTATATACAAATAAAATGTATGGTTTCAAGGAACCAAGATGTGTGCGTGCTTATGTAAATATATAGAAAACCTTTAAATGTGGGTGTCTGTCCAGCATGGAGATTTAAAAATTTATAAATGCATTGTAAATAAGGCAAAAAATGTGATGCTCTGATACCAATCTATTGCTCACCTGCAGAATCCTGCTAAAAGCCGACCAGAATTTTAGGCAAAATTCAAGAGATAAAGGATATTTAGTGAATTAGAGCCTTGTCCGAACCTATCCTTACCATCAAAATCTCAAGATATTTTTGTTTACAAAAAAATGAATATTTTCTCTACTTTGATTGGATGCCGTCAAGTGAGGAGACCACTATTTTGACATCTGATTGGACCCATGTGTGAAGGAAATCCCAAACCTGTGTATGCAACTACTTACTTGTGTAGTATACTAGCCTAGAATTTACATTCAATTATTTTTTTAGTCCACATGATGCAATTATATACCTCAATGCTTTACTATAACAAAATTTCTGCGTGGGACACATGTTCTGGTACACCAAAACTGGTACCTGCTACCTTTAACCACTCATTGAAAACAATTTATTTACATTTTTTTAGTCTGATTGAGTTCTTGAGTTATTAACCATTAAAAATACATGCATTTCATATGGTTACAGCACAAAAAAAAACATTTATAGGTTTTGTAAGACCAAATTTATTATAGCAATATTTGTGTCTTTTGCCGTCATACTGCTTTGAATGCCAAAAAATTAGAAAAAAATGATTGTGTTCATATTTAATAACTTTTATTGTGTCAGTTTTCTGGTACAGTGTACAAATTATCCAACAGTGTTTAAAACTACTTTAGTTTATTGTTTCATGCATGATATAAAACCACTTACAACTGATCTCAAGAAGTATTTTCCCATAGTTTGAGGTATGAAATAGTCTCAATTCTTGTCACTATCATTGTTCTATTGACTGCAGTGCTGAAAAAGGCTTAGTTATGAATAAACTAATATTTTTGGTACATATATTTCACTTTGTAGATCCATGATGCACTTAACTAAGTGTACATTTATTCGCAACCAGTCTCATATCTCTTCTCCACATGAGCTAGCTGTGTAGGCTGCATGTTGAAATTTTAGAATTGCCACACTACTGCTGATGAGAAAAGCCAGTTTTCTTATTTCTGTTATCTGTCCTACTGTATCAACTTTGTAGTAGAGCTATAAAAAAAGAAGAATTCATATATTCATGGTTAAAAAGTCAATAAATAAGAAAATGTACATATCATATGAAATAAATCATTATAACAGGCAATTTACAGTAGAATCAGCTTTTTCTAGTACTATGCTGAGGCTTGTTTTACTGTTTTCTCTCTTTGTAATTGCTATTTCTATATAATTTATGATAAAAAACCATAGTGTGGTGAACATAATCATTTCAAAACAAATCAATTAAATGTCATTGTTTGTATTGGAATACAGAGTTATCTGTCTTGATATTTGATAATTCTTAAAATCCATGTAAAAACTATTTGCTTGCAAACAGACCTATACATTGACTATGCATAAAACAAATATAATACCACCCACATGTAGAACTTTTAAAAAGGCACATTTTGTGATATTGTAAAATCATGTTAAGGCTTAAGGTGGCAGAAACCAGTTATTTTACAATAAATCTTTAGAATTTCATGGATTTATGATTTTATTTTCTTGAAAATTCATTCAAGCTTATATACAAATAAAATGTATGGTTTCAAGGAACCAAGATGTGTGCGTGCTTATGTAAATATATAGAAAACCTTTAAATGTGGGTGTCTGTCCAGCATGGAGATTTAAAAATTTATAAATGCATTGTAAATAAGGCAAAAAATGTGATGCTCTGATACCAATCTATTGCTCACCTGCAGAATCCTGCTAAAAGCCGACAAGAATTTTAGGCAAAATTCAAGAGATAAAGGATATTTAGTGAATTAGAGCCTTGTCCGAACCTATCCTTACCATCAAAATCTCAAGATATTTTTGTTTACAAAAAAATGAATATTTTCTCTACTTTGATTGGATGCCGTCAAGTGAGGAGACCCCAATTTTGACATCTGATTGGACCCATGTGTGAAGGAAATCCCAAACCTGTGTATGCAACTACTTACTTGTGTAGTATACTAGCCTAGAATTTACATTCAAATATTTTTTTAGTCCACATGATGCAATTATATACCTCAATGCTTTACTATAACAAAATTTCTGCGTGGGACACATGTTCTGGTACACCAAAACTGGTACCTGCTACCTAAGTTGCAACTTGACCTAGAAGTTTTAATCATTGCATCATATTATTATTTGAATTATCTACAGCAAACATAATTATGTTTATAGTAAATAAATACCGATTTTAAATTAATGCCATATTTTGAGAATGATTTTAATAATCAGTAAAGGTTATCCCTACTTCTGAGTAGTGTGGCATTCGAACACTGACGTCATTTCAATAAAGGTTGGATATATTTAGAATATTTCGAAATATAGATTTTTCCGTATTGTAAAAGAAACGTAAATAGTGTAAGGGAGAGCTCAAAATCAACAATTTCAAAAGAAACAGAATGGAAATGTGTGAAAAAGTGTATGAATTCAATGTGTTCATTTTTGTGTCTCCTTCTCATCAATCCCAGTAAGATATTTGGGGGGTTTTCCAAATTATCAAAACAAAATGAATAACATGAGGGATGTCAATCTGGCTAAAGCTATCTTTCCCCTAAAAAAATAACTTGCTTTTAAGTTAACATGGTAAATCACTCATCACAATTCATTCATATACACATTTTAAGTTAAAAAAAACAACAAGAGGCTCTCAAGAGCCTGAATCGCTCACCTTTATTCTTTTGGTTAAATCTCTCATCAATGATTATTTTGGCTTTTCAATTTATTCAAATGTTTTTTGGATCGTCCTATTTTCTTCAAAAGCAAAAAAAAATCATTTTCTCCTATGTTCTATTTTAGCCATAGGAGCTATGTTTCTTGACATACAAGGAAATAAAATACAAAATTTATACTAGATACTCTGAAACTCATTTAGCCTAAGTTTGGCTAAAATTGATACAGCAGTTTCAAAGGAGAAGATTTTTAAAAATAAGTCAACATGATGAACAAATTGTGAAAAAAGTCTTTAAAGGGCAATAACTCTTTAAGGGGTCAATTGACAATTTTGGTCAAATAGACTTATTTGTAGATCTTACTTTGCTCAACATTATTGCTGTTTTACAGTTTATCTCTATCTATAATAATATTCAAGATAATAACCAAAAAACAGCAAAATTTCCTTAAAATTATCAATTCAGGGGCAGCAACCCAACAACAGGTTGTCTGATTCATCTGAAAATTTCAGGGCAGATAGATCTTGACCTGATAAACAATATTATCCCATGTCAGATTACTCTAAATGCTTTGGTTTTGAGTTATAAGCCAAAAACTGCATTTGACCCCTATGTTCTATTTTTAGCAATGGCGACCATGTTTGTTGATAGATCAAAACTTCGGATACAATTTATAAACTAGATACCCTTAGGAACATTCAGTTAAAGTTTGGAAGTATTTGGCCCAGTAGTTTCAGAGGAGAAGATTTTTGTAAAAGATTACTAAGATTTACGAAAATGGTTAAAAATTGACTAAAAAGGAGAATTACTCCTAAAGGGGTCAACTGACCATTTCGGTCATGTTGACTTATTTGTAAATCTTACTTTGCTGAACATTATTGCTGTTTACAGTTTATCTCTATCTATAATAATATTCAAGATAATAACCAAAAACAGCAAAATTTCCTTAAAATTACCAATTCAGGGGCAGCAACCCAACAACGGGTTGTCTGATTCATCTGAAAATTTCAGGGCAAATAGATCTTGACCTGATAAACAATATTATCCCATGTCAGATTTGCTCTAAATGCTTTGGTTTTTGAGTTATAAGCCAAAAACTGCATTTGACCCCTATGTTCTATTTTTAGCAATGGCGACCATGTTTGTTGATAGATCAAAACTTCGGATACAATTTATAAACTAGATACCCTAAGGAACATTCAGTCAAAGTTTGGAAGTATTTGGCTCAGTAGTTTCAGATGAGAAGATTCTTGAAATAGTTTACAACGACAGACGACGGACGACGACGGACGCCAAGTGATGGCATAAGCTCACTTGGCCCTTCGGGCCAGGTGAGCTAAAAATATACCTTCTAATATCAGGGATGGGGTAATTGAAAATGTAATGGTAATTAAGTGTAATGCATTACAATTTTCCATGTAATTAAATGTAATGTGTAATTGAGCATTTTTTTTAATTACATGTAATGGCAATTTAATTAATTACATTGAAAAAAGCATGTAATGCTCAATTACTTTTGAATTACATTTCAATTACATATACTTTTATGGTGTTAAAGATAAGGATTTGTGTTTAATAATATAAATTGTAAAATAATACTTGTTTGTGAGAATCATAAAATAGTGTTCAGTTTTTAAGAAAGATCTTTTAACTAAATAGATTGAGAAGTAATTAAACACCTTGTTAAACATAAAAAAAAGTGTCACTGTGAAAAATCGTTCATTTAGAATTTAAAATCACTGCACCAATCATTTTGTCAAATTAGTATACACAAAAGGATTATAGAAATAAAAATTAACAGCTCTGTAAAAACAAACAGCAATTAATCAGATTAATATGTCCAAGGGCAATGCCACTGTTACATGTATTTTTTATCTAATTAGCAAAATATTGTGACAAGCACACTTTTTGATATTTTTAATGTAAAAAAAATTGTTTATGATTTATGAACAATATCTTTATTTATATTATGCTTAATTTAA
Organism: Mytilus trossulus; assembly: GCF_036588685.1. Lineage (NCBI taxonomy): Eukaryota > Metazoa > Mollusca > Bivalvia > Mytilida > Mytilidae > Mytilus > Mytilus trossulus. The sequence goes on from NC_086380.1 coordinate 13,259,878, forward strand.
AAGACTTAATTTCTGAGATGTCAAAATATCCCTTGATGTATTGGCAAGTTATAGGAACCAATTCCCCCTTCTTTCAATATGATGATCTTCTGATCATAGAACTTCCATGTTCTAATCAAGCAATATCTGCCGCATTAGCTCCTGTCGAAAAACTATTTAGAATTGATGTCAAAGTGTTCAGACCAGAGAGATTCACACTAAATGACAAAACATTAAAATAGCTAATGATTATCAAATGCAACGCTATGCTTACACAAATATTTTAAACATGCATTATTTATACATGTATAATATTGTTAAAAAATACCATGATGAAATGTAATGTGTAATTTAATTAATTACTTTAGTAAAGTAATTGTAATTTAATTAATTACATTTCAAAAACAGTGTAATGTGTAATTGATGTAATTGATCATTTTTGCAATGTAATGTGTAATTTAATTAATTACATTCCAATGTAATTGACCCCAAGTCTGCCTTCTATAAACTAAGTTGTTATCTTATCATTGTAACCTTAACTTGAATTGTCATTATTATTGTATATGGTAGTAAATTGATTGAAAGAAAATATAATTGATTGAATGTTGGTTGCTATACGCCGCAATAGCACAAAAAGGCTATATCGCGGGGATAAATTAATTTGAAGAATAAGTAATAAACTAATTGATAGAACATGTTTCGTTTCTCAAAGACAATAAATAATTTACCCATCAACATATCACCAAATAAAAAGAAAAAAACATAACAGAAAAAAGAAAAAAAACACATTATAAAATCTTCAAAAAATGTGCCATAATGGCTTATACAGTCAATAAAATAACTAATTGGTCATTTAATTTCTTATATTTTTATTATAAAAATCCACTACAATTATTATCACAGATATTCATATATATAGTGTTCATTTTGATGTAAAATATTACAAGACCTCATTTCATTAGAACACATAAAATCAATCATGAGATATGAAAATGAAATGGCAACAAATTAAAACTTTAATCTTGAACAACTAGACTATTACTTTACATATGTATTTCTTCAAAATGAAAAATAGGGCACATTCTCAGTAAAATCTTGCAGGTATTACATTGTTAAAGTATTTAGGAACTAAATCCTATTACATATTAATTGAATGGCCCTTTTAGTTTTTATTTGGACCACTATAACTAAATGTATTCAATCACAAAGTTTTCTTCATTTATGACTCAGAGAAAAATAGATATTGATTTTAAATACAAGATATGCAATTTCTCAAGATCAGAAACGTAACCCTAAACTATTCATGCATTGAGTGTAAGGCAGCATAATTTGACTCTGCTCTTTGTTGCAAGCTACAATAAGTACACTGACAAAATATCAGTCCAGTGTAGCTGCTAAAAGCTAAACCCAAATGCAAAAGTTCACCATAGTTGATCATGCCTTATAATTGAGTTTTTGCCTAAACCTTTCTTTCCTAATTAATTACCATCTTACATCCCTTTCTTTCACCCAATAGAACAAACAAAACAAAAACAGGAATCTAAAAAAAATCATGATTTGATTGAAAATATTTATAATAAGTGACATATCATCTTTATTTGATTTATTCTATACACATAAATATGTAATTTCTTTTACATTAAATCTTTCTTTCAATCTTTCAATGAGTACAGGTAAACTGTTTATACTATCAAAGTCATGAAATATTTGCTACTGGACATAAAGGAAAACAATCAATAAATCAAACTCTATCACTGAATCAGGTAAATAATCAATCTCCCTTAAAAACGACATTATACACCTAAATGATAGTTTCCTACATGAAGATCTAATTTCAGCAGATATTGATCCCTGAGGTAAACTGCCAATAGAAGTATAGGAAAATTAACATTGTTTATTCAATTATAAGTAATCTAAAATATTACTTTGATTTCTAGTCATCCATCATGAAAAAAAATCTGTTTAAGATGAAAATACTAAATTCTGTACTTCCAAAATTTACCCTTTATTTAATCATTTGTTTTTATATAAAAACACCATTCACTTTATGTACCTTGACTTTAAAAAATAATAACTTAACAATAAATAAAACAACAAATACAATCATATGTCAGATGATTTTTATGATAAATACAATGATAAATCTTCTCCATTTGTTATTCCAACATCACGATAATTAACAATGAAAATTCTTCTCCATTTGTTATTCCTGTATCAAGATAATTCAAAGCCTGTATTAGATGATATTGCATATCGTAACTTCTCTCTCAAAGTACTTTTCTTTTGATAATTAGGTAATTTCAGTAAGTTAAAACACGTAGATGATGTAGGTAATCTTCCTACAGGATCCCTTTTCCTAATGTTAAAAAATCCTTTCAATACACTTCCAACTGTGTCGCCTGTGTCCTGTTAAAAAAATAACAAGTGTACAATACTATCTAACATTTTCTTATCATGGATACAACAGTTTGCCTGTATGTTGAAAGGTCAAAGGAGTTGCCCACTAGTTTGGTTTGTTGTACTGTCCAGTATTAATATCATAGGTATTTTTATAGATAGATATAGGAAGATGTGGTGTGAGTGCCAATGAGACAACTCTCCATCCAAATAACAATTTAAAAATTAAACCATTTTATGCATGTTTTGTATATATTGACTGAAATATATATCATTGTTCTTGAAGACAACCAATTTAGTTAAAAAAATGTTGTATTTTTGTCAACATTAATTAGTTTGCAGAATTAAGAATTACATACTACTTATATGATCAAATCTAATAAATGATTAAATGTATGCAATTAAGATTTGTAAAATATTCGATCCCATACATTTTTATTTTGTTCACATAATATCAAATGAACCAGCTTACTGGAAAATCTTTACAGTATACAATGGTTTATTAATAGAAAACAGTGTATTTGATTTGACTTTTGAAAATTGCAATGAATCCATTCAAATTTATTTTGTAATTGGTAGCACACAGCATGGCTAGTGGAGGAAATTTAAGGTAGATATCATAACAAATGCAGCAATATAATTACCTGATCATCGCTAACTTCAACACATCTGACAGAAAAGGGAGGTTCAAGATTGGAGAATCCTAAAAGTGGCGGCTTGGAACAACTGGTTACAAACTAAAAATAAATAATAGTGTATTAAAGGATACTGAAACCCAGCTTGGAACTACTAGTTAAAGTTAAAATAAACAAACAAAGAATAAACATACTGGTGCCAATAACGTGTACTAAAATATGAAAAATACAATTGTTAGCCACAAGTATTTGTAAAATCAAAATGGCAGCCACATGAATACAAACTATCGAATAAAAAACAATATAAACACTTCTCCCTTTAATACTGTGTATTTTTCTCTTTACTCCTCATGACACTTGAAAACCTCCTAGGAATGCTGTCATACAATGATTTTCTCATGATTAATTAAAACTGCATTTATATATTTTGAACATTTGATAATGCACACTTAAGGATTGACTGAATGTCATGGTGCTAACAATAACATTATGAATTTTCGTACCTTTAGAAATAATCCTTTTTCTTCTCTGTTAAAATCTTTTCCTAATATATCCCACATCCAGTTAATGACTTTATGGTTGTTATGGTAACCACCGTAATATTGAGTATTCCGTCTAAAATCAATAAAATGAAAAATGTATTACTATCGAATTTAAAGATAAATAGATGACTGTTCATATATTTCAGTTTAGGTCATGTCTATGACTGTTTCATCAGGACCCTTAAATTAACTGTTGTATTTCTTTCTTTACACATAGGTAGAGGTCGCGAAAGTTGTTGACCTATCTCTAGTGTATTAAACAGTTTTATTTTGGCTAAGTGTAGCAATAGTGTTCTATGCAATAAATTATGTAACACTTGCCTATGCACAACATATAATTCTACATTTTTTTCCATTTCAACTTACAAATTCCAAAAAGATTTGACCATTTTATTAATGTTTACAAATTTATCCATTTTTACGGATAATTTTTTATTTTCAAAATTATTTTAACAGAATTTAACAGTTAATCAACAACCCTTTTTGTACCTTTTCAAATGAAGTGGCTCATATGCAAAATCAGTGTATTTAAAAAAACACTTTTGCATTTAAAATAAATAAATCTTGAAAATTCTTATTCAACCTTGAACTATTACCTTAAATCTTGTATATCTAATTCTGCATTGTCACCAGATATAAGTTTCTGTAATTCTGGAGCAGAGAGAATCAACAACCAATCAGAATTGATGACCCCTTTAAATCCTCTGATGAATGCTTGTGTTTGGTCCTTTATCTGTTTATACATTCTAAAGTGGGCCATCAGGTGCACATATCGGATTCTAAAATGTGTATAGAATAATTGTGAAGTAAGTTGCATAAATAACAAGTGAAACTGCGAGCTACTGCTCACTGATGATACCCCCGCCGCAAGTGGATAATATTAATAGTGTAAAAATATGCAAGTGTTGGGTAAACAGGAAGTTGTCGAGTGATGAATCTGAAAACGCATCACACGGTATAGCTGACTTATATAAATCCTGAAACCAAATTTCAGAAATCCTTGTATTGTAGTTCCTGAGAAAAATGTGACGAAAATTTTCAACTTGGCTATCATGTGTAAAATCATACAAGTATTCGGTAAACAGGAAGTTGTCAAGTGATCAATCTGAAAACGCATCACACGGTATAGCTGACTTAGATAAATCCTGAAACCAAATTTCAGAAATCCTTGTATTGTAGTTCCTGAGAAAAATGTGACGAAAGTTTCATGGGACGGACTGACTGACAGACGGACTGACGGACAGACTGAAGGACGGACTGACGGACGGACTGACTGACGGACTGACGGACAGACAGAGGTAAAACAGTATACCCCCCCTTTTTTAAAGCGGGGGTATAAAAACACAATTACAATTGTTTCTGAAGAAAGCAGCATAATAAGTAGGAAGATGGAGATTGTTGGTAGTCTCTTTTTGATTCATTCACAGCATGTCTAGATATTAAGCTAGATTTTAAGCTAAATAGAACAAATGACAAATATTTACATAGTACACTTGTCTTACTTTAAACCTTGAGTGCAATCATTTTATTGGCATTAGTATGTTGCTGGATTGATTTTTCAAAATCAGTTTTTCATACACAGTCAGGAGGAACTTACTTTAAAAATGAGTAATTTTCTAAATAACTGATTTATGTAACATTATTTCATAAAGGTTGGAAGTAAGAGTGGACTTTCTTTAATAATCACCTATTTAAGTAGTACAAATTAATTACTAGAAGTGATTTAATCTTATTGTAGCTTTAAATATAGAATACTAATGATCCAGGGACTAATTATGTTTCTAAACTTATCAGAACCAACATCTGTGTTGTCTATGATGACCAGGTCATTTCAGGTAATGACCTTGTACTGAATCTAGGATAATGACACAAAAATCACTTGTTTAAGTATCATACCTCAATTTCCTTCCCAAAAATCACTTATTTCAATATCATTATTTTAATAACCCCCACTAATTTCAATACCCCTGAACAGCGAAATTTTTATCGCAAACAGAAGAATTTTATTACATAATCTGAAAGATGAAACCTTGAACTTTACAGGAAAAAAATACTCCCAATGTTGGGAAAAATCTGTAAAGAAAGTATCAGTTCAATATGTAAAGCAATTTTTATAGCATTTTTCAACTAAAATAGAATTTGCAGATCAATAATTGCATCCAAGGCATACATCTTGCTACATAAAAGAAGCAAAAAGTTCATTTTTTTCAATTTTATTAATGAAAAGATATTATTTGAACCTTAAAATCTTGGTAAAATTACAAAATCACAATTTGTGACAAAACTTCGAATTTGCTTCTCAAATAAGTGACTTGAAAATCACTTATTTCAATAAGTCCCCAGACTTATACGTCTCATTTTATCTGAAAAAAATATACATTCAACGGCTCTTAACACAGTACATCAGAGAGGTTAATAATGGTCATATTTCACCGTGTATACTCACTTGTTTTTATTAGTGACTGGAATGGCTTTACCACCAGGTACCAGTTCATGAGTTTCTACCCTTCCCATGATATCCTCATCTAATGAGAAGGTTAACCCAAGGTCATCAACATCACCGTCATAATGCTGTAACACAAAAGAAACAGTAAGCTAACTATTAAATGGAATCAAACTAAAGTTAAGCCATTTAGTTCAAAATACCAAAACACAGTAATAATATAAAACAGGGTCAGATCAAGGTCAGATCAATAGTGATAAGCATCCTGAATTTAATTTCAGTCTTAGATAATTTTACGCTGTAATTCCTTGTTTTTCAAAGATTTTCTATATTTTTACCTGTTTTTTATTCTTGCATAAAAAAAAGGTCTTTGTTTCATACTAATTTTTCATATATATCTTAATTCTAGATATTGTACACATGTGTGGTTAATACATCTCTGATATGTCAGGTCAAGGTACAACAGTTTTTTTATAGTTTATATAAAATTGCATGTTTAAAGGAAAAGCCATATACCTATCTTTCTTTCAAAGCCTTATTTTTGTTTGTTTACCTTAACATATGACAAGTTTTTAGCAAGTTCTGGGTCGAGTGATGGAAGTTCATCTAGTGAACTGTAGGTGGCACTCTGTTGGTGGCCTAACATCTGTGTCAGGAAAAATGGAGCAAACGGAACTTCTACAACTATTCCCTGAAAATATCAAAAGAAATTAAATCTTCACATTTTTTTCTGAATGTAAGAAATCTCTCTCTAGATGAATCTTAACATATCAAGTTGAAGCACAGCAATAAGATAATTTGTTTTAATAATGGAATTCATTGTCTATTTATTGTTGCACTTTTTCTAATTTCCATTTAATTTGTGTCTCAATTTCTAACAGTTTTTAAAATTTCAAATCTGAATTCCTTTAAAAATATTTTCAATATACTATCAGTTCAACAAAATGAAACTGATATCATGTAATATTTTTACTAAACCATAATCTTCATAAACATGAAAACTTTAGCAGTCAAAGGCTATTATCAGATTTACAAATCAAGACATATTGTGCTAAACAAATCTGGAATTCTTTCTGCATAATCCTTAAAATATTAATGGTCACATAAGAACAAATGTAATATTTGTCATGGATACACAATGGTGAGCTCACCTCATAAACAGCTTTCCCCAGCATTTTACCAACAAATTCAAACAAAGACAGATGATTTTCTTGGATATAAGATGTTGATGATGGATACAGTTTCTGTTCTGATGTCACCTGTAATTATTCAATATCTATATACTGTAAAATTCAGAAATGATGGTGTGCATTTATTATTGCTATTTTAAAATTTCAGACTAGAATGTGATTTTAATTATCACGATATTAAGAAAAATCCTGTTTAAATCATGTAATTTAAATGTGAGTTTAAATTAATGAGATTGTAACCCAGTTGCATTTTTGGCGTTAATAAAAACATCACAATAATTTCTGTATTTACAGTACTCATGGAACAATATATTTAAGTTAGGTACACTGTACATATGTATATTTGTAGTATGATAATTGGTGAATTCATGACAAACATTAATTAAAACAAAATTTCAACAAGTGTGTAGGCACTTTTTTTGGTTGGGTTCCTATTGCTTAACTTTTTAGTATTCTATGTTGTGCTTTGTATAATGTTGTTTGGGTTTTTTTTTGTGTCTTTTTTCCAGGGTGTAGACAGCTTGGATTGATGAGTTTTTTAGATGTCACTTTGGTGTTTTCCAACTCTTTTCATTTCATTTCATTTTCTTTTCTATTCATTCTATAACAAGAAAACTTACCTTGAATAAGTTGAGGGAAGGATCAAACACTCGGCTGATAGTTTCCTCCAGAAATTCCTTAAATACTCCATCCTGATCTATACCTGCTTCATCTAGACCCTACAATTGTACAGAAAAATGTAAAAATTATTGCCAACATATGTACATGATTATGTTTGTATAGATGTCAGGCAATATGAAGATTTTTGCCAGAAATCACACATTCCTGCTACATACCTCTCTGCAATCAAAGGTATTTAGTTTAGATCAGTGTCATGATAAACTGTGGATCGATTTATTTTCCTGTGTACCAATTTTCATGGATTGGGGAAGTCTTGGTACTAGGCCTATACAGAGGATATATTTTAAAAGTTTGTATTACATGAATAAAAACTATTTATAGTAGGTCTGTGAACAAATAAAGTATGTTACTCTTGCTGGATCATATATAATGTATATCTTATAATGGCAACTTACCTGTTCATTTATAAATTTCACCCTTATGAGCCCCTTCATTGATTTAGTTGGAAGCTGTGCCAGTTGTCTGTAACCATCCTATAAATAGAATTTTGTCATAATTTAAGTTTTGTAGCTAAATTGGTTATCTAATGAGAGAATATTTGAACTACTTTACTACTGAAGAATATCTAAAAGTATATTTTCTTATGTGTCAACAACATGTCAAGACTAATTCACTAATCGCTTATGAAATCTAGACATTAGTAAATGTATCAGTTCTTTCAACATATGTGAATTTGGACAACTTTATTTCCTTTTTATCTGTGGTAGGATTAATTGATTGATTGTTGCTGTTTAACACCCCTTTTGGCACACTTGCTATTTCACAGTACCTGATTTTTATTGTTGAAGGAAGCAAGATTAGCTGAGAGAACCACAGAATTTTTCGACGGAAAAATAACTTAATTTTTCATCCCTATAATCAGAGATGATTAATAGGAAAGGTTTCTGAACAGTGGTGCTATAGTTCATGTCTTTTATTTAACATCTATAAGACAACAGTTAATGAAAAATTAAAACTGAAGTGAGGGGTCAATTTTACCTTTTTTTTGGCAAAAAACACAATATATATATATTACCTCCACAATCCGTGACCTATGTACAGATATAAGTGTAGACTGTGGAGATGTACAGGCAGATTCTGTAAAACCCATGGCTTCTTTCTCTTTGTTCACATGTCTTCTGAATAATTTTACTCTCTACAAAATTGAAAATTTATAAATAACTTCAGAAAACAACATTGTACATTATTTGCAACTTATTCATTTTACGTCTGTTATTAAAACATATTGAAAATAAAGTCATTTTTAAGCATGCATTCAATTTTATTTAGTGATTCTGAATTCTAGACGATTTGTGTATCAATAGTTAGTAGTTTGTTACGTAAATGTATATCTGAAAAAAAATTAGATTGCAAAAAAATGTATTCTAGTTTCATCACATAAGATATCCATGTATCAACATGCAGGTAACAGGTTCATAATGAAATGGGTGGACAGACAGACATGATGGTTTAACCAAGCCTACCTCAGAGAATGGAATGATGTGTGGTAATCTCTGCATCAGAAAGACAGCTGGTTTCTTCCCTTTCTCCAACTCAGCCATGAAAACTGAAGGCTTTACATCCCTATAATTCAACAAATGGATATTTAAAATACAATTTGGTATTGGCGTTTCATAAATAATCTTTTTAAATTTTATTCAAATATTTCCTTGCCTCAGGGTGTTTTAGAACTAGACATATAGTATGAGGACCTGTAAATTGTAAGAAACTTTATGACATAATTTGGAATTTGATGAGACTCTCATGTAGGTGAGAGGATTGGCTAGCTATAAAACCAGGTTAAATCCACAAATTGCTACATAAGAAAATGTCTGTACCAAGTCAGGAATATGACAGTTTTAAACCATTAGTTTGATGTGTTTGAGCATTTGATTTTTTTATCTAATTAGGTTGGTATCTAACACTACAGGGAGATAACTCTTTATAGTTAATTACATTGTGTTTTTAAGGAAATATTAAGCTTCTCAATGATCAAAATTAATGTCTGTCAAACTGCTATTTAACCAGTGTAATTTTTCTGATGAAGTGGATGGTTCAAATTGATAGAAATTTTTATATTTTTGTCAAAGGGTCAAAGTATTAAAATACTTTATCAAAATTTTATGAAAATTAAAAGAGCCATATTAATTTAGTGAAAGTGTTGGGTACCACCTTAAAGACTTTTCTTTTTGATTTTTTTGATTTTTTTGTGATATATTAAACAAAAAGGCATGACATGTCTCTCATGATGTAATTAAATGAAAATTAACTCTTTGTTGTCATATAACCAGTGATTTGGTAAGGTTTTGGTAAGTTTCTTTGAGTTCCTTGAATATTTGCATGGTAATTACTGCTTGAATACTCAAATTTTATTTGAATTTTTGTTTGTTTTCTTGCAAATTGACAATCTAACAACTTTATTTAAGGAATGACTGTAATATTTTTCTATTATGAAGAAATAACATTAATCAAAGCACTGTGAGCGCTATAGGCAGTTACTAAAAAATCTAAGGCAAAAAATAATGATGAAAACTGTGGAAGAGCTGGTTTAATTGTTTATCACAGCATGTTATATCTTAAGTATCACAGTTTTTTCTACAAAAAGTGCACTGATTTCCACTATCCTACATACTTGATAGAATTTTTAAACAATTGTCATTTCTGAGGGTTTATAGTTTTTCTATGTGCTAATGCAGTCTCTGTTTTGTTTTTCTCTAATATTTAATGCGTTTCCCTCAGTTTTAGTTTGTTACCCCGATTTTGTTTTTTGTCAATGGATTTATTAGTTTTGAACAGCGGTATACTACTGTTGCCTTTATTGCTCATTTTACATACCTGATTAACCAGTGATTAGGAGGGGTATAACTCCGTCTACAATCTCTCTCATAGAGAATATTCAAAAGTCCACGAGTTGATCCAAACACATCAGACATTAATGCTGCTGTGGTGTCTATCAATAAAACAGTATATTGAATTATAAGATGTTATACATGAGGTAACATAAAATGCTTCAGGCAAATAGGATATATCATAATGTTAAACATTGCAGGACATCTTTCAAGATATCCTGATAATTACTGTAATTCAGAAACAGCTAACAATTTTTATTTCTTAAAATTATTTGTATGGAGCATATCTTTAAATCCCAATAATAAATGTTCCCATCATTTCTGAATTTACAGTAGATTGTATATTCTTCTATTCAAGGAATGATTGTAATATTTTTTCTGTCTATGAAGAAATAACATAAAAAATGTGGTGCACACTGAATAACGCACATAACAGGTTATTTTAAAGCGTGCACCACTTTTTTTATATTGTTTCAAATAGACAAATAAATATTGCAGTCATTTCTTATAATTTAATTCTAAATTCCATTTTAAACCATGAAAAAAAGTGACATGGCAGTCACATGACAAAATTATGTCCATGAGCTGATAAACAAAACATCGTCAGCCAATCAGAAGACATGTAACATCCAAAATTAAATTTTATGAAAAAAAAAGATGTGGTATGATTGCTAATTATGAGACAATATCATCAGCTGAGACCAAATGACATAGAAGTTGGCTCAATGTTTGTCTAAAGAGATAGTTGAACATTTTCTTATATCTGCTGTTGCTAGAAATTTTCATTTAACTTTTTCAATGAAGGCAAGATTTTTATTTTCAAAATAAAGAAATGTGAAACATTTCAAAATAGAATTCAGCAAAGGAAAACCAATTAAGTAGACGTTAACCAATGGCAAACAGATTTACAGGTTTCTGACTTGATTAACAATGTTTGTTTTGTGTCAGGGCCTCTTTATTAGCTGACTATATATATGATATGTGTTATCAGTTTTTCTGATTGATCAAGACCTTTAAATAGAGATTAATACATGGCCTTTTCCATATCAGCCTGGGTATCATCCCGAGACCCCCATACCGAGACGGAGTCCAGGCGCTGATATGGGTCGAGGGATGATACCCAGGCTGATATGGAAAAGGCCATGTATTAATCGCTTTATCATATACTTCCGACAATAGTTTTATGTAAGGCAAAAAAAAAACAAATGCAACAACTAAAACAGTCAAAAACTTTATAAAGAAGTTAAGTTATAAATCCAATATACTATAATTGTCAACCAACAGCATCACTACCTCCATATATATGTACATTGTATGGTAACATTTCCTACAGAGGCATTTTGAAACATTGAATATTTGGAAGAGTTTCATGATCATTATTACTCCATGTTTGTTGTACTATAAAATGATTCATAATTGCCAATGTCATTTGTTAGCTAGTACTAAACTATCCCCACAAAAGTTCCCGTAAATTTTGACGTCGTCATCAATATCTGACGTCACAATGGAAAAATAAACAACCGATACCGGTAACACCGGAAGTAACTTGCACGAGAAGCACTGTTATGGGTTTTTGCACGAGACGCCACTGATATGGGTTATCAGACCGGGCTGATATGGGTTATCAGCCTGGGTGGGAAATTATGGCTTGTGTACTTCCGTTCGTTACACATATGTAAAAGCTATCATATTAATGCTAAGTATATGATAATATAAATTATCACATATTTGGTACTGATATGTACGATTCTGCATGGCCAATAATAGCCGGAAGTCAAGGTTGGTTATCAGCCCTCGGGGCCAATATCGATATCAGCCCTCGAAATCCATATCGAGCCCCCAAGTTTAACTTCCGGTAACCTGCCAATCAAAACTATTTGTAAACAAGTTGGCATTCGAAGCAGCAGTTGCTGTTTAATATTTATAATTCGGAGAATATTAATATATTTATTGTTAATTGTGTGTTAAACTTTTCACAAACCTTTGTTTACTCAATGTGATACATTTTTTAAATTTTGTTCGTTAAATGTTTTTTTTTAATTTTTGTTGACAAATCAAACATCACTTGGTATACATGCTATTTTTTTTCTCTTCTTGAAAATATATGATAAATAGATTATTACATGTCATTTTCCATATTGTCCGTGGTATCAGCCCACGACCCATATCAAGCCCTCGGGCTTTAGACCCATATCAAGCCCTCGGGCTAAAGCCCTCTGGCTTGATATGGGAGTCTAGGGCTGATACCAGAGCCAATATGGAAAATGCCATGTAATAATCTATAATTACCTATAACTTACCTATCAAATTGTTCCAGATAACACGGAAAACAAAACAGTTCAGGAATTCACTAATTTTTACATAATCTTCAAGTTTGAATAATCTGCCTTGTTCATACATTTCAATATCATCCAATGTTCTACAATATATATAAGATAACAGTTTATCTAATGATCGAAAAATATCACTTCTTTACACTAATTCAGTTTATCCAATATTCTAAAATCCAACTTGCTGTTTACTGAAGTCTTCACATTAAACTTTCCAATCTTCAGGCCCAGAGCTCAATTTCTTGATTTTTTTTTGTGAAATTTTGTGTTGTCACATGATTTTGAAGGCAAATTTTACAAACCTGGGTTGCTAGGCCTCTGGTAAAGCATGAAGACAGTATTTGCTACTGAGGATTCCTTTATTTTCGTGGTACAATATACATACAAAAGGACCTATAAATTAATGAACATTCCTGATAGACAGGTCAAATGTACTTACATAATGAAGTGACTAGCAGCATCACAGAACACAGTCAGTAGACTAAATACTGGGTGAATAGTACTGTTGGGGGCTTGACTAAGAAGCTCTAAAAAGCTCTTCAATCCACAGTTTGGTCCAAGGTCCACTAAAAACTTCCACAGAATTGGTAACAATACATCATTGTAACTTAGTCCTATAAAATAGAAATATATCTATTGTTTTTGTGATGTTGTAATGTGACTTGTTTTATTAGCTAGACACTTATCTCATTAACTTGGAATATTCTTTTATAAGACTATCAACAAGAAAGCAATACATTCATGTGACTATATTCAAACTATGAATTGAGTATGTTGAACAACTATCATGAAATCTTATACTTTCAAACAGATAACTTGGTGATCAGTACATACAAAGTTATACTATAGTGTTGATTTATTTCTCAATAAACTTCCCATCTCAAAAACAGTTAAAAAGTATCAATTCTAAAAAATACAACAGGGTGTCTCATCTCATGCAATCTAAAGTTTTTTAAGAGTTAATTTTTATTTTACCTCCTAGAATATCCATCCGGAGCTGTGATAAAGTGTTGACTTACCTCCCAGTATATCCATCCTGAGCTGTGATAAAGTGTTGACTTACCTCCCAGTATATCCATCCTGAGCTGTGATAAAGTGTTGATTGTTCTCTGGTACAAGACACATGGCAGACATGTAGACGTACTAACAGAACTATCTAGTTTGATTTTTGATCCTGATGACTTTGTAGAAGCTTTGTCCAGTGCTTTCTTTATTATATCTATACATAAAATAATGATAACTTTAACATAGCTGTAAACGCATAACATAAATATTGATTAATTAAAGAACCTTAGTGAGCGATCTCACATACCCCACATCCCCACATTGCCACTAGAGAAATAAAATAATTGTAAGAAAAAAAAAATTATAAGAAAAAAAAATGTATAAGAAAAAAAAATTGAATCATAAATTCCTTGTCAATATGCACATCTACATAGTTTGTCCTTCTAATCTAAAAATAAAAAAGTTCCCGAAATTCTGTTGTGTGGTTTCAGAGGAGTTGCGATGACAAACTGTTGCAAAAGTATATTGAAGCAAATAACTTCAAAAGGGCGTAACTCCTAGAAAAAAAATGAACATAATATTTTGTGATATGCACAATGACATCTACATAGCATTTCCATATTATCAAAAAAGGTTTCATGAGATTCTGTTGTGTGGTTTGAGAGGAGTTGCAATAAAAAGAACTTTGTTGCGTGGAGTATAATAAATAAAGTAAAGCATCTTCTAAGCATACATTTTCTTGTCAATTAGTTTAGTTATTTTCTTTAAATAGGAATTGGTTTTTTTTTTCTGTTTGCAAGATCTTTATCAATATGTATGTCAAGATGCATTAAATTATTTCAGAAAAATTTATTTCTTGTTTGCTTTCTCTCTACAAAAATTATGTTATGATGTAGAGAAATAAACTTACTTTATCATGTTTATAATTGCATGTTCCTTTTAAAAAGAAACTTCTATGAAGATTTTAGATGGAATAATTTATTTCTCCAAGTAAGTATTTTTGTTGTCACTATCAGACTTTTTTTTCTATGTAAATTTAGATGTGAAGCATTGTCAAGGAGTAAATAACATGAAATGCTGTAAGCTTACATTTGTTTTGTCTCTTAAATGCATTGATCTTCTCTTTGAAGACAAAGACATTACTGTGGATTCATTATTATCCGTTGGATACCAATTTTCGTGGGTTTTGTGGGTACAGGTGAACCACGAATTCATATGTTCAACGAATACAAATTTTCTATAGGCTTTGTACATAGAAATCGGCAAACCACGAATTCAGATATCCACGAAAATTGATATCCACGAAAATAAATGAATCCACAGTATCAAAAATTCAGTGGAAATTGAGACAGAGTGACCTACTTTTTGAAGGTGAAGGATTTTTACTGGCTTTCTCTGTATCTATTTCTATGTAGTTTAAGAGATCAGCAAACATTAGTCTAATCATTTTCTCACTCCACAGTAACTGTAACTGTTTCACTACAAATGGCATGGAGGCATGCAAACTAAAAATAAAATACATAAATTAAAAATTCAATTAAGCAACAAGTTTTAAACTAGTAATAGCAGTCATTTTGAAGTTTATGACCTATACACAATCTTAATAAAAATGATTTGAAATGGGGAATGTGTCAAAGAGACAACAACCAGAGGAAAGAGGAAATAACAGCCAATGGCCACCAATTGGACTTCAACACATGCATTGCAATTGAAACAGTTCCCAAAAGTTAAAAATAAACCTCTGTCCCATGTGCCAATGGTAGGGACTCTGTTGGAACGTCACGTTAAAAAACCTATATCTGCCGCAATGCATTTTTTGCATTTGCAACGTTTTTGTAGCTGCAAATAAACAACTTTTCCCTCACTGTAAAAAATAAATAAAAATAGCTTGAGAAACTACAGTATCTAAGCTTTTTAATTCAGTAATAATCTTATATTTCAACGTGTATATTAGCTTGCAGTAAATCTTTGAACTACGATAAGAGTTGCCGTAAACGTCAGTTTTTAGCTATCGAGACAGACAAATGCTAACCCTTTCTGTTCCTCGCGCTATTTATAGAAAGGTAAACAGACAACGAAAATTGACACACAAATGTAGAAATGAACCAGGAATCTGATTTTGTAAGTATCTCGAGTAAAATTGTAGAAGAAGGTTGGAAATTATTGATATTAACGACATTTTTTTAATGTTTTTGCCAAAAATAAGTGTTATTTCTAAAAATAACGGGGGGATCCATACTTTTCCAAAATTTCGAATATTTTCTCCGTAAAATCATGTTGGATATGTGTTGATCTGTTCTACATGAGCAAGGCGCGACCCTGGTAAAGATGGTATGTTTCGTCTAAGAAAAGGAGAAAAAAGATAGCCGTGAACGTTCACGACGTTACAAACCACATGAAATATTTTTTCATTGGAATTATAAAATCGGCGCTCCGTACTTCTAAGTGTCTTCCTATTTTACAACTTTGATACCGGTGATTAACAATTATTTTTTTTATTTAATACTGTGTTTCAATTTCTTCATGAAGAAAACTATAGTATTATACTCTTCACACTGATAATCACTCGCTCGAAATCACTCGAGGATAACTATTATCGACAGTGTAGAATTTCTGTTGGTTTGTAATTCTAACATATGGGTTAATTCCCTTTCCAGGTAAAACTATTGAGGCACTATGCGGGATAATAAATAAAAATAGCTTTATTCAGAGTCGGCAGGACAATTAAAGCTATATAGTTCCATATATTTGTTAACTGCCATAATATAATTCCCAATGAACTGCATTATATAGTTAGATGACAGAACGCTGTAATGTTTATATTATTTGCTAGGCAAATCAGAGAAAAGAATATAATTATGTAAATGAATTGTCAAATAACAATTTAATATTAAGTAGTATTTGTTTTTATTATTATTTTCTTGTTTGTTATTAATATGTACCGAAGTGCCCTTTAATTATTAATAGAATGATTTTTTTTATTTGATTTGTAGTTCAAATATTGTAAAAATATTTATTATAAAAAGGAAGATGTGGTATGATTGCCAATGAGACAACTCTCCCAACTAAGCAACTAAGTTAAGAGACACAGAAATTAAAAACTATAGGTCACTGTATAGCCTTTAACAATGAGCAAATCATGTACCGCGGCATAGAAAGCTATAAAGGGCATTGAAAAGATAATGTAATTAAACGAGAAAACTAACGACCTAATTTGTGTACATAATGAATAAATTCAAACATGTATGTCATAGACAAACGACAACTACTGAATAACGTGAGGCTCCTGACTTGGGACAGGCACATACATACAGAATGGTACACCTTTCCCCTGAAACATACAACTGTAAATTTAGAAAAATATCACTTGTTGAAAAATCACAAAAATGTGATATCAATTTTGGTGATTTCAGAACTGTTGTATACAAATAATGCTGTCTAAATTTAAAATGTGAGTTTTTATTTTTGCTATGAATCATCAAATAACTTTACTATAAAAAAGGAAAACTGATTCATCAACTTACCTAGGATCTGTCTTCTGGGAAAACCAGCCCAGAACAGGATGCCAGTGAGTTAAACTGGATTTTTTATTCTGTACATATTTCTTACAGTTTTCCAGAAGACGAATAACAACTGTCTATAAATAGAAATGATAATCATATGCAGCAATTATTTTAAGAGTTAAAACAGGTATTGGCAATAAATAACTCCATACATTTATAGTTTAAAATGACAAAACTGATTAAATAAAACAATTAATTATGATCAACTAACAAGAATGGTTGATTGCTTATAATACGCTATCCACCAGATTGGATTGATAAACTGTTATATTGGTTGTTTTAAGTCAATAGTTATTCAATGATGTATTTATAAAGCATTTTAATGTTTAAAAAGATATAGGAATTTGATTGATGCATATATATTACTTATATTTTCAAACTATCTTTCTGTCTGTTTTGGTTGATCACCCAATTTTGTCAATATCATGGAACTATTAACCCCTGTCTGCTTAACCAGCTATAAAATTCAGTCAAATTCACCATTTTCATCAGACAATATAAAAAAGAAGATGTGGTATGATTGCCAATGAGACAACTATTCACGAAAGACCAAAATGACACAAACCTTAACAACTATAAGTCACCGTACGGCCTTCAACAATGAGCAAAGCCCATACCGCATAGTCAGCTATCAAAGGCCCAATAAGACAATGTAAAACAATTCAAACGAGAAAACTAATGGCCTCATTTATGTAAAAAAATGAACAAAAAACAAATAGTAACACATAAACAAACGACAACCACTGAATTACAGGCTCCTGACTTGGGACAGGCACATACATAAATAATGTGGTGGGGTTAAACATGTTAGCAGGATCCTGTACCAAGTCAGGAATAAGACAGTTGTTGTACATTCGTTCAAGTAGAATTATATAGTTCAGAGTTTTTTATGTTTGGGTTTAATTGAATTCCTTCTTTTTAGTTTTTTGTTAATTCTTTTTGCCACTGGATGTTTAGCATGCAACAATCAATCAGTCAATCAAACTATCTTCCATATGTAATATATGAATTATGACAATTATCATAACATATCAATGGAAATAACAAATTAAACAAAACTATTTTGTACTCATTTACTTACCATAAATTTGATTGTATTTTCAACAAGACCCTGAAACAATAGTAAATCTTGTTCATGTAATATTGAAACACTGAATCAAGTTGGCTATAAATTAAGTATGTGCTAATGTTTGACAACAGTTATACTGTGTTTGAAAATATGTAAATTTACCATCATTATTAATTTCTCCAAACAAATATGTTCTGTGGCGTAGCTCCATATACGCTATCACGCCATGGCGTGCACATCGTGAGTTCTAAAAAAATGTTTTACACCGGAAAATAAAACATACGAGTATAAAATTCAAATATAACATTTCCTGTAACCATGTTAAGTAGAAAATCATAGTATACAGTATACTATAAGTTATAACTAGTCTTATTTAATAACGTCACAATATTTCCGTATGTAAAATCAACCGTTGCCGGAATTGTTTTCTAATTTATTTGCGTGAATAATCTTCCGGTACTAAACGTAACTAAAAAGCAACGTAAACATGAGCAGTTCAAAGCGTGACAAGCCTAAATGGCAAACTTTAGACAATTTTTTCACCAAAACGCCTTCTAACAGTACAAACAGTGATAGTCATACAGAAGCACAGCCAGCAGCAAACAGTGGAGACTCTGAAACGTCAAAAATTGACGACGAACTAAGCTTAAGCGCCGCATCAGAGTTAGTGTCATCGCCAGTACAAAAAAATCTAGGACCATCTTATCCAGATATTTCTTTGTTGAAAGATTCGGTGGACTAGTCGCGCAGATGCTCTTTATACTTTCAAAACAGCGTTTCCGGTAGTTGTCCACTCATTAGAACGGTTACAAAACTTAGGTGACGACAAGGCAGGCCAACATCTTGCGTCGCTAATGAGATTCCAGTTTGTCATTGCATTAGTAGTATCAGAGCATGTGTTACAAAGTACAGTTCATTTGTCAATTTTCCTGCAAGGTGCTGAATGCGACCTTCTAGAGGCTGTGAAGGAATGTAAAACCGTAGTTGAAATGTTGCGTTCTGAGCGAAATGATGAAAATGTTTGGAACGAGCTATACCAAACCGCTCTAGATATGGCAGAGCCTTTTGATATAGTTGAAAATGTTCCTAGACGGTGCGGAAGGCAGACATCTAGAGCTAACCATCCAGCCGATACACCCAAACAATATTGGCGAATCTCTCTTTACTATCCGTTTCTTGATCATATGATCACAGAACTTGATTCTCGACTCCTGAAGTCAGAAAACCGTTTTAATGCACAGTATCTTCTTCCGTGTGTGGTCGAACAGATAACTAATGATCAAATTGTCACAATTCATCAGACCTACCTGATGGATATTGGGTTGTCTTTAAAAGATTTCAAGAGAGAAGTTGAACGCTGGAGAGCTCGCTGTCGAATTTTACCAAGAGACAAAATGCCGACAACACTGTGTCAAACGCTTGATATCGTCAACCCCGCATTGTATCCGTCTATTGATACAATACTTTGTGTTCTCCTAACAATGCCCGTTGCTAGTGCTACAGCTGAAAGGTCGTTTAGCGTACTGAAACGTTTAAAAACGTACATCCGTTCCACAATGAAAAATGACAGATTGTCGGCTTTGGGTTTAATGCACATCCACCGTGATTTTGAGGTCAATTTAGACAAGGCCATGGACGTGTTTGTTGCAGCTAAAAAACGAAGGGCAGATTTTTGAAAACTATTGATGTTTCTCAATAAAATATGATCAAATTCAGTCTTAATTAAAAAGTCATTAAAACCAATTTTAGGCCCTCAGAACCCACCATTTTGCGTCTAGTGAAAAAAAAAATCTTGGGGGGGCAATCCCCACCAAACCCCCCCTGGTTGGCGTGCACTTCAAAGGGACACAGCTACGCCCCAGATGTTGTTTATCTTAAATTACAGTAAAAATAAAATTCACTTAGAAATAAATATCAAATTGATGGATACAAGCATCAGACCAAAAACATTTTGCAATGTCAGATACACATGATAAAAGCTACAATAGACATTATAAAAGTGGGAAATACTATCTCCAAATGCACTGTTAAAGTTACATGTATTCCACAACACAATAATTGTTCTCTTATTTGATTTCTTATCAACTGAGTATCATGTATGTTTATGTCTTGTGGATTAAACCTCATAGCACGCTTGCTCTGACATTATATAAACACAAAGACTTACCTCTAATTCTACAAAACCAAGATGTACCATGTTTGCTGTAAAAGAGTAAAACAAACTTTACAACTTCAGACCATCAAATTACTCATAAAAAGAGTAAGCATAGCAAATTCTTTTACATTTCTGTTTAAGATATAAAAACAGTGTACATTTGATAAGCAGCCAATTTATAAAAATTAAGTCTACTTTTGTTTATTTTCAAAATTTACAAGTAAGCATATTGGAGAATGAAACTGCAGTGCCTTGTTGACATGCATCTTAAAATGCTATACAAATTAGTTTGCAAATTTCCTTGCATGTTGAATAGAAGAATCAAGCTGTATAGTTACAGACTGAAAATGACTGTCACAAATTTCTTTAAGAGGACAACTAAAACAAAATACTCCATCAGAAAGATGATTTTACTATCATTTTTACATTCCTTTCAGTATATAACTTCACATGTACTGTTTTTGGGTGTCAAACCTAGAGCAATCCTAACAGTTTAATATGAAGATCCCATCTATTGCAGGTACACTGGTATCTTCTTGTACGTAAATTGAAAAATTTCCTTGCCCTATCCCATAAGCATGTATTTTATTTTTAATATGAGGCAGGCGTAACCTGTGAATGGGGACGAAGTCTGCATGTATTATTTTTTTCATTCAAAATGTTGATAAAAGAAAACGAAATACCGTGCGTAACGTTCCCGATTTTGGTTCTGTTGTTAGGGAATTAGCTGTGACGTTCTTCAAGTTATGACGTCATATTCGATGTAAACAAAAGAAACGCTTTCATCAGGTAACGTTTTTTTCATATCAAACAATTATTAAAATTGAATTTGTATTGAGATCCAATGTTATATTTTACTAGACTGATAAATAAAAAAAAAATCAAAGTCTCATGCAAACAAGACAGTTATCTGCGCAAATGCGGGGGAAAACGGAACAGGAAGTAGATCTGAAAAAAAAAGTTAACGATTTTGAGTTCATTAGTACAATGAAAAATTCGGGAAATTTTCCCGATTTTTTTTTCTTTTTTTTTTTATTGAATTTTCTATCATAATTGGGGACTTCGTCCCCATATTATTTTAAAGAAGCTAAAACCAACATTTATGTTAGGTGACAGCAGCTGCCCATATTAAATTTAAACAATAATTGATCCAATACAGCTACTTTTTGATTGTTGAGCATGATCTTCAAATAAATCACTAAATACCCACCCAGCAAACATAGTGCATAGTTTCCTTCTAATGTATTGAAGATAATTCTGGTACTCTGTTCATTTGACAGAAGATCTAGGGATCTCTTAAATAATCTGTGAGTTACCAGTAGAGTCAAACACTAGAAATATAAAGTGGAGCCAATTATTAATCAATTCTTTTATAAGAACAAAATGTTTTGGTATAATTGAACATTTTTTTATCATTAAACAAACAGCTGTCTGTTGTCTTATTAAAACTAATCAGTCAAACACTTTTCAACTGGTTATAATTTTGTTCTTTTATTATGCTGTTAATCTGCTTTTAAAGGTAGGTGAGATTGAGCACTCATAGACATGTTAGACCCTTCAAATACTTAATGCACTTGTCTCCAGACAGTATCATGTAAGCCAGTAGTTGTCCATATAATTGTAATTCATTTATTGTTTACATATTAATCAGTGTGTTAGGTTTCTGATTTTAATTGTTTCATATTGTCATCTCCAGGGCTTTTATCACTTTTATCGCTTTACATACATACATACTGTTGTTATTTATGTATTATTGTCATTTTGTTTATTTTCTTTGGTGACATCTTCTGACATCAGACTGGGACTTCTCTTGAACTGAATTTTAATTTGCATATTGTTATGCGTTTTCTTTTCTACATTGGTTACAGGTATAGGGGGAGGGTTGAGATCTCACAAACATGTTTAACCCCGCCGCATTTTTGCGCCTGTCCCAAGTCAGGAGCCTCTGGCCTTTGTCAGTCTTATATTATTTTAATTTTAGTTTCTTGTGTACAATTTGGAAATTAGTATGGCGTTCATTATCACTGAACTAGTATATATTTGTTCAGGGGCCAGCTAAAAGACGCCTCCTGGTGCAGGAATTTCTCGATACATTGAAGACCTGTTGGTGACCTTCTGCTGTTGTTTTTTATTTGGTCGGGTTGTTGTCTCTTTGACACATTCCCCATTTCCATTCTCAATTTTAAACAAACAAACAAACAAACAAACAAACATTTAATTTGCCAAACACAGCACCAAAAAGGAGCAGGATATATGTTGCTTGTTTAAAATTGCTAATTGTTGAAAGGTGTACAGTGAGCTGCAATGGTGCACATCCTAGTATTTCAAAGGATAGATGTCTCATACATCTCAATTTTTTCACACTAACAATAATTAAATTACAACTGTGACAAGAAACTGGAAGTACTCAATGTAAGATGTATGACAACAAAAACAGATATATTTACCTCTTGTGACAGATTGGACACATGATGAATAACAGCAGGCACAGACATAATATTTAGTACAAACACTGTCAGCAGATTGTCTGAAAAATTGGCTGCTATCAATGGTCTACAAATAATTAAAAAAAATCTACATCAGTAAAAAAACATTTAAGAATTTAAGTATAGTTACATTTTAATACTAGAAAGTTCAGTCACAAGCTAAATGATCAAGGTTTTCGTTTTTGATTGTCCTATAAACTTTTAGTAATGTTGTCATAAAAGGTGATAAAATGTCACACCATGGTATTGTTGTCTCTCTCACCTGTTCCAGCTGATATATTTTGATAAAACCATCAATTTTGAATTTGAAGCAGACGACTTTGAAATTCTGAGAACCTATAATCTTAATTGATCTCATATGTAAAACTCTATGAAAATATGTTATTAAAGTCACAAACAAGGCTATATTTGGCCTGCGACTCTTTGCCACAAATGAATATATGTCAAAGCCATTTAACCATGCACATAGCACAGTTGCAGTATAATATAACACACTGATCTTAAATCTATTATAACCATAGAAGGAAACAAACACTGTTTTAGAAAAAAAATTGTTTTGAATATTTTGTTGCAGTTTGTTTGCTGTTTTTGCAGCATCAGCAATTTTAGACTTTTTGTTCAAAATGATTATTGACTTTTGTGATAGATGATAACTTCAGGTCAAAAGTTGCCTTAGTTTATATGATTTACTAACCTCAAAGCTATAGTAACCATAGCTGAAAGTGATGTCTGGTTAAAGGCACACTTCGTTCTGGAGAGACCTCTTGTTAATAAACCCTACAAATAGAACTGAAAATTAGAAGTCAATCGAATTAAATTCCATGAAAAGAACATTTTTTAAATGATTACATAGGGCATATAAAAATATGAAGATTTGGTATGATTGTCAATAAGACAACTCTCCACCAGAGAGCAATGACATAGAGTTAGCAACTAAGGGTCACCTCATGATTTCAAACCATTCTATGGAAAGTTTCAATTCAAAGCACTGCATGTGTTCTTGGCAACAGAATTTGTGTTATTTCAGTGGACATTGTATAAACTACAAAAAAATGTATTTATATCAATTGTGTGTGTTTATTCTTTGGAGAGGAAACCATATGATGTTGGATTAACAGAAATTTCTACAGAGTGGTTGTCAGTATATCAATTTTGTTTGGCATAAATGGTAGAGTAAATGATGTGAAGATTAACCATTACAAAATACCCACCTGTAATATAGGATAGAGTCCTCTGGTGTTCAGGTCACCCATGATGTTATTACAGAGTTGATTTAAACCAGGTGCAAGTGCTGAAAAATAGTCATTTCTATTACGTAACTGATGATTTATAGCTGATCATTAACCATGTAAGATCTACTGCAAAATACCCTGAATTTATCATTTGAAATGTTTTCTTATTGACAGATGTAGAGAAAAAAAAAAGAAGCGAAATCATTTGTAATGTAATACATTTCAAATCAATAATAAACATATTGCATGCTCCTGAAAAAAGTGAGTGTTGTTTCTACAGCTGAGTTAAGGACCTAAGTGATATTTCCATTCTCTCTTCACTTTTTGAAAGTTTCAATTCAAACTCCATAAATCATTTTTAGAGTAGATATTGTGCTCTTTTTGCAAAGACATTGTATGAATCAATGTAATTTTTCTATAATCTTTTATTTTGTATCAACAGCCTTCTACTCATTCAGCAAACAACTTTCGTGATTAAAATTCAAATTGATATGAAAGCATAAAATTAAGAATGGAAATAGGGAATGTGTCCAAGAGACAACAACCCAACCATAGAAAAAACAACGGCAGAAGGTCACCAACAGGTCTTCAATGTAGCGAGAAATTCCCGCACCCAGAGACGTCCTTCAGCTTTTTGAGTTCAATAATCAAACTTAAAAGTATTACAATGCATAGGGACAACCTATGGAGTGCCTAAACATTCTAAGAAATTTACCTGGTGTAGTTTTTACTATTTTCCATGTAGATGTACTGGTAAATACAATTAAAACTCTCAACAATAACATCATCACACTAAAATCAACATGGTTCTCTGGCTAAAAATAGAACAATTCAGATCATGTGATGATTTATAGTATATACAGTAGGATTTTGTATGTGTTGAATAATTGGGTTCACATTTGAAATGACAACCATGTTATGTATTTTCTTTGTAATACATGTGCACCATTTATCTCAATAATTGATGTTTATCTGATTAATTATGATTGTACTGTACAAAAGCATCATCATAGTCCACAAATAGTTAAACAAAATATCACAAAGACCTGAGAGCTACGGTTCTGCAGCTGAAGTGATATGGTGTTGTACATGTTGATTCATTATTATTTGTGGGATAACAACTTTTGTAGATTGTGTGTGTATGCGTACCAAACAAATTAAAATCTATAAATATGCTTAAGGCTAATATGCATGTCATACTGTGTAGAAATTGGCAAAACCATGCAATTTTAAATATTCAAGAAAATACATTTATTTCCTCAAACCTCAGTTTCAGTATCATATCTCAATGGTTGTCTATGATACAGCACTAAATATGTATCCTAACAAAAAGTGAGTGTGTACCCTACAACAACATCTTAACCTAGCTTCTTTGAATTCAAAATGTTTGGCTGATATCATCATCTTATTGTAACCATGGCAACTAAAATTACTTACCTTTAATTCTTTTAAATAACAACAACATTTCCAGTTGATATCTTTCACTTGCTGTATCCATGACAACACAAATTCTTTCTTTAATGCCACAGCAATATAACAAACCTTAAAAAGATTTATACATACAAGATATTTTCTATATGGAACAAGAGGCTCTCAAGAGCCTGAATCGCTCACCTTAATTTTTTTGGTTAAATCTATCATCAATGATTATTTTGGCTTTTCAATTTATTTAAATGTTCTTTGAATCGTCCTATTTTCTTCAAAAGCAAAAAAAAAATCATTTTCTCCTATGTTCTATTTTAGCCATAGGAGCTATGTTTCTTGACATACAAGGAAATGAAATATAAAATTTATACTAGATACTCTGAAATTCATTTAGCCTAAGTTTGGCTGAAATTGATACAGCAGTTTCAAAGGAGAAGATTTTTTAAAGTAAGTCAACATGATGAACAAATTGTGAAAAAAGTCTTTAAAGGGCAATAACTCCTTAAGGGGTCAATTGACAATTTTGGTCAAATTGACTTATTTGTAGATCTTACTTTGCTGATCATTTTTGCTGTTTACAGTTTATCTTTATCTATAATAATATTCAAGATAATGACCAAAAACTGCAAAATTTCCTTAAAATTACCAATTAAGTGGCAGCAACCCAACAATGGTTTGTTTGATTCATCTGAAAATTTCAGGGCTGATAGATCTTGACCTAATGAACATTTTAATCCCACGTCAGATTTGCTCTAAATGCTTTCGTTTTTGAGATATAAGCCAAAAACTGCATTTGACCCCTATGTTCTATTTTAAGTAACGGCGGCCATGTTTTTTGACGGATCAAAAATCGAAGAGCACATTTTGTGCAGGATATACTAATGAACAATCATTTTAAGTTTCATTCAAATCCATTCAGTAGTTTCAGTGGAGAAGATGTTTGAAAAATTGTTAACGACGACAGACGACGACGACAACGACATCGACGACGACGGACGCCAAGTGATGAGAAAAGCTCACAATGCCTTTTAGGCCAGGTGAGCTAATAAAAAAACCTGTAAAGAAGAAGGGGCAAAAAAATGGTATGCATGGGTTTGACATTCGATGCAAATATTTTTATGTAATTTAAATAAAAAGACATTCAAGCTACCAAATGGTAAGAAGTAGTACAATTGTCTCTTCATTTCAATGAAAGAAACCACTGTTTAAAGTAATAATTAATACTGTCGTTCAAAAAGTATTACAGTAATACACTGACAGCTTACACATTACAGCAAAATTAGGATAATTTTTATAACAGTCTATGAACTTCTTGATAAACTGATAGTTCATTTGTAATGTTGTATAGTGCAATGTATCTATGTATAAAGGGGCAATTAGAATCATGTAAACCACAAACAGTCATCTTCTCACAGCCTGAAATTATATGTAAAGTACATTTAATCCTCTTGGACTTGAATATAAAAGAGTGTTTTTTTATGAAATTTCTAAATATACACAGCTACTTTTGCATAGGTATCATTTCTGTACTAAAAATCTGTAGTACTGGAAATCTACTTTTAATATTCAGTACTATTTTGTTACTTTCAAACTATTGTAATATTTAGGCCCCTGTATTTTACAGTACTGGATTTGTACTTGAAAATTTACATACTTCATATTTTTGGTTACTTCTTACATTTTCAGCATTTTGAAAGTATGTCAATATCAAATCTCTTAAAATTATGATTTTCAAACATGGAATATTGTGATCTCCTTTGGTATTATTTCTGTACCAACATTTTAAGTACAAATCAAGTACTGTAAAATAAAAGTACATAAATAGTACAATAATTTGAAAGTAAAGAAATAGTACTAAATATCAAAAGTAAATTTCCAGTACTACAGATTTTAAGTGCAGAAATAGTACCTATGCAAAAGTAGCAATTTAAAATTAATGTACTTCATTAGATTTTATTAATACATTGAGTACTATATATAAACTTTTATTTTTTCAATCTAAAACCGCTAATATGTTTAACCCCGCCACATTATTTATGTATGTGCCTGTCCCAAGTCAGGAGCCTGTAATTCAGTGGTTGTCGTTTGTTTATGTGTTACATATTTTTGTTTTTCGTTCATTTTTTACATAAATCAGGCTGTTAGTTTTCTCGTTTGAATTGTTTTACATTGTCTTATCGGGGCTTTTTATAGCTGACTATGTGGTATGGGCTTTGCTCATTGTTGAAGGCCGTACGGTGACCTATAGTTGTTAATGTTTGTGTCATTTTGGTCTTTTGTGGATAGTTGTTTCATTGGCAATCATACCACATCTTCTTTTTTTTATACTCATATATATTTGATTACATGATATTGATCCTCTAAAAGTCTTAAGATTAATTTAAAGTGAAAATCTTGACTATGAAGATATTACTGAATAATGGTAGTCAACTTTCAGAATAGCATTCACTTGTCTTAAAATGTATATTACTAGTTACCTTTATATCATCTGAATCCATGGAACATAAAAGGTAGCGGCACAGGTATAAAAATGCCTGAAAAGAAAATAAACTTATTGCATTTGTATTCAGATATCGCAGATCAAATTTATTCGTTCAATGTGTAATCATACGTTTTTTGATTGAGTTAAGTCTGCCAATTGATATTTTATTGTATGTTTTTCTATGTTGTGATGTTATGCTATTGTTTCAGAAAAAGGGAGAAGGTTTGGATCCATTAAAACGTTTAATCCCGCTGCAAATGTTTGCACCTGTCCTAAGTCAGGAATCTGATGTACAGTAGTTGTCGTTTGTTTATGTAATATATATGTGTTTCTCGTTTCTCGTTTTGTTTATATAGATTAAACCGTTGGTTTTCCCGTTTGAATGGTTTTACACTAGTAATTTTGGGGCCCTTTATAGCTTGTTGTTCGGTGTGAGCCAAAGCTCCATGTTGAAGGCCGTACTTTAACCTATAATGGTTTACTTTTTAAATTGTTATTTGGATGGAGAGTTGTCTCATTGGCACTCACACCACGTCTTCCTATATCTATTATGTATATCATATAATGAAAACTAGAATGAATAAAGATAGAAATAAGAAAAACCTTAGGGAAAATTAGGTAATGCAAAGCTTGTTCTTAACATGCATGAAATATTTGATGTAGATATATAGTCTAAAGCATCATTGTTTGTTAATTCATTTTCATTGGATAACTCGAAAAAAATTCATAAAATCAATTTCATGATTGATTGCTTTAACCTGTTATCATGCATGACACCACTAAACTCTGGTTGAGACCACTGGTAATTGAGGGCAACAAATTTTCAAATACACTACAGACTAAATTTTATGAAATGTAATAGCAAAAATATCAAAGGTAGTTTCTCTGTTCAATAGTTATGAGTATTAAGATGGACAGTTTCATAATTGAAAATTGCAATGACACTATCAATATCTAGTTCTTAATTTTTATTCCTGATAATAATACGACTGAAACCTAGTTCTTGAATTTATTCATAGGTTTAATACCTCTTTGTCATCATCTTCTTTAAACTTGTATAAAACTTTCTTGATAGTCTTGTAAACTTCTACAGCTGTTAATAGAATAAATTGGATATATTTCACATAAAATTACTTAACATTTAAGGGGATAGACCTTAGTTCAGGAAGATAACTCTTTAAATCAGTTATGCGTTTTTAAAAGTCAAGTATCATCAATGTATTTTAAGCATTTACCTGAAACAGATTGGAAATAATCTATGTTACCTAAAAGCTTAGAATATGTTCATGAAATATTCAAATTTTAAAGTAAATTTGGATTTTATTAGATAAATACTTACCATCATAAATTCTGAGTGTAACCCCAATTGCGTCATAGGTCAGATGGAAAATCCCAACTAAAAATAAACGTATTCTCACTGGTCCGGACATATACCCCTGTTTGCCCATATTCTTCCATTCAATTTCCTCAAGACAGAAAACATAAGGAAAGGGGATGAAGGGGAGGTGGGTGGGACCTATAATTTATGATGGTAAGTATTTATCTAATAAAATCCAAATTTACTTTAAAATTTGAATATTTTATAGCTATAAATACGTTACCATCATAAATTCTGAGTAACAGAATCTAACGTAAAGCTGAATCCCCTGTAACAGAAGAAACAGGAGGAAAGTTCAATCTTTGTGCTGAAACTATAGGTCCAAGAGAGTATAAACTCTCGGCAAAAGTAGCCATAGATTGGAGGTAGTGAGATATAAAAGAGTTCTCATTTCTCCAGAAACCTGCAGACAGTACCTCTTCCAAAGATGCACTGTTAAACAGAGCCCAGGATGTAGAGATACATTTTGTACCCCTAACATCATGAGCTTTAACATTAAAACTATTTAAAAGTTCTGCCTTAGAAGAACCATAAGCTAAAGATATGCATTTGCATATCCAAGTAGAAATAGTTTTAACAGAAAGATCTGAGATTCCTTTTTTAATAGGAATAAAGAGTCTTGAGTTAGAAACAGAACGTAAACTACACGTTCTTTCCAGATAAATAGAAAGGATTCTTACTGGACATAAAAGTACAGAAATAGAATCGCTAGGGAGTGCAGGAATCACAACTGGTTCTGCACCCTTATCTGGAATCTGATTCTTTGCCAAAAAAGCAGGATCCGTTAAAAGAGTAACAGAAGATTTATCCCTGTTAAATCGAAGGCAAGCATCAGAAATAGAGAAGGCATGGATTTCACTCCTTCTCCGTCCAGAAGCCAAAGCTAAAAGAAAACAGCATTTATAGGAAAGAAACCTTAAATCTATTGTTTCTGCTGGTTCAAAAGGAGGAAGTTTTAAAAAGGATAAAACTAGTCCAAGGTCCCACTTAGGAACTAAAGTTTTTTGTCTTGGTCTTTCAAGACTAAAACTACGAACCAAAAGAGAAATATGTTAAACTACGAACCAAAAGAGAAATATGTTCATTGATTCCAAAATCTGGGCCACCAGAAATATGAATAGTTCTTGAGATAGCTGATCTATATCCCTTAATAGTAGAGGGACATAATCCTTTGGATTCAAAAAGAAAAACTAGAAAGTCTGCTAATTGTTGTACAGTGACTTGGAAAGGATCAATTTCCCGCTCACTACACCAATCTGAGAAGATTGACCATTTTGCATCATAGACAATGCTAGTGGAGTATCTGACAGACTTTGTGAGATGCTTGGTTGCTCCTTCAGAAAAACCTCTCTTTCTGAGGCTAACCCTGAGAGAAGCCAGGCGTGTAGATGAAGTTTTTCTGGATTTTGATAAAGAACCTTGCCCTTGATTTGAGACAGAAGGTCTGGTCTCAGAGGTAGAACTAGAGGACAAGCACATGGTAGGCGCAGAAGGTCTGGAAACCAAGACTGTTTTGGCCATGCTGGAGCAATAACTATGATCTTTCAATTTTCCCCTGCTATTTTCTGAAGTACTGGGGAGAGAAACCTGAAAGGAGGGAAGGCGTACCCGAACATTCCTTTCCAAGATAGGCTCATTGCGTCTACTGCAAAAGATTTTGGATCTGGAACCGGAGACACAAATGTTAGAAGTTTGTGATTGAGACTGGTCGCAAACAGATCTATCTGAGGTGACCCCCAATGAAGAGTCACAGCTTTGAAAACTACTTGAAGTAGTTCCCACTCCGTGTTTACTGGAGCAAGAGATCTGGATAGAGTGTCGGCTAGAATATTGAGGTGCCCCGCAATATGTCTCACCACTAGATGAACCTGGAGTTGAAAACACAGAAGGAGAATGTCTCTGGCTATCTGATAAAGAGAAGGTGAATGAGTTCCTCCCTGATTCTTGAGATAAGCTACAACTGTTGTGTTGTCCGTGGCCAGAATGACAGACTGATTCTTTAGAGACATTTGGAAATGATTCAGTGCAAACAGAACTGCTTTCATTTCCAATACATTGATATGCTCTTCCAAAAGATCTGGACTCCAGACTCCCGAGATTGTAAGCCCCTCCAGATATGCTCCCCAACCGAGGGTGGAGGCATCTGTGAATAATGTTAGACTGGGAACTTGAGGGGACAGACATAGGCCCCTCATTACATTTTCCCGTACTAACCACCATTGAAGGTGTGGAAATAAAGGCTGAGTGATTGGAATCAATGCTTCCCATTCTTGTGAAGCTGCAATCCATAACTTGTGCAGATAAAACTGAAGCGGACGAATGTGAAGTCGTCCCAATGGAATTACATCTGCCAGAGAGTTCAATAGACCCAGAAGTTGCAAGAATTGACGTGCTGTGACTGATTGAACCGTCAGGAATAAATGTATTTTCTGACATAGTTTTGTAAATTTCTCCTCTGGTGGGAGGACTAGGCCTACACTGGTTAGGAAATGTTCTCCCAGGAAAACAAAGTCTTGAGACGGAATTATCTCTGACTTTTTCCAAGAGATAAGGAAGCCTAGGGACAGAAAAGAATTGATGACCAAATCTGTCTGAACCCTCAATTTGATTGGGCAAAATTCCTTGAGAAGGGAATCGTCCAGATAGGAATGAATCTGAATAGACAGGGAATGTAGGTGAGCTATAGCAGCCTGCATGATTTTTGTAAAAGCCAAAGGGGCTGTAGATAGGCCAAAAGGGAGAGCCTTGAACTGGAAAACTTTGTTGTTCCAAACGAAGCGAAGGTATTTCCTGTAAGTTTTGGAAATGGGAATGTGGAAATACGCGTCTGAAAGATCCAGAGAAGTAGTCCACATTCCCGGAAGGATTGAAGCCCTGATGGATCTGTTTGTTTCCATTTTGAAGTGGGGAACAATAAGAAATTTGTTCAGAATAGATAGGTCTATGACTGGCCTCATTCCTCCAGTCTTCTTTGGAACCAGAAAAAGACGGGAATAAAATCCCGGAGACAGAGTTAAGATCGACACCTCCTCTATTGCAGCTTTTTGTAACATAGTGTCCACTTCTACTGATAGAAGTTGACACTTGACTGGGTCTTGTGTATGAGACAAACTTATTGGAACTGCAGATAGAGGAGGTGGGTTCTTGAACTGAAGTGTTAATCCCCCTCGAATTATTGACAGCACATAACAGTCTGAGGTAATTTTCTTCCACTGATTTAGGAAAAAACTTAACCTCCCCCCTACTGGTATTGATTTTTGAGGAACTTGTTGTAAATTTTCCCCTGGGGAAGCTGTCAATAACGTACGAGGGGGCAAGAACCTAGGTACTAGACCCAGGTTTCTTGGAACCCTTAAAACCACCAGAAGGCTTACCTGAGCTTTTTCCTGAGTTATTGGGTTTGTTCTGCGGTTTGCCGTAGTTATTCTTCCTTTTCTTAGCAGAAGAAGGGGGACCACCTGAAGCAGAAGTACTATTAGAACTAGATGTAGCATTAACCGACCTCTTGCCATTAGTAACTTGTACACTAACTTTGACTGGAGGAGGGTTTTTGCTGAGTTCCTCTTGAACCCGCTGTAAGGGTAAACCAAACATCTTGTCAGAGAGTGGAGATTTCAGTAAAGAATCTTTCAAAGGCTCAGCTATAGAAATGTTTTCAAGAAACTCTGCTCTTTTTGATAGGGTGCAATTAGCAATAGAACCCATTAAAAGCAACTGAGATGAACCTAAAGCTTTATCCAGTTGAAGTAAGAAGGATCGTACTTCTGCTGGAACAACCGAATCTTCGCTGTTAAGCAAATGTCCGGTTGCAGCTAGAAAATGTTCGGCTGTGCCAAGAACTTGAGAAGCACTACGAAGGAGATTCTCAGTCTTTGACCAAACAGGTTGAGTGAGACGAAGACCATCTACTGGCTTTTTTCCCAATAAAGATGACATAGATTTGTCACAACTGGGAACAAGTCTACCCAGTGAAGAATCAAAGATATCAAAATCCTTGTACTTAACCTGATCAGTAAAGGATGACATTCCAAATCCTGAGATATTGTTATTAGAAACCTTTTCACTAGCAGAATTAGCGATACCTTCATTAATAAATTGTAAAGCAAAAGCCATATGGCCAGATTCAGGAAAAGAATTGTGAGAAGTCACAGTATCCTGAGAAATACCACAGGAAGCCTCAAAAGTTGAAGAAGGTTTCTTCGGCTTGGAAGGAGAGAGAAAAGGGATATGTGCTTCATCCCTCATCAAGGTATACACCTTATCCCTAAGATCCTTCAAGGAAGGAGGATCCTCAGTCTCCTTGGTGGGAGGTTGTTGAGCTGACTTAGAAGAAGGCTCAGGGGCCGTCTTCGATACCTTGGGAGAAGAAGAACTTTCAACATCCTCATCAGTGAGGAAAGCCCTTTCATGACTCCCAGGGGAAACAGAAAGCTCGTCATCCTCCCTCTCATCACATTCTACAGACTTAGCTGGAGAAGGTTGATGAGAAGAAACTCTATTTTCCAGTAGAGTCATACGACTGGATAGAGTATGGAATTCTGCCTTGAAAGACTCACCAAAGTCTAAAAGTAACTTCTGTAAACCATCCAAAGGTGATGCATGATCAGAAACCTGAGTACCATGTGAAGAACTAGAAGCTTGAGAGTCAGGTACGGTGGTAGAAGGAGCTACTGCAGAAGTCAAAGATACTGCTACGGGTAGAGCAGGAGCTAAAGGTGGTGCAGTAGCTACCCCAGAAGGGGGACCATAGAAATTGTCCCTATAAGGCCAAAAACCAGGTTGGTTTGGCATAAACCCACCATAAGGGTAAGACTGTGGCCAAGGTGGCTGAGACCATGAGGGTAAAGGTTGTGTGCCTGTGTTGGGAAGCATATACCCACAATAGGATAATGGGGGTCTAGAACCTGGCAAGTTCAAGCCCATAGCTGTACCTGGGACAGAACTAATAGTACCCGCTGAATTAACAGACCTAGATAAAGTATGAGTCACCGAAGTTGACGTAGCTACCCCCCCAAAATGCATGGCCGAACCTTGTGAAAGGGTCGGATAGGTAGCATTACCAGACACCGTTGTCAAAACTCCGGTCAATGTACTGGTAGTTTGGGGGGGGGGGACTTAAAGGTAGTGACCCATCTAGGAGATAGTCCGAACCAGGAATACTTACATACGGACTATTCAAATTTAAGTCCATAATAAATTTTACTTTAGTCAAAAAAACACAAATAATTTGTTTAGAAATTTAAACAAAACAAGGGAATATATTTCCAATAAAATACACAATATATATGAAAAGCAATTAAGCTATTCAAAAAACTAAACACTTCTCTGTTGAATCTGTTTGATGTGCACGTGTGACCGATGTCGCAGATGGAAATTGAATGGAAGAATATGGGCAAACAGGGGTATATGTCCGGACCAGTGAGAATACGTTTATTTTTAGTTGGGATTTTCCATTTGACCTATGACGCAATTGGGGTTACACTCAGAATTTATGATGGTAACGTATTTATAGCTATAAAAATAGTGAACACAGATGTACTGATGATTTTAAGAGTTACTTCCCTTAAGCTAGGTCTACCTCCTTAAATTGATCGTTAAAATAAAAAAATAGTTTAGGCTTTTATGGCAAACAAGTCATGCAAGTGTGATCTCTACCAGTTTGATTTCACAAAACTGGTTTTGACGATCATTCTGTGAAATTTGGTTTAAATAATGAAAAAAATCTTTTTTTCTGTTATTCAATAAACTTTGAACTGCAATAATAATGAGCATACACTACAAGATTTTGGTTTGATCAGTTCGAAAAAAGTTTTGTATTTTCAAATATTTAGCCTCAAGCATCTCTGAAGAAAATAATCTTAAAATGTGGATCTAGTAGGATATAACTGGTACTGTTTCTATAATTGTTACCTGGCTTCAATTTTGGATGATATTCAATCTCTTTATCTGTAGGAATCTGTAACAAGTCAGATACTTCATCTCTGTAGTCAAATATAAAACATTAAATTAATGCAGTCATGTATAAAATTATGTTCAGGGGAGATTAGTCATTGATAAAAAAAGAAATAAACATCAAATTATGACAATATTAAACATTTTTTGTTTTTTCTTTTTCTTTTTCATAGCTATGGTACTTAGTGATTGAAGTTTCCACTATACCAAATACAATTTATTGGAATTTATGAAGTACCTCTATAGTTTTGCTTTTGTCAGAGATTGTCCATTTTAAGGTGAATTATCTTGTTGATTATTGTTTATCTTTTAAAACTGAACACTTTATACAATTGAAGTTGAATACTGTACAATGTATAATTTGGTAAAAAAAAATCACTCTTTAAAGTGGTGAATTTTTCCACAGTGAAAGCTGATGATTTTGAGTGATTCACTCTGAAATATCTATCTGTATATATCTGAACTAAGTTCATACAAGACAGGGTAGTAATAAAATATATTACCCCTAGAATCATAAAGGATCACCCAATATCACACTTTATTACTCAATACCTATCTTGTTTTAGGGTATGTTAACCAACAGATCATGGGGTCAGAGCAGACTTGGGGTAATTGTAATCGTTAATCAGCTGTAATTGATTACAATTTTTCAAGTAATCAGTGTAATCATTAATCAGCCCAAAATCTGATTACATGTAATTTAATTTAATCAATTACTTTTCAAAATGCCCTGTAATCCTGATTACTTTATGATTACATTCTGATTACAATGAAAAAATCTTGAACTGTGTTTATGGTCAATAAAAGAACCTTCTTGTTCTTCTTATTTAATGAATATTTAACAAGTTAAGATAGTTTGGTTTACTTTAAAAAGCATGTTAATTGATTTGTATACTTCAATAAAAAATAATCTATTACAGTATTGAAAAGTCATTATTAGCCTTAGAAGAGACATATAATACAATTTTAAGTCTCTGGCCATAGTAAAAGATATTGTACATATTTTCACAATAAATATATATTAGATAAAAAAAAATATATTTAAGTAGTATTATACTTTTCTTTAACCCTGAATTATAATCTTTTGTTAATATTGTGATTTTTGTCACTTCTGAATTGACAGGTAGTAAGTAAGTAAATAGTTTCTTAATTAGTAGGAAACCAATTAAGGTTGTTTTTATTGCAATTTCCAATGGAGTATAGCTGTAGGACAATATATAAGATAAAAGATTAATCAGACATGTTAAAATTTATCTAATAAGAACAAACTAAATTAAAAGAATTTTGCTTGAAATAAGAAAATTTTGTATGTTCTTTGATTGGACATGTAAAATGCATTGATTTATAGTACTTGTATTTTGCTTACAAATTTTTAAACAATTCTTTTAAAATTTTACATAGTCTTTATCTGGTAACTTTATTTCATCCATATTTTAACTTCCATAAACTGCACCTTGAAATACAATTAAAGTCTGGAAGAGGTCAAAAGACAAATAGCAAACTCTTTATGAAGCCATATATTCAGTTGAATTGAAGTCAAAGTAATTCAGAGATCAATGATAATAATGAAAAATGGGTGACACAATATTCATGTATGTACATTTGTATGTAGTGAATTTTGTGGTTTATTAAATAGAAGTCATTTTAAAAAATATAAATCAAAACACTTTCTAAAAAGAACTATAGTTATATTAAACCTTAATTCATTCACGTCATTCATTATGTTTTTTTTTCAATTCATTGTAATCAGATGTAATCATGATTACTTTGTCAATGTAATCGTTAATTTAATCAGACACTTTCAGAAATGATGTAATCATTAATTTAATTTAATCGTACAAATGACAAAGTAATTGTAATTTAATCAATTACATTGAAAGTAATTGGACCCATCTCTGGGTCAGAGACCACAATTATTCCAAAGTGCATTTCTTTTAGAACATAAACAAAAATAGAAAAAATCCCACCTGCGCTTTCTCAAAGAAACTTTTACAGTGTGTTGTAATACTTTTGGGACAAATTATATCAAAATTATCGAAAACTTCATCGGCTCTAACTCAAAATATGGACAATTTTATGTATAGGGAGTCTTGAAATCTTTTGACCGCTTCCGAAGTGCTAATTTTCAACCTTTTTCAGCTGGACCAAATCACTACTTTCCTTTAAAATTCTGGACCCAAATTTTTTTACAGTGTAATAATGTAATTTCACCCCCTCCTTGCAATTTGAGGCATCAAACATGGAGAAATAAATTTGGAAGGGGTATAAAAATTAATGGCAAGTAACATCACTGTCAACACTAGGGACTATATTCGTGAACAACGAAAATCAAGGAACGACAATTGTGGTTGGACTATGGGAAGTTATTTTGCTTTTGTATTAAATAGTGATTTGAATGATGTCTCATTCATGTAGGCCAATATAGGTGGTCGTGTGGTCTAGCGGGACGGCTGCAGTGCAGGCGATTTGGTGTCACGATATCACAGTAGCATGGGTTCAAATCCCAGCGAGGGAAGAACCAAAAATTTGCGAAAGCAAATTTACAGATCTAACATTGTTGGGTTGATGTTTAGACGAGTTGTATATATATATTTATATACATAAGTATGTCTGAGTCAGTGACAACCGCAAATTTACAGATCTTACATTGTTGGGTTGATGTTTAGACGAGTTGTATATCTATAATACTAAAATTACGAGGTCCAATTTGTCAGCCGTCATCACGTAAAAACGACGAATCAAAGAATTCAACTTTATATATAACTAATATAGTACAAATGTGTAGATTAATCAAAGAGCTGATAGCTCTGAAGTGGAAGAAGGTGAATAAAAAGTAACTTGAATTACCATAAAAGCAGCTCCACTTACCCAGGCTGCTTTGTTCCATTATTGTTAAAATGTATTTTTTTCTTCAAACAAGAAAAGGTCATAAGTACATGGATTTCCCATCCGTACAATCATTTTCTATGTTCAGTTGACTATGAAAATTAGGTAAAATCTTTAATTTGGCAGTAAAATTAAGAAGATCATATCAAGAGGAACACATGTGTACTAAGTTTCAAGTTGCTTGGATTTCAACTTCATCAAAAACTACCTCGACCATAAACTTTATAACCAGAAGCAGGACGGACGGACAGACTAGAAAACATATTGCCCATAAATGGAGCATAAAAATAGTAAGACTTGTTACATACCCGCCAACTTTTGA
This sequence comes from Mytilus trossulus, assembly GCF_036588685.1. NCBI lineage: Eukaryota > Metazoa > Mollusca > Bivalvia > Mytilida > Mytilidae > Mytilus > Mytilus trossulus. Next base: position 13,298,858 of record NC_086380.1, read on the forward strand.
AAGTTCCCATATGGGTTTTTACTGCACAACAACAATTTCAAAGGTTACAATTTTTAGCGACGTATTTTGCAAGATCTGGATTGTCTAGAAAAAGTGTCATATTTGTATGATGAACTTACATGCCTTTTCCTTAAGTCTGTTTGCATGATTCTAGTTATATGTTAAATCGGTAGAAAAAATATACATGAAGCTAGCAGACCAGGGTTTATTTTCCAGATTAAGAATATTAGATGCTTGTTGAAATTTCCAATTTTGAATAATGAACAAAGATGGACCTTTAACAGGTTGGGAACAACACTCCAAATGAGGGTAACCTAACTGGAAGATCATCACAACCCACTGTAAAAAATGAGCACAAAAAAAGTCATTTATATTCATATTATTTGATGAAACTTGTCCCCAAGAACTATGCATCTATTAAGTACTGAATGGTCAAAACATCATGTTTTTTTATCGACATAAATTTTGTCGTAAATGTAACCAAATGATGTAGAAATTGTGTTTAGCTTACTCAATAAAATCTAATATATACTAACATTTACAAATTTAAATTTGAAGATTTTACCTTTTATTAGTGTAGTTGCATCAGGAACATATATATTAACTTAGATATACTGTTCCCAGGTTGCATATATTGTATATTAACTTTAAATAAATAAGAAACAAATTTACCATATAAACTTCAATGTAATCCTTGAAAGGAGGTCTAGATTGCTAAAATAATTTATAAATTTTAATTTTTTATTTGTCCAAAATCATTTAAATTCATTTAATCAACATCATTTTATGATTATTTGATTAAATTATTAATCATTTATAGTCTTTTTACAATTTACATTTTTAAAAGCAAAATAACTGAAAACAGGCTAAAACAAAGGGAAGTAACAAAAAAGTATTTCAATATTCCCAATACACATCGTTTTGATTACACAACGGCAGTTACCCGGAGGTAAACATCGTTGATTACCAGTATGTTTGACACCCAAGCTGTCAAGTGAAGCCATATAATTATAGTGAAGCCATATAATTATACATCTTCTTTGATGTTCAGGTAAAATTTAACACAGGTGTCAATTACTCCCGTACAGTAGTAAGAAATGATCAAATATGGCGTCTGAAAATTTTCATTCATGAAATATTTAATACACGGGAGTTTTTTCTCCTAAACGGGAGGACGGGAGGAGACCCCTGAAAACGGGAGTTTTGTACTCCCGTCGGGAGGTTCACATGTATGTTACGAAGGGCATATAATTCACATGACAAAGGAAAACCATGAATAAAGACAACACTTTATATATCCTTTTTATTTATATAAAAACAAAATCTTCTTGTCTGCAGGATTGCAAATTCGTAACTTCAAGGGCGAACTTGTAAACAGGGCGAGTTGTCTCGATACCAAATTCACGCATGCGTAATACAAATATCTGCAGTTAAAACATCCTGTTACAAGTAAACAAATAGCGTTCATGTGGATGAGATGAAATCTAATAATTTACATAAATAAAAGGGTCATATTTACGATAGTGATTGTTTTACAATCATAATTTACAAATTAAATGATGCAGATGCCTAATCATGTGTAAAAATCGGTGTCAGGAATCATTAGTTGTTTTGAAATTGTAATACACGAAATGAAATGCGGCATACAGAGACTCAATGCCAAGGGTCGGCCCCTTAAGTCTTCAGAAGACTTGACGTCTTCTTCCACTAAAAATTACACCACTCCAGGCCCTTTTGTTTTCCACGTAATTAATATTGCCAATAATTAAGAAGTTCCGGGTCGAGTCCGATACCGATACCAATAGTATATTCACCTGTTACCTATCACCTTATCTGTAAGTTCCGCATCTGACTGGCACACCAACAAACGGTGTATTCAGGATTAATATAATCACAGGGTTGACACTACTAAATTGTCAACTACCTATTGTAGTATTTTAATCAGTAAGACTTTCTAAGATAACAATACGAATACTAAAAATCTGGACTAAAAATAAGGCGTATAGGTACAGTTTTCAATTTGTTAGCGGGCATGACGTAAAACAGCGAATCAAAGAATTCAACTTTATTTATAACTAATATAGAACAATGCTGTTGATTAAAAAATACTCCATTCCAGGACCTTTTGTTTTCCAAATAATTAATATTACCAATAATCGACGGGTTCAAACAGAAAGATTTGAAAGCAGAGAAAACTGTGTATCTTATAATCGGCATGAATTTACCAGATGACAATACTAATACTAAAATAAGGCTTGCGCATAGTTATATACTTTAAATCAGTCACGAACCCGCGATATCACGGGTGTGTTCTAGTATATATATATATATATATCCTTTTTATTTTAATGCAATGTGAAGATTTTCATGATTTGAAAATTTGTCTGTTTTCTTACTTTATTGATCGTGTAAGTCTACGTCTATCAAGGAATCCTCGTACCACACTCTGTAAAATAGAATGGAATAAAGATTAAGCCTACTTCTATCATAATTAGGTGTGTATGCCCAATAATTGTTTTTTTTCTATCTAGATCTGTTATTGGTCTTCAGCTTAAATGTTTCTTTTAAATAACAAATACAAAGTAATTTATATAAATTTTACATCATTACATAATTTGTTAATATGTGATCCTTACATTCATTCATAATTATATGATCATTTCAAAGTAGACTCCTAGGTTTATACATGTTTTGTTAATTTATGTACATGATATCATATTTTTAACAAAATATCAAAATGATTTTAATTCATGTAATTTGCAATGAAAAACTACACAATTACAATTTGAAACAAATAAGACACATACATGACATACTTTACAATGCATTACAAGGCTTAAAAATTTCTTAAATGTTAAAAACAGAAAGTTCAACTTAGAGAATGACAATAAGATACAATAGGTATGAATCTATGAAAAAAATGAAAATGGAAAACAAATACATCATGTACATGAAATACTTGCAAAACTGCAATTACCAATATACACCAAGGGCTTTATGCATGTTAACATGTATTAATTTATATTTTTCAATTTTTGGTTCTTCTTACCTGAATTTTGATAACTGCAACCTGTCTCTTCTTTTCATATGCTCTGTCATCTCTTTGTGCTTTTGCTTGGTCTAAAAAACTTTTCTTCTGAGCGTCTACCTTGCCAAACATTCTGAAATGTACGATTGATACATGTACATGCTACAGCCTTGATACAGAGCACACAGGTTTATTCAATGTAAAATTGTCATACCCGTAGCCAGGGGTGGTTCGGACGTCCCCCTCCCCCTTGAAAACAAATAAGCACTGTTAAAGTCAATGTTCTGTTCGAATTGTGACTGTTAAAGTCAAGTTTGTGAGTCCAAAATTGAAATTTTACCAGCCTGGGGCATCAGACTACAAAATGGACTAGTGGCTAACAGTGCAGACTGCTAAGGCAATTATATTATTTGTTTGAGTGATATTGCTTTGAAACAGTTTGCAATAATTTGGGGGTTTATTCAATAAGAAACCTCATTTTTAGAGAAGTTTGCATCAAGGTCATTTATTCAGCCAGGTGGTTATTTGTAATAATAAAAGTTATCTTAAATAAGTTAATGTGCATGACCCTTACAACCTTTAATGGGGGAAAAAAATATAAATTAATTTTTATTTACAGAAAATAGTCTGTCAGTGGAAATAATAGACAATACTCAATTTTACTTCACAATGTCAATGCCTCAACTAAAGTATTGAACAAAAACATTGAATGTATACAAAGATATCAAAATAATATTTTATATCTTATAGTTGTAAATGTGACTATACACCTTATCACTATTTATTCTATTCCGGATAAGTTCTAAAATTACACAACTTTTTCATCCAGATGAAGCTATCTGGGACCCTGTTTAAACAATTCACCATGCATGATACTTTTAAATGAGACCTGTTTAAACTACCGTAAATACTTCAAACAAAATATTTTTTCACTTCAATTTTAATTTCGAAAAAAAGGGATCATATTATATCAAAGTTTCTTGATGATCACTTACTAAAGTTTTTCCTCCCTCAGCTCACTGCTGACGACCTCCATTTTTAGCCCGCGTGACCTAAACAGGAAGTTGTATAAATGACTGTTTTTCCGGGAATGGACTAAATAGCGATAAGGTGTATTCAATAGGGCTCTTCACGGTTAGTTCGGCCATATTGGATAGGGGGCAGATTTTTTGGAAGGAGGTGGAAATAGTATGAAAGTGTGGGAAATCCTATGTGTGTTTCCATGCAACAGTTCTGTTTTAATGATGTTTTCCCGTATTTTTCACACTATTTTTACCTCTATTATGAAAATCTGCCCCCTATCCAATATGGCCGAACTAACCGTGAAGAGCCCTATTCATTATATCCTAAGTTTGATCGCCTTTAACAGTTTGGTATAAACTTCGGCATCAAATTATAACCACTTCCAGATTTGTACGACATGTCATTTTCGTTTTGGATCTGTTTATTAGATAGGTCGTAAACACAAAACCCTTGTTTCTTTAACAAAAGTGTCATCAATCTAATGAACTCAAAAGGAAAAAAAATTAAAGATCAAAATATATTTCAGAAACAATTATTTTATTCACAAATATACTTGTGACTCTCAAAATATTAGGCATGTGTATGTCCAAACATACAGAAGGGAATTTCGAGAAAATATGTTAGTAGGTCGAAAATACAAAACACTAGGAAATTCTCCAAGATATATCATTTACAAAATGAGAATGAAATCATTTTTTTTTATAAATCATAGTCAAATTGAATGCTTTAATTCTACAGTTTTGCAGCCCATATAGATGATCCACAATTATCACAGCATTATTATTCGTTAAACAAACATGTGTCTTCATTTTTTTTACAGGAAGCATTGTTAGTTACCTAATTTTCTCTCATTTCGTATTGTATTTGTTTTGTTGTCAATTTTTCTTCCACTTTTTTCCAATATTTATTATCTCCCTTTACAGTGTTACACTAAAGACCTAATAAACATGGACACGAAAGACCTATATATGATATAACGTTACTAACATTTTCTTAGAGATCTTTTTTTTTTACAAATTTGAACATTATTAAATGTAAAATCGAATTTAAAATGTTTTGAATAAAAATCCATCTTTTCTTTGACAAAACTCCGACTATTTTTTCCCACTGGACAAATCAATCAACCAACCAATGATTGATAACCAATCAATCAATCAATCATCTTTAAAGTTTACTTTTAAGTTTTTCGCTGATCATAAATATCTTTGATATCTTGCACACACGTAACCGATGAATTGACATGTCTCATTTTAAAATAATCCTTTCGACAAGAGAAATAATTAAGCGCTCTTTATAAAAAAAAGTTGACTCGCGGCAACCTTGAGAGAAAAAATGGACCAAACGGCAAAACAAATATATCCTGGACATTTACAAATAATGTTTGTGACAATGGAATAAATGAGATTACAGACAAATTAGAAGCTTCGTAGTATGATGGCAAATTGAAAAATAGCTTTTTATTTGAAAAGTGCTTTAATAATATATCAAAAGAAAAGCCGATTGGGCCACCCGGTATGTTTTTTCCAGCTGAAATACAAAATAGGAAAATTCCATGTAGATCCTTCAGAAAATTTCCTTTGTTTTAGAGTTACCTCTGCTTAAAATGCCAATTTTAAAACATTTAAAACCAACCAACAATGATCTACATTTGCACAAATTTTAAAAATATAAGTAATAATCCTATAAATTTGTTCTTTTAAATGAAAATTCACATTAGTTATCTGAATTACTGCATACAGTTTTGCTAGCTTGATTGAAAATCTTTACCATAGGTTCTCTTTATTTTTTTAAATCCAAGACGACAAAAGACACGCATACCACCTTGATCCACCTTAATTCGAAATGGTAATCGCTTCGGTAAATCGGGTTGTAATGATGTTTAATAACAGAAGTTTATAAATGATGCCCTCCATCATTAATTTCACCGAACAGTCTCGTATATTAGAGGGGTCTCTCCAGAATAGATAGTAAAATTTAATAGATTTAAAAGAAAATAATAGTCTGAGTAAGTTATATTTTTCAGTGAAACATCAAGTTTAAACTTTCCTACTGCAATAGTATCAAAGCATTCGATTTTCCTGTAGTTTACACGGGTGGTCCCAATTCCAAACTACAAGAGCGTAATTGAAAGAATTTGTCCTACGTTGTTTCATTGAAACAAATGGCAAACGTGGATATACACATCGTCGAATCCGCAAACCTTAAAGGAATACATCTTTCTTTATATACTCCCGTCAAAGTTTTGACGGGCCGTTTTATGGTATAAAAATGTCCGGCGTCCGTCTTTCTGTCCGGCGTCCACATGTCGCACCGTAACTTGAGAACAGCTTGATATTCAATTTCATAAAACTTAACATAGTTGTTTCTTAATATGATGGTCAAACGATCTGTATACTTTTTGGTGAAAATAGGATTTAAACTTTTTGAATTAAGGGAATTTATTGCTTTAAACTTCACACACTTCTTAATTATATTAATCCAAAGATCTGTATAGTTCTTGGTGATGATTCCACGTTCTTAAGATTTTTGTAAAAAAGGGGGTTCACATGTCGCGCCCGGTAATTAAAAAAAACGATTTATGATTAGTGCGTAAAACTGAACACACTGCTAAGTTAAATTAATCTAAAAATCTGTATATGTTTTGGTGATGATTCAAAATTTTATTTTAGATTTATTGATTTTTTTGTAAAATGTTGTTTTTTTCGGCATGTCACGACGCGTATCACAGAAACTATTTATGATTATTGCATAAAACTTCTCACACAAGACAAAGGACGTATCATGCGCTCATGCATGGCGCAGCTGTTTATTGTTTCTTTTAAACTGCTCATCTAAATTTTGACGGGACGTATTATGATATATAAATGTCCCGGCGTCTGTCCGTCTGTCTGCCCGTTCGTACGTCTGTCCGGCGTCAACATGTCCTTCGTAACTTGAGAACTGCTTATCCAATTTCATGAAACTTAACTTAGTTGTTTCCTTATATGATGGTCAAACGATCAGTTTACTTTTTGGTGAAAAAGGATTTAAACTTTTTGAGTAATGTGACTTTATATCTAAACTGTGACAGGGGTGTGTTTTTCACATGTCGCGCTGTATCTCAAAAATGATTTATGAGTATTGCTTTAAACTTTACACATTTCTTAGTTATATAAATCTAAGATCTGTATATTTTTCGGTGATGATTAGAAATTTCATCTTAGAGTTTTTGAGTTTGTTTTTTTTTTAAAAGGGGGGGGGGGGTTCAAGCACATGTCGCGCCGTAACTAAAAAACGATTTATGATTAATGCTTTAAACTTTACACATTTCTTAGTTATATAAATCTAAAGATCTGCATATTTTTGGTGATGTCTAGAAGTTTCATTTTAGAGTTGTTGAGTTTTTTGTAAAAAAATAATAATTCACATGTCACACTGTATCTCAGATACTATTTATTATTATTGCATAAAACTTCACACACAAGACGAGGGACTCATGGCGCACCTGTTTATTTTAATCGCTCTGACTCTGGAATCAGGTTCTTTGAAACTTATAAGGGGGATGACCATTTGATATTCAGGGGGAGGTCAGGAGGATTTCGAAAATAAATAACTTAGCCTTGATAATAACAAAAAATAATGGTTTGTTCTGTTGTAATTTGGAAATAAATAACCTGACTGTCAATTGAAAATGAATAACTAGGCAGGTCTTTTAAACCACTGAATTTATAAATGCGATCGGAAAGTATGAGATGGCACCAGATTCCGATGATCATAATAAATCTTTTTCAGAACAAAAACAAAAAATCGGGAAACACTTCCAAAATCTTTTAATGATTAGAATATGAATATTATTTAAGTATACTTGAAAAGTATGAAAATGCTTGGTTTTTTTTTACATTATCCCTCATATTGGTCTTTTGATGTTGTTCCTAAAAAAATAAGTCTTACACTGAATCTATACATTTTGTTTTGAGACCAAAATATTGCCAAAAACATTATTAAAACCGAACTTGCATTTGAAAGGGTATAGGAAACGACCAGAAGGCATAATTTTGCATCATTTGTTCTATATCTTCTTGGGGCTTTCATCGGTTCCAAAGCTGAACCTTTCGTAATTTGTTTTTGCCAAGCTTCGCGCGGTGGAAAAATGTTTGGCAATACTTGTAAAAGAGGCTAGTTACAGGCTGACAACGCACCTCGAATACTGTGCAATACATGTATATGCAGTTTGGCATTCAGAAGATCAATTTCAGAAGAGGAGGAGGATTTAACCTGATTAAATTGTACATAATGACTTGATCATACGTGTATTATTTTCTTTTATCTTAGACATGTAAGAATAAAATTGTACGTTTTCAAATATTATAAATATAATTATAGTTGTGAAAGATTTAAAGCCATTAAAAAAAGAGTTTCAAGTTTTGATGTCAAAATCAGCCCTTCGAACAATTTTCGAATGCCTCTGTGACGAGTTGGTTGATTGTTCAATAACCTTGTTCATAGATCGTGACGCATGTTCCATTTGTCGTAACCCCACGAGTTGGTTGATTGTTCCATAATACCTTGTTAAAAGATCATGACGCATGTTCATATTGTAGTAACCCCACGAGTTGGTTGATTGTTCAATAATACCTTGTTCACAGATCATGACGCATGTTCCAATTGTCGTAACCCCTGGCCCACGAGTTGGTTGATTGTTCAAAAATACCTTGTTCACAGATCATGACGCATGTTCCAATTGTCGTAGCCCCACGAGTTGGTCGATTGTTCAAAAATACCTTGTTCCCAGATCATGACGCATGTTCCAATTGCCGTAACCACAACATTGTCCTCTTTTCCTGTAATGCATTTGACCTGCCGATTAAACTTATCACCGTGTTTGTACATACACGAGCGACAAGATGGGTTACCAGTCATGTTGAGCAGGCATGATCTGTTTACCCTTCTGGAGAACCTGAGATCATCCACGGTATTTGTCGATTTCATTTTGCTCAGTCTTTAAGTTTTGTATTTTGTGTGGTTTTTTTAGTGTCATGGTATTGTTTTTACGTAGATACTTTGAAAACTCCAAACATACCATTATATCTGAAACGATGATACATTTAAATGGATTAAATGTACAGTAAATTAACCAAACAGGGTGACCAGCAGGATTTTTAAACAGCCGAAAAAGTTATTTTTTGGTAAGAGCGTTGTCCTATTGTATGGCATACGAAAGCTGGATAGCATAGGTGAACGAATACCCGTTCAATAAACTTTTTGGGCAAAGTAGTTTTTTTTCATCACGTCGTCTATTAACTTTTACAAAAATCTTCTCCTCTAAAACTGTACCAGGCCAAATCATTGTTTTCCTTTTCATTCAGATACCGATTGATATAATTGTTTTGTTTGGTAATCGTCCAGTTGCAAGTATTTCGTGCATTTTCTAGACGAGAAATATAATACTTAAGTTATTCTGTTGCGGATCCAGAAATATTCAAAAGGAGGGGGCATTGGCTGCCATAAACTTGAGTTGTTCCAGGAAATAAATACTAGTATATGAATTATTCTGTATAGATTCTAAGAAAGTTGTAATGAAATCTAGATTATAGATGTGTCCGTTTAGGACAATTTCGCCGGTTATTTCGTATTTAAGATTTCGATTGGTATGTGTGCTGTTAAAAACACGTACTTTATAGACTTACAATGCAAGTTCGTTTTTAATTACAATTGTCCGTATAGACTACCATATATGCTTGATTTGAGATCAAACGGTTGATTGCTTAACAAGGCTGCGGTCAAATGAATTTTGTGAGTAGTTTTAATGTCTAGAGTGGGTTGTTTTGTGGGTTCTCATTGGTTTGAAATTTTGTGACCCTAACTTTTGACCAGTGGAAAACTTCCCGCCGAAGTGTTTCAAATAGCAGATACTTTGATTTCAAACTAACAAGTTGGGCATAATTTACAGAAGCAAAATATTTGATGATCTTTGAAGCTGTTCTTGTAGCCACAAATACATGAGGTAAATTTTACTTAGATATTTTCCAAGAATTAAAATTATACCACTTTTTAACTCATAAATTTTGGATATGACACAGAAGACCATCTGCCATAGAATTTTCGATGACGTTTTCGTTATATATATTCTTTCTTACATAGTCTTACATAGTCTGTAACTGAGCGCTGGATCACTCCACTATGCTCAGATCTTCAGTTATTTGCTGACTTGTTTCGGTTCCGGTTCCTGTGTCAGCTTTTGCTCTATAGTTATATTTCATTTCACTATTTGTCCAATATTTATCTAGGCGGCTTTAAAATGTCTGAACAGTTGGTGCATTTACAACGCTACTGGGTAAGCTGTTCCATATTGGTGCAATTCGTTGTGTGAAGAAGTTGGATCTTATGTTTTTGTTGCATCTTTGGATAGTCAGTTTTTTGTTGTGTCCTCTAGTAGCAGAAGTGGTGTTATATGTGAGTAGGTTAGGTAACGCGTCGTCATATATTCCCGATGTTAATTTGTAAGCTTCTATCATATCACCTCTCATTTGTCTGTATTTAAGTGTTGGTAATTTAAGCTTCTTCAACCGTTGTTCGTACTCTAGATCTTTCAATGTTGGTATCAATTTTGTTGCTCGCCTTTGAACATTTTCAAGTGCTGTTATATCTTTAACTTTGAATGGGCTCCATATAGCATTGGCATATTCGAGGTTTGGTCTTGCTAGTGCTTTATAAAGTAATAAGAACATTTCCTCATTGAGGCAGGTAAATGTCCTTCTAATTAGTCCCATGATACTATTGGCCTTATTTATTTTTTCATTCATATGTTGTTCGAAATTTAGTTTGTTATCAATGGTTACTCCTATGTCTTTTTCTTTGTCAACATGTTCTAGTGTGGTATTACACAGGTTGTATTTATGGTTGTTATCATGTTGTTTCCCTGTTGTTAGGACTTTACATTTATCTGGGTGAAATCTTAGCAACCAAGTATTTGACCAAGATTCTAGATGAGATAAGTCTGTTTGAAGTACATCACTATCATCTGTTGTTTGTATTTGTCGAAAGACTTTGGTATCGTCAGCAAACATGTAGCAATCTGAGTCGAAGCATTTCTGGTAGATCATTAATGAAGATGGAAAGAAGAAAAAAAAACTTCATGGCTGATATATTTCAGAATTATATTAACATCATATTAATCCTTATCTATTTAACATTTTATTTGTATTTCAAATTTCAAAAGCATCAACTGATGGCTCGTGTTCATTGACCCCCTTTATTGTTTTTAGACGACGGAACAAATTGAAATTAATATAAGACCCATATAAGACACAAGGCTTGCACTGGTTATTAAGAAACCAACTAAGGTTCTGGTTTGATACAGTCAAATAAATTTTTCAATAACAAATATTATATCTCGATATTATTTGCAAACATATCGAACACATAGTTTGCTTAATTATCGATAGAGGGTAGTGAAGAACGTTCGACTGACTGGTTTCATTCAGTTTTTACACGTGAGTCACTCACGGACCACCACGAGCCTTTTCTAAACCCCCGTGTTGCCGATAGTTTATATAAAATATCTCCTTTATTGGACAATCGTAGTCGATTCTATTTAATTGGATCAAAAATATTCGTGAAATATTTGCGCTGAAAGTCGTGAAAGCCAAAAATGTCAAATCGAACGAACTTTTGTCAGTGGTCAAGGTCAAATTAAGCGGAAGCACCTCCTTGCGCATCTCCTTCAGTTTCAGAAAACCATCAACAAACATCATTTTAAAGTTGAATGGAATTCACAATTTCAGAAATATCTGGAGTTTCGTCTTTATATTTTTAGCTGTTGGCTATTTTTAAAAGAAGTTGCAAAAGCCGTTTAGGGTGATTTAACATGTATATAATCATTTAGCAAATATGACCTCATTTTTGGAGCAACCATTTCAAAGGCGTAGTGGAAAAAAAGGGGGTGGGGTATTTGAGATTTTTTTTTGTTATCTTTTTGACCAGCATATTTATTTTTTATCTAGTTGCGGATCAGTTTATTATTATTAGGAAAACCCATACCGCCTTTGAAGCTACTGGTCGTTCCCTTACACAACAAATTTCCCTCTGGGTACAGACACACCTGGATTAGATGTATGACATTTTTGTTTGTTTTTTATTTCATTCCTGCACAATTTTTCTAAGGAACTTAATATTGAATTCAGTGGCTAAAACCCTGATATTTGTTTTCTTTCATAATGTTTTTTAAAAAATTGTCCCAAGATTCCAGATAAGATTCAATCAATCAAAAGATATCTCAAACCATATACATTCTAATTTCAATAAATGATACACACAATGGCTTTGTAATGATATTACATTAGAAAGAGAAAATTAACTTACAGGTAACAACAATATATCTGTATTATATTCTATTTTGTAGGAACTTGCTATTTATAACTGTTTAATTAACAAGGAATCTAAATAAACAGAATGACTACATAGCGAAAAGACAGCAAGTCATAAAAGAAAAAAGTTTGGTTGCTGGAATGGTAAGTTAATGATATTACATATAGCAATTACATTGTATTTACTTAAGCAATGAAGAAATATATTATTAAAAATCTGAGTTATCTCCCATATTTAAAGTTTACATAAAAAAATTTTGGGCAACACTTGAGAAAAGGCGAATTTGAACCTGCATCATCATCTTCTACAAAATTATACATCATCTTGTAGCCATATACCTTACAGACCTACTCACACAATCCGATACAAAAACACGACAGCATTCACATATTTATTCTTTCAGACCCATACAAACCACTAAAGACTCATACAAGTACTCATTCTACCCAAGAACAATCTTACAATGGAACCTTCTCCCAGTAGCTGCAGTCCAATGTACTACTCTTTGATAGTTTCAGAGAACAGACTCCACTATTTGTTCTCTCAATAAACATCTAAACATCTAAATAAATTCTACCATGTATATAGTTTTAACCAAAATGTAACATTTTGTGTTAGGACTCTGAGTTGATGATTCGACATTGGATATTTTATTTACCTATTGCGCTTGAAAGATGACAAGGAAACAGTTTTTGTTTGATATCGATTTACGGTATTGTTAAAATTTTCAAGAACAATTTATCTTGAAAGATTATCAATTCTAATATAAATCTTATTTTAGAAAAAACCAAGTGGTGCGTTTTCATTGGCACTCAGTATAATAAAAGGAAACAGTAGTGACAGTATAAATGTAAAATACAAAAACATATTTAAAAAAAAATTTAACCCACATTTGATGATATGCTTATGTTCCAAATCCTGTACCGTAGTTACATTCTCTTAAATCTTATTGTTTGTTTTTTTTTGTCGTTTCTGTGAAATTGGTGGTAACAGAAGATCTTTCCTAATCTCTGGATTTTTTCAACTTCAAAAAAATTATAGCCTGAAGAAATCTGTAGTTTAGTATTCCTGAAGAAAGTAATATTGACCACAGATATGTTTTGAGTTTTTTCTGTAATTTTATAAATTTTGTTTTTCAGGAATAAGCATGGATACAAGCATTTCCTGCTTCCTGCGGCATAGATAGATGCTACAGAGCTTGTACATCAGAATATTATTATGACATCAATTCAAAATTTCTTTTTCATTTGTTTCTGAAAGTTGACATTGTATTGCATTAATCTCAACCTTTAGATAGGTACAAGAAATTAAAACACATTTATTAAAAGTGATCCTTAAAAGTTCATTTCAAAATTTATAATATAAGAGCTAAACACCATAATGTTAGAAAGTTAAACATAGCAGACTTGCTTGTCAGTGTTTACAATCTGTTTCAAAGCAAAATGGATAGTAACCTTTGGTTGGCAAGACACAAAGCATGAGCATAGCGCGGACTAACATAGCAGTAGCACCCTCTAACATAACTAAAAACATGCAATTAACACAGTATATAACTTAAATGCTACGCTGACTTACTGACCCTGTGGTTGATTTACTCTTTCAATTTCTGGTAAAATTTATTTAATTGAAAAAAATTGATGAATTGGTAGTTTTCTGATGTGCTTCAGTGAAGAGCCAGTGGAAGCCAAAGCTTCTTGGGGAGGTTGAGATTCTGTAAGTTTATATACTATATCAGGTTATGTTTAGCTTCAGATTTTATTCCTGGATTGGACCTCAAATTGGATACTGTGGAATCATTATTATTTGTTTAATACTGATTTTCATGGGAACAATTGAACCTCAAAGTTCTGCAAATTCCAAATTTTCAATAGGCTTGTATGCATACTACGGTAAATCCATGAAATTAAATATTCACAAAATGTAAGTTTTCCTCAATCCACGAAAATTGGTACCCACGAAAATAAATGAATCCACAGTAGTTACATTTTTTTTTAATTAAACACAGCATTAATTTTTATTATTATGTTTGCAAACAATTTATTGCAAAGTTTAATGTCTACTGAAAAATATCAAAAATTAAAAACTCCAACTTTTTATTATTTGATGAATCCAGTTTTATGGTTTGAAAATAATGGCTTACACCATAATGTATATGATAGAATATAGTGAACACTTAATGTAAATTCGGCATTTTTCATACTGAGTCAAAATCAATTTGATTAATGAAAACAAAGCTATTTTGTTTTGCACTATCATTTAATTAAAAAGTAATAAGCATACAGGGGTGGATCCAGCCATTTAAAAAAAGGGGATTTGAGGAGGGCTCAACCTTGTAAAAAGGGGTATTCCAACAATATGCTCCCATTCAAATGCATTGATTGCCAGTAAAAAGGGGGGTTCTACCTCTGGAACCACTGACATGAGATAACTAATATACAGTACATTTCACTCCACTATACATATTCCTAAATTTGTTTTTTGACTTTCTAACGTGGAAAAAATTAAACGAAAATTGTTTATCCAGTTTTTGATGTCTTCCTTTTAATTTTGCTGGATTATCATAAGAATTTTGATTTAATCTACCACAGAAAATCAAGCATAATAAACTTGTAATTTCAAAATCAATCTTTTCTTTTCAGTCTTTCATGTTGTATACTTCACAAGATTATGCGAGAACCTGCATCCTTAACTGATGAGATGATGGCCAATATCAGTATCCTGAACAAAACTGATTTTTGTCAGCCTGTAAGTTGATGCTATATAAAACAGGTTCTATTTTTACATCAGGTTTAAATTCGAGTTTGTACCTTAAATTTTGACCCAGGTTTACTGCATTTATTGTTAATGTTAAATGGCCAAAGTGCATTTTAATGAAAAGAGAAATATTCATGTATAATTTTTTTCATGGTTTAATAAATATTTATTTTAAAAATATAACTCACAAAAATTTCTTTATATACAGTACTATGTTTATAAAATGACAAGTCACAAATTATTAATGAACATTATTTATACAAATTTTAGTGTCCTTGCTGGATAAGCATAAATCATTTGAATGATTCTACCACAAACTGTATCCTTACAATATCAGATGCATGCCGGCCTGTATCCTTACAAAATCACATGTATGCCAAACTGTATCCTTACAAAATCACATGTATGCCAAACTGTATCCTCACAAAATCAGATGTATACAAAACTGTATCCTTACAAAATCAGATGTATGCCAAAACTATCCTTACAAAATCAAATGTATGTCATCCTGTATCCTTACAAAATCAGATGTATGATAAACTGTATCCTTACCATATCAGATATATGCCAAACTGCATGTATCCTTACAAAATCAGATGTTTGCCGTAACTGTAGCCTTACAAAAACATATGTTTTCCAAAACTGTATCCTTACAATAACTTCTGTATGCCAAAACTGTATCCTTACACAATCAGATGTATGCCAAAACTGTATCCTTACAAAATCAGATGTATGACAAAACTGTATCCTTACAAAATCACATGTATGCCAAAACTGTATCCTTACAAAATAGGATGTATGACAAAACTGTATCCTTACAAAATCAGATGTATGCCAAAACTGTATCCTTACAAAATCAGATGTATGCTAAAACTGTATCCTTACAAAATCAGATGTATGCCAAACTGTATCCTTACAAAATCAGATGTATGCTAAAACTGTATCCTTACAAAATCAAATGTATGCTAAAAATGTATCCTTACAAAATCGGATGTATGCAAAAACTGTATCCTTACAGAATCAGATGTATGACAAAAACGTATCCTTACAAAATCAGATGTATGCCAAAACTGTATCCTTACAAAATCAGATGTATGACAAAACTGTATCCTTACAAAATCACATGTATGCCAAAACCGTATCCTTACAAAATCAGATGTATGACAAAACTGTATCCTTACAAAATCAGATGTATGCCAAAACTGTATCCTTACAAAATCAGATGTATGACAAAGCTGTATCCTTACAACATCAGATGTATGCCAAAACTGTATCCTTACAAAATCAGATGTATGACAAAGCTGTATCCTTACAACATCAGATGTATGCCAAAACTGTATCCTTACAAAATCAGATGTATGCCAAAACTGTATCCTTACAAAATCAGATGTTTGCCAAAACTGTATCCTTACAAAATCAGATGTATGACAAAACTGTATCCTTACAAAATCAGATGTATGACAAAACTGTATCCTTACAAAATCACATGTATGCCAAAACTGTATCCTTACAAAATCAGATGTATGACAAAACTGTATCCTTACAAAATCACATGTATGCCAAAACTGTATCCTTACAACATCAGATGTATGTCAAAACTGTATCCTTACAAAATCAGATGTATGACAAAACTGTATCCTTACAAAATCAGATGTATGACAAAACTGTATCCTTACAAAATCAGATGTATGCCAAAACTACAAAATCAGATGTATGCCAAAACTGTATCCTTACAAAATCAGATGTATGCCAAAACTGTATCCTTACAAAATCAGATGTATGCCAAAACTATCCTTACAAAATCAGATGTATGCCAAAACTGTATCCTTACAAAATCAGATGTATGCCAAAACTGTATCCTTACAAAATCAGATGACCAAAACTGTATTCTTACAAAATCAGATGTATGCCAAAACTGTATCCTTACAAAATCAGATGTATGCCAGAACTGTATCCTTACGAAATACAAAATCAGATGTATGTCAAAACTGAATCCTTTCAAAATGAGATGTATGCCAAAACTGTATCCTTACAAAATCAGATGTATGCCATAACTGTATACTTACAAAATCAGATGTATGCCAAAACCGTATCCTTACAAAATCAGATGTATGACAAAACTGTATCCTCAAAAATGAGATGTATGCCAAAACTGTATCCTTACAAAATCAGATGTATGTCAAAACTGTATCCTTACAAAATCAGATGTATGCCAAAACTGTATCCTTACAAAATCAGATGTATGCCAAAACTGTATCCTTACAAAATCAGATGTATGCCAAAACTGTATCCTTACAAAATCAGATGTATGCCACAACTGTATCCTTACAAAATCAGATGTATGCCAAAACTGTATCCTTAAAAAATCAGATGTATGCTAAAACTGTAACCTTACAAAATCAGATGAATGCCAAAACTGTATCCTTACAAAATCAGATGTATGCCAAAAACATATCCTTACAAAATCAGATGTATGCCAAAACTGTATCCTTACAAAATCAGATGTATGCCAAAACTGTATCCTTACAAAATCAGATGTATGCCAAAACTGTATCCTTACAAAATCAGATGTATGACAAAACTGTATCCTTACAACATCAGATGTATGCCAAAACTGTATCCTTACAAAATCAGATGTATGCCAAAACTGTATCCTTACAAAATCAGATGTATGCCAAAACTGTATCCTTACAAAATCAGATGAATGCCAAAACTGTATCCTTACAAAATCAGATGTATGCCAAAACTGTATCCTTACAAAATCAGATGTATGCCACAACTGTATCCTTACAAAATCAGATGTATGCCAAACTGTATCCTTACAAAATCAGATGTATGCTAAAACTGTATCCTTACAAAATCAGATGAATGCCAAAACTGTATCCTTACAAAATCAGATGTATGCCAAAAACATATCCTTACAAAATCAGATGTATGCCAAAACTGTATCCTTACAAAATCAGATGTATGCCAAAACTGTATCCTTACAAAATCAGATGTATGCCAAAACTGTATCCTTACAAAATCAGATGTATGACAAAACTGTATCCTTACAACATCAGATGTATGCCAAAACTGTATCCTTACAAAATCAGATGTATGCCAAAACTGTATCCTTACAAAATCAGATGTATGCCAAAACTGTATCCTTACAAAATCAGATGTATGCCAAAACTGTATCCTTACAAAATCAGATGTATGCCAAAACTGTATCCTTACAAAATCAGATGTATGCTAAAACTGTATCCTTACAAAATCAGATGAATGCCAAAACTGTATCCTTACAAAATCAGATGTATGCCAAAAACGTATCCTTACAAAATCAGATGTATGCCAAAACTGTATCCTTACAAAATCAGATGAATGCCAAAACTGTTTTGTTACAAAATCAGATGTATGCCAAAACTGTATCCTTACAAAATCAGATGTATGACAAAACTGTATCCTCACAAAATCAGATGTATGACAAAACTGTATCCTAACAAAATCAGATAGATGACAAAACTGTATCCTTACTCTTTTATGGTAGGAATTCAATGCAATATTCCAACTATATTCCATATACTTTCTGTATGGAATATTTCATACAGGATTAGTCTATATCCTTAACATTTTTTCAGATATATTCCAGCCTGTATCCTGAATGTATATATCTTTTTGTGTATCATGTTGTATATTCATTTAATTCCAGAGTTCACCAACAGATTTTTTATTTTGTATTTGCAGATGTAGCTGAGAGGATGTTTCAGTCACAGACCTTGGATGGACTCCGTTGTAGCAGACTAGGGAGGGTAGCGCATAGTTCTCGCAACGCTATACAATAGTAACAAACTCATTCTACTCTGAGATTGTTAAAGGGCCTGTTTGATGGAAGTGACACCAACGTTCTCAAATTTTATTTTTTTTGCAGATGAAGCTGAGAGGATGTTTCAGTCACAGACCTTGGATGGACTCCGTTGTAGCAGACCAGGGAGGGTAGCGCATAGTTCTCGCAACGCTATACAATAGTAACAAACTCATTCTACTCTGAGATTGTTAAAGGGCCTGTTTGATGGAAGTGACTACAACGTTCTCATGACTAATATATAAAGTTTGTTTTTGTTGTAGATGCAGCAGAGAGTATTTCAGTCTTCTCCAACAAATTACTAATTTTTTTTTTTTTATCCATTTCAGAGTTCGTACAAAGATGTATAGGTATACAGTATATATATTTACTATTTCTGACATTTTTATGTTGGTCTTTTAAAAAATGTTGTGTGGTATTAATGTCAATGAGATAAAACACACAGAAGAAATCAACATAGATACCATTATAGGGTATCAACACACAAAAGAAATCAACATAGATACCATTATAGGGTATCAACACACAGAACAAATCAACATAGATACCATTATAGGGTATCAACACACAGAAGAAATCAACATAGATACCATTATAGGGTATCAACACACAGAAGAAATCAACATAGATACCATTATAGGGTATCAACACACAGAAGAAATCAACATAGATACCATTATAGGGTATCAACACACAGAAGAAATCAACATAGATACCATTATAGGGTATCAACACACAGAAGAAATCAACATAGATACCATTATAGGGTATCAACACACAGAAGAAATCAACATAGATACCATTATAGGGTATCAACACTATTGGAATCAATTTATGTATCTATGCTGATTGAATTCTTATCAGGATAATTAAAAAAACAACATTTAACAGTATAAACAATCATATTCAGTTACCATTTATAGGATGGGAACAGAAATCTTTTGAGTGAGAAATTGTTGGTAATTACATAAAATTGAGAAAGGAAATGGTGAATGCGTCAAAGCGACAACAACCCGACCATAGAGCAGACAACAGTCAAAGGCCACCAATAAACTGAATTCCTTGGAACACAAAATATATCCCACCTTACAAAATTTAAGACAACTTTTTTTCCATAAAACAGCACACACAATCTAATTAAGAAGATGATTTCCATATCCTAGAACATCTGGGAACGGCCTACCTCTAATAGTATTTCCACAAAATTCAAACAGCCAGGTCCTATAATGATCAACAGTGACAATCAAAAATGAAAAATACCAATGTGGCAATCTAAAACCATGGATGAAAAAAGACATCACATAACAAAAAAAGAAAATCTATAAAACACTTAACTGAAAAAAGTTGTGCATAAAAGGCCTAACCAACGACCAGGGGTGATTTCAGCACCACAGGATGGTTAGTATTTGATATGTTAACTAATTTACAAATTGACAAAGTTAAATGTTTTTTTTTTATTTATTTTTTCATTTTTTCTTCTATCAAAAATTAACAAAATTAAGCATTCATTATTTATCGGAATTATTTTAACTTTCTTTGGTATGCTACCTCAAACATTTTTATTTCCAAAATTTAATAATATATCCTTTTCACAGAAAATAATAGTTAAACAGACTGATGACTCAGTCTAACTGCATGAAAACACTGATATCTTGAATGACAGTAGAGAAGAAAAAAAATCACTTATTGATAAGGGGACATAACTCTAATGAAATTGGTATATAAATCATGAAATGGGTAGGGGGTCTCATTGGGGGGTTCCGATCCCGGATCCCGCTTTCTGTTTTGTCATTCCCATATCCCGCTTACACTATGTTAGTAAGCAATTTTCATTTTTTTGTCATTTCCCGGGTCCCACAAGACTTCATTTCCCATTTTCACGCCACAATTATTTGACTTTCACGTGTCACGCTTACAAAGAAATCGGCAATCCCGCATCACGCTTAGACCCCAATGAGACTCACTGGGTATACCAATATGATGCAGCATTCAACTTATTGATTCAGTTGTGCTGTATATTTGTAAAGTAAAAATCTGTTACACTATACTAAGATTAAAGTGATATATATTTCATCCATAGGAAAGTTGAAGGGGTACAATGTTAAACCAGAGGTGGATCCATAAATTTCCAAAAGGGGGGCCCACTGACTACATTTCTAGGTATTTACAACAGACTGTCTTTTGATCCAATGATTGTCCCATATGGCAAAATGGGCTTTAACAAAGGGGCATACAGTTATGTTTTTGGCTCTGCAGTAAAAAGTTATCAAAATGTAAAAATTCAGACTTATAAATAAACAATTATATCCTTTTTTTTCTATTTTCAATACATTGTGATTGTCAAATTGGAGAATAAATAAATTGAATTGTGGTCAGGTGTATCAAAATTTTCATAGCTGTAAATTTATCTTTATAATTTAAATGTTTTCTAGTAGACTTAGTAAATATCAAATTATCATTTCAGAATTACATTGAGATTGGAGCGCTGCGTCTTTGCTAACATTTAACATAGTTACTTTTTGCTGTAGCTGGCAGTTGGTTCTAGTTGTGTCTTCTGTCTTTTCTTGGTTCTTTGAATTGTTTAATGGTTTTCAAGTTTATATTCAGGATATGGTGTTTTGCATTCAAAGTAATCTTTATATGTAATTCTGAAATGAAAAGAATTTGATATTTTTACTGTCATTTTTGTATAAAAAAGAGCTTTGTTTGGGCATAAATCTGCTTTTAACTTTGAATCTGTAGAATGTAAAAAGCAAATATCTTAAATTAGATTATTAATTCGATTGTGATTTGATATATTATAATGTATTAAAAATAGAAAAATAAAATATATTTGACTATATTAAATCAAATACCGGGAGAGTGAAGCTTTATTCAAATTGTTGTTATTTACTTAAAAGTTTTCAAAATTATTTCATGGTATCCGCTTCTTCTTAACACTGATTGCTTATAAGGTAATCGTAAAGTGAAAGTAACATTTCACAATTATAATCTAATTGGATGTATCTTTTATCTAAAATACAATCACTTTTAAGATACTTTGTCCATATGGGAAGAACAATTATTTTAAATCATTTCAAATACCCCAAAACAAACCTTCATTCTAAATTATCTAAAACTGACATCATCTCTCAGAATTTTTCCAAGTATTTATTCCTATTATTTACAGAAGGAATATCCCTTTCTGTGGTGGATTCAGTCATTTTTAAAGGGGGTCCTAACCCAGGATAAATGGTGTATTCTAACAATATGTCGCCATTTGAACTCATTGGTCCTCCAAAATAAGGGGGTACCAATATGAATTTGTATTAATTTGACTATTCATCGCATTTCATAGTTGCTCATCATGATTTGTGGACAAGGTTTGTGCAGATTCGGATTTTTTTCCCTAAAAAATTGCACACACTCTGTTGTTTAAACAAAGCAGTCTTAAATTCAAATTCAAATTTGACCCTGGTCCAGACTATGGAGATTTCACTAATTGTTTTTTTTATCAATTAATGACATTAATCTACTAGTTTTAATTTGGGACCTGTTTCCTCTCCAAATGCTTGACCTCAACTGGTTCTGTATTGATCCACTGGTTCCCCTTGAGTTACCTTGTGTCAGCCATCTCTATTGATGTCAAGATATCAGTGATTTTCTTGCTTTTCCAGAAGGAGTCATTGGAAGCAGTCCCATGAAAAAAGAAATTTTATATCATCAATCAAAATGTTATCAAATATAATTTGAGAACAAAAGCATTACTTTTTAATTGTATATTTTGGAACTTTTATTCTTTGAGTATTATAGTTTAAATAACAAAGTTTTGCAGAATTGCATTCAATTTGAATTTTGATTTTTTTTTTATACCCGGTAAATGAATCTGTATTTTTATCAGTTCACCATTTTTCTTACTAAATTTTGTCCTAATTTTAAAGATTTCATACTGAATAGTACCATTTTGCATCATATTTGTATTTTTTTTATTTCAGGATTTTTTGTACCGCTTTACATCTGGTGCAAGAAAATTGGTACCGTTAATTTGATTACAGAAAGATTGCACACATGTTGAAGTTGCGTACCTACTAGTATGGAAATGCTTGAGGAGTTTCCCCCCATTTTTTCCAAATTTTTTTAATTTTATGATTTTTTTTCAAAATTTACATGGTCCCTACCAATTTTTGTACCGATACATGTAATCAATTTCTGCAGTTTTTCAATCTAGATCTTTTAAACTTCACACAATGATTGCACAAATATTTAAGTTGTGCACTTGAAACTGTGGAATTGTTAGATTTTTGTGATTTTTCTTCTGTAAACCTTAGAAAAAGGGATTTTCATTGAACTATGCATCAAAATATTAAAAATTGTTGGTGATTTATAGGTGTTGTTATGCAATTTACTATACTGTACTTTTTTTTTTATTACAATTGTAATTTTTTTCAAGAAGTATTTACATATCAGATGTCTGCTAACTAGTACATAAGCAATTGTTTAGAGTTTTGTGAATAAAAAAAGATGTAAACATAGTTCTAAATACTACTTTTTACGGTAAAGAAAAATTGTGGGGTACCAAAAACAATTTGGAAAATTTAAAAGCACATCTGGTATTTTGACATAGTTTTATGAACCAAATATGATAGATTATTTTTGTTTTACATCAAGAATTACTCCAGAAGCTATCATTGGAAAAAAATATGTTGTTAGATGCGTTGGAACATTCTTGTGACAATTGTACGTTTGATTAGATACAATGGAAAGGACATGTCATTAAATGGATTCAGTGAACTGATCAGCACAAACACATTTGTTGAAAAGCATATAAAAGTAGCCATAGTAGCAGCTCCAAGGAAGATGGTTACATAAATCTTCAACCAAGTCGGAGGCTTTTCCATGGAAAGAAAAAGGCAAGTTTAATTAAGCCAAATAAATGCTATACATTTCTGTAATTAATTTGATTTTATATTATTACAGCACTTTTGTAATCTTATGCATTCATAACACCATTGCTAGTTTATAATTTAAGGTGGTACCCAACACTTTGACTAAAATTAATTTGACTCGTTTAATTTTCATATCTACTTTGACCCTTTCACAAAAAAATAAAAATTTCAAAAAATTTTAACCAACCGTTTTGTCAAAAAAAATATACTGGTTATATAGTAGTTTGACATACACTTATTTTTATCATTGAAAAGCTCAATATTCCCTTTAGACACAACGTAATTAAAACGTTTAGCTGATTTTAAAGAGTTATCTCCCTGTAGTGTTAGGTACCAACTTAAGATACCAGGTACATGCAGATTTTTATATAGATACACAATTAAACAACTTGAAGACTAGAAAGTACAATGAATAAGATTTTGTCATTCAATGGGAGATAACTCATTGTAATAATATGAAGATTTAATATTTGTCTTTTTGAACATTGAATATGTTTAAACTAGATGATTTTGTGGAGTTGCCTTTAAATCATACACTAATAAGACTAATTTTAATGTTTTTTTTCCAATTATTATATTAATTCCACAAACTGTTATTTTATTATTATGTAATTGTGATGTTTAAGAATTTAGAACAATATTTGGTAAATGTTGGAGGAATGGAATTGTAAAATATATAAATTATTAATTTTAATATTTAAGGTTCTTTTTGTGAGATGTTTTCATGGTGTGGGAATAAGACTTGGTGGTCTAATACAGCTAATATGAAGGTAGGTACCAGTTTACCTATTTGAATTTTTTAAATGTATTAGAAATATTAGAAATATGTGCTCTAGACTTGAAAGTTTAAATGAGAGTGGTGATTAGTCAATACGCTACTCTTTCTTTTATTGGAACAAATATGTGTAAATCTAAGGATCTAATATAATTATTTAGCTTTTTTGGTTTTGTGGTATAGTGAATGTTCTCAACATCTATTACACATATAAACTTTTTCTATATAATGTACATACATAGATATAAGAAGTCAGAATTTGATTGATTGATTGTTGGTTGCTTTACACTGCATTAGCACAACAAGGCTATATCGCAGCGAGAGCTAATTCTAAAGTCAGAATTTGTAAAAGTAAACCATTAAAAGTCAAAGTACAGTCTTCAACATGGAGCCTTGGCTGACATGGAACAGCAAGCTATAACTTAGGGCCCCAACAAATGTCCATTAGAATCATTAATGAGCCACATCAACAAACAACAACCACTGAACATCAAGTTCCTGACTTGGGACAGTTGCAAACAAATGCAGGGGGTTGAAACATTTTAATAGGTACCAACTTTCACCAGGTTACCAGCCGAGTTCCTTTAAACAATTTTGAATGACTAAGCATTTTATATTTCAGATTAGCACTATAGCTTGTCTGTAAGGATTGAGGCTGGGAAGGGCCATTGGAGCTGACTTTTATGGTAAGAACCAATACATAGATTTATTTACTATTCAGCCAAGAGCATGTAAATACCATAGATTTTTATTATTTTTACCAGAGATTTAGATCTTTCATTTTAATTTTTCTTAAAATAATCAAAAGGGAGTATCAAGATTGATAAGGGAAATCAAAAATTATACCTGTACTAAGAAAATGTTCCTTCAGTCTGCACGTTCATTTCTTTGTCTGTCTGATATCCATCTGTCCCACTTAAGGTGGTACCTAATACTACAGGGAGATAACTCGTTTTAAGGGAATATTAAGCTTCTCAATTAACAGTTGGTTTAAATTTTTTGAAATTTTTATATTTTTGTCAAATGGTCAAAGTAAATACTTTGTCAAAATTTAATGAAAATTAAACGAGCCAAATTAATTTAAGTGTTGGGTACCACCTTAAAGTTAGTTTTTGGTCAAAGTAGTTCTTGATGATCAACTTGAAACTTGTATGATTGCTGAGGAGATAACTCACCCAGACACCAAATGCTGTGGATGTAAGCAAAAATGCTCACTGTATGGCCTACAACAATGAGCAAAAGCTTTACTGTATAGTTTGAAAAAACAACAATGAGCAAAGCCCATACCGCATAGTCGGCTATAAAAAGCCCCGATAAGACAATGTAAAACAATTCAAAAGAGAAAACTAACAGCCTTATTTATGTAAAAAAAAAATGAACGAAAAACAAGTATGTAACACACAAACAAACTACAACCACTGAATTACAGGCTCCCGACAGCCTAGTTCATGATGAAACAATAAAAAAATATGTCGGACATCAGCCAACTACTTGTTTGTCATGCTTGCTTGCCAATGAAGACTGGTAATTTAAATTTATGCCAACACAGGACTTAAAACAAAGTAAAAGCAATGTTATTTGCATTATAATTGTTAATTAAGTCTAGTTGATTATTTCTGTGCATTAGATATTGATTTAATAATGTATATTTCTTTTTCAGGTAACTTTAATTGAGGAAGCATTAAATTATTGTGCGATTTAACTGAAACTATAAAGAATGTAATTCAGACAATAATTGTTTGTGTGAAAAAATGTTAATGATTTGAGAAGAAAAAAGATGTGTAAAGATTCTCCTTTTTCAACAAGATTGGGAGTTGTAGGATATTATTATCCCCCCTTCACAGCCCCCTTGTGACTAGGTTTGATGGGGAAGTTTAAAATGATGGGAAATGGACAAATTTTACAATTTAACATGTAGTATAGATCTTCATTTTACGCAAGATATCTTAATATGGTCCATATGTAAGCAAAACATTTCCAGGTTTAGAAGGGAGAATCTAAAAAAAAAAAAAAAAAAATGTTTTTTTTTTATTGAAATGAGATTTTTTAGTTTACTGAATTGTTACATATATATATTTTCCAACTTTTTGTTATTTTTAGCAGTGTTTTTAACTAAAAAAAAATTTCA
Organism: Mytilus trossulus; assembly: GCF_036588685.1. NCBI lineage: Eukaryota > Metazoa > Mollusca > Bivalvia > Mytilida > Mytilidae > Mytilus > Mytilus trossulus. The sequence goes on from NC_086380.1 coordinate 13,325,681, forward strand.
CCAGAAGTCAAGTGAAAAAAAATATAATTGATTTTAGGTGAATAACGCCAGTGACTTTCTGGAAGATTTGTTTTATCTTGGTCGCCATGAATATAATTGGTTGAGGAAGTATTAAAATGTTTTGGGTTTTTGATAGAAAATACTTTTTTTTATTTTATTCATACTATTTTTGTTAAATATAGCAATGATGAGGAGTTCTTATAGGGTGGAATTAAGGGCAAAGGGAGGTAATTTATTATACCCTTGTTAACTCTAGAATGTTGGGGAAAATATAGCTTTATTTTCTTGAATATTTGTAGAAGTTTTGGAGTTAATATTAGTTGTATTATACTAGTTATATATTGCCTATTATTTTGAGTTTTGTAAATAAAAAAAATTTGAGGTTGATGAGGAAAAAAAAAAGATTATTTCCCAAAAAGCATAGAAAAAGAACATCTTGGTAAAAAAAAATAATTGAAATGTATTCCAGGCCATTTTTTTTATTGGATGAAGAAGTGAGATTAAGGGGAGATAATCACCAACATTCCTAGTCAATTAAGATTTGAGATGTAAAACATCTATAGTTTTGAATTATAACCTCAGTTTTGACAGGCTAGTGATACAGTCACGTCAGTAGTTGAACTACTTAGACCAATACAATACCCCTAGAGGAAAAAAATTGTAGTGAAAATAAGTTTTTGCAATGCTTTGTATTTTTGTATTAAATTATTATGTTTTTATTAAAATGATACCGTATATTGTATTGTATAATGTTTAATATAGGAAGGATGTGAAGTCAAACAATGGGTGAAATTTTCAGGGCAAAGGGAGGTAATTAATCACCATGTTTGACTCTTTGATACATGAAATATTCTTAGTGTTTGGGAAAATAACATTTTTGTTGACCTTTGACTTTTGTTGAAAAAGCAAGACATAGCGATCCTACATTCTGTCGTCAGCATTGTCCGTGATTTTAATTTGATAATTAAATTTTAATAACTGTCTTAAACTATCCTTGATTTCTACCAAACTTGGACGGAAGCTTGTTTATAAGATAGTATTCCAAAAGTAAATTTTTGTAAAAAAAAATCCTGTTTATCCGTATTTTACTTATAAATGGATGTAACTTTTCTGTAAATTATCATAACCTTCACTCTCAGTCTCTATGGTTAAATGAAATATTTAAATAAAATTTTTCCTTTGTGATTTAAACAGTCCCCCCTTCCCTTGGACAACAAATTATTTATTGTTGAAATTATTCGCATGAATTTACTTAAGGTAAAACAAAAAACTTATTATTTATAATGTGTTTCATCAGGGCCTTTAAGGCATTTTTTCAATTTATAAATCCCTCAAAAATATAAGCTAAAGGAACCTGCAAAATATGATTTTTCTTTGATTTAATTTGTAATAATATATTAAAGAGCAAAATGTCTGTATTTGTCCATCTTCATGATGATGACTTCCATCCAAAACTTCAATACTATATAATCTGAAAAGTGGATCCCTGGATCATGTATCAGTATTAAGGGTTTGATAAAACACAGAATTCAACGTTTTATAAGAACACAACTTTAGGGATTGTAACAGTGATTTAATAAGATAGACATATTTTGGTTCCTATGGCAACTTCATCAGGATTAAAACTACAGAAGAGTACACAATCCTTTTGTGATAACTTACATTTCACAATGTCACCATCGGGATAAATCATAAATGAGGAGTGAAGGTAAATGTGAAAGTTAACTGGATCAAGAATGTTAAATAAAATATGTTTTTGTAAATTTGGACGACATTTAACTTGCAATTATGTACTATTTACTAAACTGGATTTAGTACAGACTTGCAGTCCCGTACCATTTCAACAATGGAAGAAGTACGTTTGTCTGAGCGAAGCCAATTGGAAGCATGTACCTCTTAGTGAAGCTAATTGGGAGTGTACCCTCTGTCTTGTTGCGAAGCCAATTGGAAGCAGTACATATATACCTCTGTTTGCTTAAGCTAATTAGAAGCAGTACCCCCGGCAGAGTGGTCCCAATTAGAGGCAGTAACTCTGAGCGAAGCCAATTGGAAGCATGTACCTCTGCAAAATTTTGTTAAAAACACTTTTCAACAAATTTTATTTAGCATTCTTTATAATGTCTACTTTTATACCTTCTTTCATTTTTTATTTATTATTATTCCCCCTGTTGACATAGTGAAGTGCAAATTATCACTTCACCATTTTGCACACTTCTGTAGTTCTTATTCTGATGAAGATGCCATAGAAATTGAAACATTCCAATATTATAATAGTTTAATATTCTCCAACAATGCCTGAAGTATTGTTATAAGGGCTTTATATAATTATCATAATCTTTTATAGACCATTTAAATCCCTGAAGCAGGCGCGGATCCAGAGGGGGGTTCCAGGGTTGTAACCCCTCTTCTTTTTGGACGATCAATGCATTTGAATGGGGACATGTAATAAGAACCCCCCCCCTCCCCCCCCCTTTGTCCTGGGTTAGGACCCCCTTTTAAAATGGCTGGATCCGCCCCTGCTGAAGTATTGTTATAAGGGCTTTGGAATTATCATAATCTTTTATAGACCATTTAAATAAAAAAAAAAACATTTCCAGGTAACTTTGAATGTAAAATACAATAAGGACTTATGTCGAGCTTTCAACTTTAGTCGAAAAAAGCGAGAAATAGGGATCATAAGATAGTGTCAAGAAATGAATTTTGTAAAAGAAAAATCCTGTTTTTTCCTATTTTACTTATAAATGGACTTGGTTTTTCTGCCAGGAAACGGTTAACATTACATTCACTCTTTGATTAAAGTTTTTAAAATTTAAGAACTTTCTTTAACTACCCTGGATTTGTACCACACTTTTATGAATGGACTTTTTCTTTCAGTTAACATTAACTAAACTCTGCAGTTAAAGTATTTAAAACATAAACTATCCTGAATTACCAAACTTGGACAGAGGACAATTAAATGATTGTATTGAGAGGAATATTTTTATTAATTTTTTCCTGCATTTTTGTTGTGCCTGCGATTAATAGCAAAAGTAGGCGAGACACTGGGTTCTGCGAAACCCTTACAAATGTTTTGTACTAAAAATATTTCTTTTTTACAAGTGTTCTTTTTTAAATATCAGATATGAACTAGCTAAAATTGACTATTATTTAGAGTTAAGTAAATAAAAAAATATGTAAACTTAGCTCTAGATAATAGATTTTGTGGGTGGGAGAAAAAATGTTATTTCAATTGATTTGGGGATTTTTTTTTAAAACAGGATTTCTTAAAAGTGCATCTGATATTTTTTATATATAATATTATTATTTTAAAAAGCAAATGTTCAATAAGATAACGAGGAAAGTCACCTTGGCAGTTAGGAGAGCAGCTCTAAGGAAGATGGCCAATTAAATCTTCAACCAAGTCTCAGTCTGAGGCCTTACTGTGAAGAATCAATGGTGAGTTAAAATGTTCCACAAAGTTTAGGGTATTATTAATGTTATTATAGGCCTTGAAATTATTTATTAAAGGGTTATATTTGGTTTTGAGGATATGTAAATAATTCCATAATTTTTGTTTACAACATTACAACTGTCAGTGGAGGATCCAGGGAGAACCGGTTGGAACCCCCCTTTTTTGAAATGGCTGGATCCGCTCTGGACTGTAATCATTTTAGTTTTCTTCCTTTGGTATCAAGTTTACCTTTGGTATCAAGTTTACATATTAATGATGGTAGTGTATAATGAATTTATAAAAAAAAAAACCAAAAAACATGATTTTGTTATCCCTCAATCTGCACAGATTGATCTTTAAAATATTTAAAAGTATATTTTTTAATTTTAGATTGTTGAATCGACAGTATTTACATGGTGTTGGGAATAAGACTTGGATATCTAATATTGTTAACATGTTGGTAGGTATTAAAGCTTTAGATGAATAATTTCATAGGATTTGATAAATTTATAAAGGTCTACCACTGGAGTTAAGCAACCATAAATCAATCAATATAAAGGATTAAGTACCAAAAATTGAAATATCCAATATATGTATAATGAAATAAATACACTTATGTGCAGCATACTAGGTGACATTATGGTACTAATAAAGACTGTAATTATTTTTAATTGTATTCAGACTTTTTATGTTATGTTTCGTAAATTTTAAAAATATATAAAAAAAAAAGTAGGTACATATGTAATTATCTGACTTGAAACTCTTTGGAATTCTCTAATTGAAAGGGGGCGCTACTTCAAGCACATGTTTTAACATCCAGCCTCTTTTCCAAATTGCTGAAGGAGAAACAAGTACATTCAATTTCATAAAATATTTTTATCCCCTCCACCTTCCCCTTCTTCCACCTTGTAAAGAGGTTTTTAATGGTTGTTTGAATGAGGACAATAAAAGTGGTATCTGCTCCCAAAATTTATGACATTAGTCTATTATTAACAAATTTATATTCAAGGGGAGGTAACTCTAAATTGATTGACTTTTCCAAAAATTCAATTTCATCAATTGATGACATTTGTCCTTTTATTATTACATAATATGCTCATTGGTTCAGACTGTAATGAAAGTATTCATATTTGGTACTTATAATTGTAGTGTATGCAAATTGTATACATGTATCTTTTGATATGATTGATTTTGAAACATAAACTGTCAATGATCTGTGGCCTGCATCATCATAATATGTGTTAGTTGTAATTGTGACTTTGGCGGACCATAAAAGTCTTTTATTGAAAATTTTAAAGCATGAGTTTATGATTCAGAGTACCAAATTATTTTGTTTCCATGATTGTGTTGTTGTTATCCATGTGTTATTTTAGATTTCTTTTGACAATAAGGAAAACTTAAGAATAACTGAGAAACTTTATATTCTAGGTTAGCATCACAGTGTTTCCATAAGGTTACTTGCTGGAATACCAATTAGAGCTGTTTAAAGGTGAGAATTTATTCATTTTTCAATTTCAATTTCAATTAAAAGTACCCTAATAAATTTTTTTTATGCCCCTAGAAATCTATATATATCAATAATAAATAAATTTCAATGTAAAATGTTGTACTTTTAATTTAGAATTACAAACATTATTAGACTCTCTACACTTTAATTTAGAAGAGTATTTATATTAAGTAATATTTCTTTCTCACTTGTATGAATAAGAGATATGAAGGGGAGATAACCTAGTGTTATGTTAAACCAGTGCTGTCATAAAAAAGATGTATGATAACTGCCTTTCATTCAGTTTTGAATGTTTTCATAACAAAATTTGTCTCGACCAAATGTTATTAAACTTGAACACAATGCTTAATACTACAAAACACAGATTAAATTCGATATTTTGGTGGTGTCACCTTTACAGTTATTCCCCTTTCAAACGTTCTATGCAAGGGGTGGCATTATCTGTGTTTCATTGAAAACAGTTCATTCATTAGTATCTTGCTTTTTTTATTTCAAAAATTGCTGCTTTAATTTTATTATATACCTTTATTATCTGTTTATGTTAAGAATTAAACAATTAAGTGCCAGTCTTTGTAAGAATCGGGCAATTTTGACAAAAATCAAAACATGGGTGAAAAAACCCACTTACCTAGCTAGTCATTCTATTTTGAAGTAACACTCATCATGAGTTAGAAATGGTAGGTCTTTAGTGTCTGTGTGTATGATAACTTGAGAAATCTTTAGACAAACTTTGGTTAGAATGATAGCAAATTACAGAGTTAGCTCCCCTTAATTGTTAATTTCTAGTGCACTGTAACCAAATTTTATCTCCAATTACGAGAACAGGACAAGAAAACAAGTGATAAAGTTTGCATCATTATACATTTTTAACATAAATTAATGTCAACCTGAGTGGGTTTTTGTTTGTCATGTTTTTACCACTGCCTGATTCTTAGGTAAACTAGCAATTAAATCTTTACTTTGTTTCTTTTCAGTTTAAAGTGTACCTGTTGCTGCCTTGTATGGTAAAATCTTCAAACAATAACATACAAACAATCGGATCAACTGTTGCTGCCTTGTATGGTTAAATCTTCAGACAATAACAACATACAAACAATCGGATCAACTGTTACTATCTCTAGTGGTAGAATCTGTAGTCAGTAGTCTTATAAGCAGGAGAATGAATTGTTAACAAATTTTGTTTTTATTGTATTCAGTTCAAATTATAAATATATAGTTTTATCATTTTTACTTGCATTTGATTATTGTAATTGATAAAAATAAAACACTGAAATTATTATAATTTGAGGGGTCCTAAGGTATGCCATAGGTTTCACAAAGTACCTATAAGACTTACATCAGTTTACACATATTTTTAAGTTATGTACCTGTTTGTCTATCTAACAAGTGTTTTGTGAAATGAATTTTGCTTGTTACAAACCTATAATGTAGGACTTTGATGGCCAAACACTGAAAAATATAAAAAAAATACCCTGTTAAGCATTTATGATTTTTGATTCCAAAAATAAATATTTGGCTATTTGGTTGTGTTTTACTCCACCTTCTGTACATTTATACCAAAAAATGGCTGTCAGTTTAATTATTTGGTTTTGTTTAATAAATGCAATTCTCAGAATTCGAGACCGCTCAAGTGAAAATAATTTCAGTTTTTGTAAATTGTTTAATTTTATAATTTTTATGTTTTTTCTCATTGATTATTTATATTTTAAGGAATGATTAAGGTTCGTCTTTTGAAGATTGTACTCAACATTTTAAGAATTATTTTTTCCACCAAAGATTACTGAGGAACCTTAAAAATTATTTTACTTTGATTTTGATGGATGGCATTTTAACGTCCAGTGGCAAATTAAATGCAGATTTAGGGTGGGAACATATTAATGTGGTATTAATATAGACCCTGTTTTGTACTATATCAGCATTCTGATCTTGATTTTTTTAACATGCTAGTTCACAATATAACAGTCCACAGTAAGACATTTCATCCTACCTTGACAAATCATTCTGACAAAAAGCTGAAAAATCTTTGCTCTTACTACTAAATGCTGAGTGAGGGAAGTTGAACATAACTTGCAGAGGATAATCAAATTTTCAATTTTTTGGTTTGAACCTGATGGGGGCCAAATTCCCTTCTGCTCTCCTGGCTAGCATAAAATGGGGTGTTGGAGAAAAATTGTCTGTCTGTCTGTCTGTCTGTCTGTCCATCTCTCATCCACAGTTATATACAATTAGTAGATGTTTATTGAAACTTTCAGATTATCTTCTGTAACTAATGGCAGTGTGTATTTTATTTTATTACAATGACATTCTATGGTTCCCAATTAAAACGAATGGTCCTTCAGATATATTTTAATAACTTGGTAAATATCACATACAAATATTTAATCATGTGAAAGATGGGTTGGTTTAAATGTGTGTAATGTGTGATTATTCTGGATGCAAATAGATAATCTGCTCTCATTAAATCTATGTTCATATCAGCTGAACCAACCTATCCTTCAATATGAGTAATAAAATATAAAAATAGGAAAAAATCATTTTTTGATTGGAGAACCTTTAGAAGTAAAAATAAATGGTACACAATGTCTGCATATACTTATAGATTATGGTTGATCATCTCAATGAGATTGATTTTCTCGTTTGAGCCGATACGGCAAAAGCAAGAAAAGCAATTGAGTTGAGATGACCAATTATAATCTGTCTATTGCTATTTTTACTCATGAGCACATTGTCAATTTCATGTCAAATTCATTAGCAACTCCATGTGCCTCCTTAGTTTCTAGCGATTATTTTCCATTGCAAGTAAGTAGCATGATATGAAAAATCACAAAAAAAGAACAAAGAAAAAATGCACAAAATAGCGATAATGAAGATTATTTGAAAGTTTAGGAAAAGTATATTTAATGGGGGTACCATGATGACGAAGAACAGTGAAAAATATTGCCAAATAACTTTAACAATAATTGTTGGTGCATGACAATAAACTGTACACTTTTTGTCAAGACTATAAAAAAATTGACTGATTTTGACCAATCTTTTATTTTTTTTCTCCATAAATTAAGGTAACAATAATTATTTGAGACTTGACAATTCAGGGTTAGGCCATTCCTTCCCTCATAACATAATGGATAAATCAGACTGAATAACAGAATACTAGTTATCTCCCTTTCTTGATAGGGGAAAAGAACAAGTGCCCTAAAATGAAAAAAAATATATCCTTAATTTTTAGAAATAACTGCTTAGAAATAGGGTGAGAGTACATCTATATATTGTAAAACAGCTTTGGTTTGAAATTTGGAGTGAAATGCAGTTAAAATTATTAAATCACCAAGGGAAAAGTGACTGTACAAATCAAGTTATTTAGATTAAGATAATTACCCAGTAAATAAGTTGAGTACATCTCAAAAATTTAATTTAATTTATGTAAAGTTTTATACTTTTATATTGTAGCTTTTACTATTGTTTTTAAAATTGTAACGTTTTTGAACATCCTTTTTAAAATTTGAAACAAACTGAGGATTCTATTATTTTTATGGTTTTTTTTTTTTTATTTTTTTATTTCTAGCATTTTTATTATTAAGTTTAAGACTCGAGGTTATATACTCAGCAAAATAGTCTTTTTAGAAACCAATAATAACATAATTTCATACATGTGTATCAAAACAGACACGATTTTCCAAAACAACCAGTCTGAGAACTGGTATCCATGGAAATTAAGAAGAATCCTCAGTACTGTCGTTTATTTTGTATTATTGTTATGTTTTTTGCTAATGATACAAGTGTGGACACAGATCAGTGTGGATAGTATGTTTGTTGCTAATGATATCAAACCCATGATGCATGTTTTTTATTGTAAGATAATGTACAACGATGGCCAAAAGCATATCAAAATTTACATTTTGTTTTATAAAATAATACCTCTACGGAAGCAGATTGTGTTTGATTTCATTTGCATATTTTGTATCAAGATTTATGATAATAATTAAAATTGAATAGTAATATTAATTTTGTATTTTGTTTTAGCCTAGATGACAAATAAATGGAGGAAAAGGTTTCTGACAAAGACGATGCATACTCATCACAAATTGATGTCAATCCTCATTATTCTCTAAATTACTGTACTAGAAATGAACATCAAACTTGTTGGGTCCTTTGAACAAGATTTGGGACAAATGATGCTTAAGGCATATCTGACAATTCACTGTGGATTTCTTTTCTACCTCAAGCATAGATGACCTTAGCTGTATTTGGCAAAACTATTAGGAATTTTGGTCCTCAATTCTCTTCAACTTTGTACTTTATTTTGGCCTTTTAAACATTTTTGGATTCGAGCGTCACTGATGAGTCTTATGTAGACGAAACGTGCGTCTGGCGTATATACAAAATTTAGTCCTGGTATCTATGATGAGTTTATTTATTAGTATTTGTTGGATATTAATTTTCAAGGATTTCCTGGGTATAGGTACACCACAAATTTGAATGTTCAACGAAATACAAATTTTGTCTTGGCTTGTATGCAGACTGGCAGTGTCACAATATCAAACATCCTCAAAATCAACCAAACTTCAATTCATGGACATTGGTATCCATGAAAATAAATGAATCCTCAGTGACTTACAGAATTGTTCATTGGACATTCTCATAACCAGCTTAGCCACTGCTTTCAGTAGATCAAGAGTGATCTAATTTATTGTCCTTTCTGTCATGATGAAAATCATAGGACTTCAGAGGCGTCTTGGAATGAAACTGCAGGTGCATTCTGCTTTGAAGTTTTTTTCATCTTGCATATGACCATTGTCTTGACTTTATTTTTAAGTTTGAAACAACACTGATATTTGGTATTCATTGCAAGATATGTGTGTCCTTCATGCAGACAGTGATCACATTACCAGTGGTGTCATGCCATGGTTCAGTGATAGATTTTCAGTTCTATATGAGGTATTAGTTACTTCCAAATACATCAATATATTCAATTGATTGTCATGTTTACATGACTTGTATTGTATGTTGTTACATGTATTGTATGTCGAATAAGTTTTTTTTTACTTTGAGCTCATTTTCATTTGCATTGATTTTTGGACATTTTGTATTTTTTCTCAGATACTATATTAGAAATACTATAAGGTTCAAGGGGATGTGATATCAGTGCCAATGAGACAACATTCTATCCATGTAACAATTTTTATAAGTAATCCATTATAGGTCAAAGGACGGTCCTCAACACGGAGCCTTTTTAAAATAGCTCGCGCCAAACAGAAAGCTATAAAGGGCCCCAAAAATCAATCAACAAGTCTAATCTATATAAAAACAAGTAATGAGAAACACTTATGAACCACATCAACAAAAGACGACCACTAAACATCAGTGACAGGTGTAAACATATATTTGGTGTACTGTCTGTCTGATGTGGTTCATCTGACCTTGACCTTATTTTAATGTTTTTTGATTAGCATGATGCAGTCCCAAATATATTGTGAAAAATGATCGTAAAAGGGGTTTATTTAAAATTGACCTTATTTAATGGATCATTGATTATTATAATGTTAATTTCCTGGTACCCCTGTATTAAAACATTGGTCTTTCAATTCAGAACTCAGTTTGTAAACTAAAATTCAAAATAATACAAGACTGACATAGAAGAATGACGTGGTATTAAACATTATTTGTGAGTTCTCAACTCTCCCCTGTTAGATTGTCGATTTTTTGTAAGCGTTACACGTGAAAGTCGAATTATTGTGTCGGGAAATGAGGTTTTGCGGGGACCCAGGAAATGACAAAAAAATGAGAATTGCTTACGTATATAGTGTAAGCGGGATACGGGAATCTGACAAAGCAGTAAGCGGGATCCGGGATCGGAACCCCCCAATGAGACCCACATTAGAATCTCGTTCCCTCAAGATACTATGTCGTTCCCACAAGATAGTTATATCGTTCCCTCTAGATGTTATGTCGTTCCTACAAGATACTATGTCGTTCCCACAAGATAGACATCTCGTTCCCTCAAGATGCTATGTCGTTCCCTTAAGATAATATGTTGTTCCCTCAAGATGATATGTTGTTACCCCAAGATGATATGTCGTTCCCTCAAGATATCATGTCGTTCCCTCAAAATATCATGTCGTTCCCTCAAGATATTATGTCGTTCCCTTCAGATGATATGTCGTTCCCTCAAGATGCTATGTTGTTCCCTCAAGATAGTTATCTCGTTCCCTCAACATAGCAATATCAATACAAATTTAAAACTATGTTGAGGGAACAACATAGTATCTTGAGGAAACACCATAATATCTTGAGGGACCGACATAACATCTTGAGGGAACAACATAGTATCTTGAGGGAACGACATAGCATCTTGAGACAACAACATAACATCTTGAGGGAACGATTTAGGATCTTGAGGAAACGACATAATATCTCGAGGGAACGACATATTATCTTGAGGGAACGACATATTATCTTGAGGGAACGAGATAACTATCTTGTGGATAATCAATCATAAAAAGTGACTGTCTGAGATCTGCCATTCAAACAGCTATTTGTATCACCAACGAAATTGTATGTTCTATTAAATGTTCTCCTTGCTGTAACAAAAACAATTTACTAATTCTCTGTTCTCATTTGATTTATAAATCAAAAGATACATATATTATAAAAGCGTTATTTTAATATTTTTCCTAATACAGTCTTGTCTTTAAACTCTTCTTTTTTTTAACTTATACAGTTTATTTTTTGTCCTTAAATTATGTTTAAAAAAATAGATCTTTATCAGTGTCTTTTTTATTTTTGTCTCACCTATTCCCAGTTTTGTCCAGAAACTTCATTGTGTATTTGTTGAACAATTGAGAACAATATTGGAGAAAGGAACACACCTTATAGCTGATATATAATTCATATTTATTATATATAATTTTATTCTGGTACATGTATCACCTAAGTTGGACAAAGGTATACAGAAAAACACATTGGTTTACATTAGATTGCATAGAAGTACATTTGTTGAGGAAGCATTTTAAAATATGAGTTTTATTAAAGAATAGTAGATAGTTAATTGTATGAAATTATAAAAAAAAAAAACTGCCGTTGGATCTATGTATTCAGCGACCAATAAAACTAAAAACTCAAATTGAGGACGTTGAGAAATAATAGTGTAAGTCAATATGAATTTAAGCTCGACGGGTATCGGCGTCCGTCATCTGTCGCTGTTCTGTGTCGACCGGTAAAATTTAAATCGCAGTCATATTCTCCGTCTTGAATTTACCCATCCACAAAGCTGCATTGTCTAAAAACGGCACTTGAAATGAGGCTAACCGCCTTCAAAAGATGTTTCCAATATTTCTTTTAATGGAAATATTATAGTTTTAATAGGTATGGATTTTTCTTTTAAAACGAATAGGAGTAACATCATTCTAGCATTTGAATCTTTATCTTTTCATATAATATCATAAAACGTTATATACACATACAGGTGCCGGGGTTCAGTTATAAAGGAGTTCATTGACGTGTAAACTCTGTTATTTCATGGTCACTCAAAACCTATACTTAGCTTATAACTTTATAAGTCTAACATAACCAAAAACATTTATTTTTAATGCTTCCATGAAAATTAAATTCTTAAAAAATAGTTTAATATAAAAATGAACAGATACTAGTTTTAAAAAAGTGCACTTTTTCAGTGTTGTTGCCGTTGAAAACGGGAATTGCAGATAACATGCTACATAAGGACTTATCATTATTTGCATGGGAGCTGTTCATTTTGAAATCAAACATACAAAATTTCTTGACCCCCCCCCCCATAATATTTCTCTACTTTTATTTGATCCCCCCAGTAAAAACATTTAAAAGAAAATGATCACCTCTCTATTAAACATGCCAAACTTTAGTATGCAAAACACTTATGTTATTTAACGAAAATGTTGAAAATGAAATATTCTCAGTAACTGATTGAGTCCAAAAACATATTTGAGGGCAAATTGTCTCGAAATAGGGCTCTTCCATGAGGCCTCAGCCATGACTACATGTATATGCCAGAAAATGAAATACATGTATAACGACTGAATTATTCGGATTATGAAGCACCTATGCAGCTTCCAACATCCCCAAAGTCTTATGATGTCTTACTTAATGTATATGAATGGTGTTAATTAAAAGTATGTCTTGATTTTACTGTAAGTTGTAATGTTCTTCTTGATACTTTCTCATATAGTATGTGAAATACTTATTTCCATGTGTAAAAAATATTGATCCTCTCACTTTGAATTTGTAAAAAAAATTGAGCCCCCTTTTCCACATACAGAAAAAAAAAAAATGATTCCCCTGTATTTTGACCAGCCCCGCCCCCTTTCCCAAATAAAAAAGTATAAGTCCGTCAGTATTCAGAAAAATGCACTTTCGAGTCATATTCTAATATCTCACAGTTAAAATAAAAGTAAATTAAGTAAATTCGTATACACTTGCTTTAATGCCATGACTTGAATAGTAATGCTGTTCAAGTGCAACAAAACCTATATGTCATGTACTGTCAAACAAAAGTACACACATTTCGAAAAGCTAGACATTATATTGATACATAAACAGATTTTAAATCAACTATCTTTGATTTTTATCAACATGAATAAATATAACATGCAATAAATTTATATAAAGAGAATAAACTGTATACTTTTAAAATACTTTAACAGTTTACATTAGAATGATATTGTAAATTGCGTAGAGTTTATAGCACTTGCTTGTTGACTGAGATGTCACGAACCCTCATAATTAAATTAAACGACGTCACTCACAGGTGCCCGTTTTTGCCGTAATTGGCTTATGTGACAATCACGAAATGGAGGAGCAAGAAAAAGCAGCTATTGACAGAAACTACGATTTATTGATAAATAATATAATATTAACGGATGAATTTTATAATCAACTAAGATGGAATCAAGTTTTACCAGAATCGATGATCGCTGATGTTCAAGTATGTTATTATATTTTTTTCCGAGATATTTTGTATACTTTATTTTAACAGTTTAGATTTTATTTTTTATTCTCACATAATTAGCATTTACATACAAATTCCCCTTTTCATAAGAAATTGTTGCTTCGTTCAAGGAACTAGCTGAATTTATTGACACTTTTGTGCTTTACTTTAAATTTACAGATTTCGAATTTCTAAATGAAGATGAAATTATACGTGTATAAAATAAATAGTTGAAAGCAGACAAAAATATTTAAATCATCTCTTGTTAACTCACTTTTTTTGTTTGTTATAGAAGACGATTTTATGTATGATAAGGTCCTCTTGACCTCATATGAAATATTTATCGTTTGAGGTACTTTCCACAACAACCGTGTTTGAAAGCTTTGATTTAACGATTTTAGCATGGTCTAAACTTTTTTCGATTCACAGACTTGGTGTCTTTATACTTTGCATACCAATATAGCATCTTGATTTGTTCAGTCGCGGATCCAGGGTGTGTCCGGGGGTTGGACCCCTTTTTTCGGACGATCAATGCATTTGAATGGGAGCATATAGTTGGGACCCCCTCTTTAATCTGGGTTGGGAATCCCCTTTTTAAAATGGCGGGATCCGCCACTGTCGTTGGTCGTTGACTGAAAATGTTACAAGAAAAATATCAAATAAACTTAAGATTTAGAATTAAAATTGACCCAGAACAAGCCAAAGGGAACAAGACATGACAGCAGTGTATCAAAATATTTTATTGTCAAGACATTTACATTTGTTGTAATGCACTCCCCTCCTTTAAAGAAAATAACATCTTTCTCTCTGCCACGTGGTATATATTGAGTCTAGCACATTCATAATACGAAATGTAAAAATATCTTCCTACATATTGTACATGTTGTACGTGTAGTTTCTTAATAACAAGATTTCGTGCAACTCCAAATCCAATTTGAACCGTTTAAAACATTAAATGACAAAAACAATGTTCGTGGTGTCCAGTGAATATTTCCAATTGATTTGTTATATCAGCGTAAATTGTGGGCGATGATGATGATGGATAGGAGTTAACTGTTCTGCTTCAAATATTACACTTGCTTAATAAAGATAGGAAAACACAAACGTTTTGAATTTTTCACGACTTAATTCACTTCAATTTCTTTTTATAAGTGTTTTCGTAGTTTATTGGCCATCAAATCGTACAGCGACAAACAGTTTAAAACAGTATACTTATTTTATTTATATTTAGGAATATTTAAAAATTTTCAGAAGTATCATAACCCAACTTCATAGGTTTGTATTATTTTTTTTGCTACCCATGGTGTATTAACTACACTACATTACAGTTGTCCTCCTTTAACCACAAAATAGAGAAGAATATATTTATGATATTAGTAGGTATATGAAAATTACCAAAACAATTAAACGAAACAACAATACTGCAACAACCACTAGATAGACTACAACGAAACAGAGAGACTATGGTGGAGTTAAATATACTGATCGACTTTAGAAACGCAACACTAGATTATTTTTGTGTTATTTTTGAACGAATGTGTCAACGTCAAAAGCGATGACTGCCTGTTACAAACGCCAAAAGGATTGTCAGAAAGGATTGAAAGAACTGTTTCTCAAAGCAAAAGAAACTGAATCAATCTTTCATGGGACCAAAATTTCGCTATAAGAAATTCGTGCGACTTCAAAAATTTGGTATGTTCAATAACCACAGGTACAAAAACTGTAAGTCAGATTTTGATTTTTTGTAAGGAGAAAGAAGCATGATAAGCATGAAAAGTAGTTGTAAAAGAATCAAAAAAGATTTGGTAAAATAAAATCAACAAAATGAGTGTTGCGTATCTAAAGTCGTTCTGTATATTTGTTTAGTACGAACAAACCTTTTATTCTATTAGACCTTATGAAGTAAATGTTTATTGAGATGTTTAGATAGGAAAAAACAAGATGCATTTATTCATGACAAAACTCCATTAAAAGCTTATTTTTTAAATTTTGATATTTACTCCTATACATTACAGGCATGTAAGACAAAAGAAGACAGAATAAAACAGTTGCTGCATACCCTACAATTACGAGGATCTGATGCTTTCCGGAAGTTACGTCATGTACTTCATATCACTGGTCATAACTTCCTAGCAGACCAACTGTATGAAGAAGGTATATTATTTTTATTTTCTATTTTTTTTTCTATAAAAGTTATTAGCCCATGTAAAAAGCACAAGTGCTAATTCTTTTTTGAAATCCCCTTGAAATAAATACGACATTATACAGAAGAGACGGTATTTATGGATAAAAATAATGGAAAGGTTTCGGAAATTGACGGCTTTATTAATGTCAGCATTCTAATAAGTATGATTATCCATCATTAAAATATTCAATGAGATCGCATGTAACATTTAGTGCCTATTTTCACCTTTAAAAAGAATACGAAAGTTACATTCAAACTCATAAGTCGAAAATAAACTGAAAACGTCAGAGCTAAAAACAGAAAAAGACAAACAGACAAACAATAGAACACAAAACGCAACATAGATTGGGTAATTCGAACCCATATATAACTGGAAATGATCACAGATGCGTGCTTCACCGATCAGATGAAGACTAACCATTGGTTAAGTGAAAGTTTATGATACCAGTGTTTTATAAAGTTATGTGTTTCATTATTTTTAGTCGGTGGTTGCTTACAGTTTGGAGGGGATTTTTCTTCATATGTTCTCGATACTGAAAGTTTTTGGATTTGAAACATAAAACAAAAAACCAAGACAAATTTAAACATGCAAGTTTGACACAGGAAAGCACAAACGATTTCAATAAAAAATAAACTGTACCATATTCTGTTTTTCATTCAGTTATATTTTGTTTTACAGATAACGACGTCAGTATTATCAAAGCTAACGATCTGTTTAACAAGTTTCCATCCATCTTCAATCAAGTCTGTGATGATCTGAAAAGTAAATTTATAAAATACATTGAAACAAAGGTAAGAATAACTAGTTGGTCCGAGACCACAATTATTTCGTAGTGCATTTCTTTTAGAACATAAATGGGGGAAAAGTCCAACCTGGGCTTTCTCAAAGAAATTTTTACAGTGTGTTGTACTACTTTTGGGACAAATTATAGAAAAATTATAGAAAACTTCATCGGCTCTAACTCATAATATGGACAATTTTAGGTTTGGAGCGTCTTGACAATTTTTTGACAGCTTCCGAAATGCTAATTTTTAACCTTTTTCAGCTGGACCAAATTACTTCTTTCCTTTCAAATTCTGAACCCAAATTTTTTAACAGTGTAATTTTTTAGTTATGAGGAATGGAATTGATTTCTTAAAAGACGCAAGTAGACGTTTTCGAAATGGTTATTGTACTTGGAATGAAATATCTACAAAACGATTTTAATCTGTTCTGTTGATTAATTTTGAAAAATAATTTTTATTTGTTTTGTTACGACCTCTGGATTTTAAGACTGAAAAGCATGCTCATTTTCCCTAAAGGTATAGAAACAGAGGACACCTCATTTGTATTTCGATTAGTTTAAAAAAAAGTACACGTCAATCCCGAAGTGGATTAAGAAAGGACTGTTTTTCATTTAATTTATATTTTTTACAGGTAAAAGAAAAGGCCCTTGCAAAATTTTGGAACAAGTTATCACTGGAGAGATTAGAGGGGCTAGAGAATAAGAAGACATGTTACCTACAGGAAAAAGACATACGAGTTAAGCTTGAAAATAGAAGAAAACAGGTATAACTTCCATCGTGGTTTTCTTTCTTTCTTTCTTTCTTTCTTTTTTCTTTTTTCTTGTTCTTTCTTTATCTTTCTTTCTTTCTTTCTTTCTTTTTCTTTCTTTCTTTCTTTCTTTCTTTCTTTCTTTCTTTCTTTCTTGTAACAGTAAGTATCATTTACTGTGAAACTACTATTTCAGATAATTTTATTTTTTTCAATCCATGCAATCGGAATCAAAAGTCTGTGTCATGTTAAAATTGTTGCAGGTTAAAGATGTCATAGTTCTTAATCGGTAACATTTTCATGAATTTCATTAGGAACCCTTAATTATATAGACTTTTGTAAATATTATAAGGTGAAAAGTAAAAATATTCTATTCGACAAGTTTGCAGTATTGGTAAGATTAGTGTATTATATCTTTTTATGTTATCGTGAAGTTTTGATTTGAAAAGCAATTTTTAGACTTGCAAATGTACCTCTACATTTTGATTGCTTAATGTTCATATGATATCGTTGAATTTTATTTCTAGAACGTTTTTGTTACCCAGAGCATCATTGTTCACGAGTTTCTTGTGCGCAAGTATTAAATTTTTGTTCTCTAAAGACAAGATTCATACGTAGCTATGACTCACGACAAATTATTTTTTCAGGTCAGTTGCCTGAAGGAGGAACTAACAGACATGGACGGAAAGTTAAGGAAGAGAGAACTGGAAATTCAAGTTTTTGAAAGAGAAAGAGATGAAACAAGAAAACGGTTCAAGACGGAGCTTGCAGTTCAAGCTAGATTCAATGCAGCAAATAATAGTTCGATAATTAGGCTTAGGGAGAAGTTCATCTCATTTAACGAAAAAGTTAAAATCTTGAATAGGCAAATAGCAGAATTCTTATCAGTAAACGAAAATTCAAACGACAACCAGGATAACGAAAAACTTTCACGATTAGAGCAAAATGTGAAGACAATACTTCACATTGTAAAACAACAACAGGATGCAGTAGAGAGCAAGACAACGGAACGTGAATCAGTTCTCGCCCTTCTGAAAAAATCAACTAACAAATCAGAGCCTCTTTCTGATATTGTCAGACGATACTTAGAAAGAGAGGAAAAAGGAAAATCAGTTGTTAATAGGGAGATAGAGAAGCTGATCGAAATTCTACGTAAATCAAATAAACCTCAGTTGAAAAACAAGTCAAATGCTGGTACGGACATGAAACATCTACGTAACATGGTAGCGACTGTACGGGTTGAAGTGGAGCACCTTAAGAAAAAATTGGATTGGAAAGACGACCAAATTACGGACTTAATCAAAGAAACCATGATGCTTAGACAATACCAAAAGACAAAGGATCATAACTCAGTCAGTGAAACCCTAAAAGGGGCCATTGTAACCTCGCCTGTATCATCTCCGGATTCTACGTATGAAATGCAGTTGGCATACAAAAAGTTTGATAACTATCTGTCTAGTAACCCAGCACTTCCGAATAGAAATCGTCGCCGTGGGTCACTAGCAGATGTTGACTTAGAACCAGACCCGGACGAGACAGACATATCTTTTGTCGATAACAAAGATTATCTGGCGCCAACATCACCACGTGTTAAGTTTCCTGAATTAGAATTGGCTAAAGGTGAGAGCACCCCTAGATCTAAAGCGTTCTCCAGAAGGTATTCTGTAATGTCTGAACAAGATCTAGCAACAATATTAGAAACTGACGACAATGTAGAATTTGAAAGGCTAATGACATTCATTGCTAAGAAAACACAGCCAGCAAAATTACCACTTATCTGTAAAGATGCAATGTCAGTTGATTTTTCACAGGAGTCATTTGGAAACGAAAACATTTAAATCCTTGTTTTTAAACGAAATATTTTTTATGCGTCCGGTTTTTGACAAGTGTTATCATTTCAAGTATTGTTCTGTTGTTTATTTATTACACCACATACCATGTTGATATTAATTATATTAAAGTGATTTGTGTCTTACACTGCTTGAATAAAAACTAATAAAGCTCCAAAGACACTCTGAGCCTGTAATTGCTCACCTGAATTGTCTTCTTCTCAATTCTAGGAGACAGATCTTAACTTGAAATACTCATACTGTTTAAGTCATTACTTCATACGTGTAATGGGTTAGATTTGAGTTGCTCGGTGTATATTTTGGTGTGGTTGATTTTAATTAAGCTTTTTATGCCCCATTTATGGTCATTACGTTTTCTGGTCGTTTCCTCCGTCTGTTCGTTCGTCCGTCCGTTCGTCCGTCTGTACCGTTTCAGGTTCAAGTTTTAATTACAGTTTTTGGTCGAGGTAGTTTTTTTTTATGAAATGGAAGTCAGTTCAACTTAAAACTTAGTAAAAATGTTCCCTATGCTATGATGTTTCTAATTTTAATGGTAAATTAGAGATTTTATCTCATTTTCACGGTCCACTGAACATAGAAAATGATAGTGCGGATTGGGCATCCGTGTACTTGGGACACATTCTTGTTTTCTTTTGTTATTTGTTTTCTTTTTTATGTTGAAGGTTTTGTTTCTGACTGCTGTCTGTTAAATTTGAACTTTATTTATTTTACATCTAAGTATAAAATGAAAGAACTGTTAATGTATTACTTAGTATCAAGTTTGTAAGTAAGTGTCGAATGTTCGAAACAGCAGTTTTCGAAATAGTCCACAACAGATTCCAATTCGATGTTCCTGGTAATTAAAAATGATAAGCAGTATCTGCCGGCACCCACCGCTGACAAGTTGCACAAGGTAAGTACAAAACGGGAGTTAAGTAAATTTGATGATAGTAATAAGCCGATAACCTAAAAATCACAATTACAGGATCAGAAAGACAAACATTTCTTTTCTTTTTACTAATTCATAATGTTCCAAAGGTGAATAAAAATCTTCTCCGGAAAAGCTGGATAAATGTTCTCATATAAAAACGTTTCTGTTGATTTATATACAGCAACGAGCTTTGTTTCATATCAACAAAATTATTTTAACCTGTCATTGTAATTCTTTTCTCGCTAGTCCCTTACTCTGTACTGGTTATCAGACACTGCTGTATGTGTTCTT